>NC_092335.1:38600000-38960000 GCF_046630445.1 Rutidosis leptorrhynchoides | reverse complement strand
ATTACGCTTACGTTTTTGAAACACAATATATATATATATTTGTAATTTATAATATAAAGCTTTAATTAAGTTCTTCAAAATTCATTAACAAAGTATCTTATAAAACACTTTAATAACAAAGTTTTCTCTAGATTGAAAACGTTTTAGTACTAAATCAAATAAATATGATAGCCCTCTCCATACTCAATTGAGTTTTGGTCATAAAAACACTAATCTTGGTTGATTACGCTTGATTACATCATAATGACAAATTAACCATGATTAAGCATAACACGTAAGTGTTAATCAACAGCTTGTGATCTTAAAACTTATCTAGATATCCTTAGTATGATCACCAAGTACCAACACACTTAAGCCAATGTCACTAGAACATTAATTACAATTAAAGACGACTTAGTGATTAATTAAGACTAAATGAAGAACAATGCTTTCAAGTGTAACTAGTAAAGACTTGTAATCCTAAAATACACTTAGATATATTTAGGATGGTCACCAAGTCCAAATTAGAGATTGCTCTTCCCTTGTGCATGTGTTGGACATTAATGTGTGCTTACACATTAATCATGCAATATGTTATATTGCAAATAAGCTTGCTAAAAGCTTAAACTATAGTATTGTACAAATATCTATATGATTGATTTTAGAATAACTATCTCTTGCTATGTGTGAGTATTATTTGCTACTTGCTAATATGTTTAATACTCATCAATTGCCAACTTGATTAATATGCTTGCTATGTGCTTACTAGTTAGAATACTAGGATTCAAGCAACTAGTCTACTCCAATAAATTAAGTGTAAAATTATAAAGGAATAATGGTCAATAATCTATTTGGTCTTGTCTATGTAACATATTGTGATTACTTGTCAAAGTATGACTTAACATTGATGTCTTTACATACTTAATGTTTATTTTAGAAAGACATCATTCAATTAATCTCCACTAAATCTTAAAATGAATACAACTTGTGATTAATTGAAACTAGGAAGTTAATGACATGTTGACTAGTCTTTAGGATTGAACCAAATGCATTAGTGAGCCTAACTAAGTCTTGACCAAACTGAGATTACCCAAAATGTCAATCAAGACACTTCTCCAAGATAGTTGGGTTTACCACATTTGGAGGGTTATGTCATTTTCACTATGTAAGACCAAATCTCACACACTTAATGCATGTAGTACTTGTATAGGATATTGGGTTTTTTTGGCAGGTGCTAGATGAAGTAAAGATTTTAATGCGATGTTCAAATCTGAGTCAAACGGCTATACAGCGGATGTACATATTTGGACTGGAGCACGCACGGTCGAACCACGGTCGACCGTGGCAGCAACCGTGTGATAACGGCTATTTTTTGAATCTCACTATAAAAGGCAAGCATTGAAGAGCATTTGAAGTGGACCCTCTTGCATATTTCAAAAGCTTATTTCCAGAGATCACAAGGGCTCTAATTACTACTCAAATGTGATCAAGCAAGAGAAGATTCTATGATCTTATAGATATTGAATTTGGTTGTTGTAAACTTACTAATCAAAATCATTTTTTGTGAGTTCACTTTGTGTAATGTATTTCCTAGTATTGTGTTGGGATCATCATTACAAATTGTATAAGTCTTGTAACTTCAATTAGTAGAAGCATAGGCTAGCTTAGTGATCTACTTCCTTAAAGGGACTTAGAAAGTTGATTAATCTTATTTGGAGATTAATACTTGTCCAAGGTGAAGACAAGTTGATCTAGGTTAGAGTTGATCTTTCAAAGGGATAGAAAGATTAGGTTTATTGTCTACCACAGAAGTTGAAGACTTGTAAATCGGATCCCTACCGGGTTTGGAGAAAAGTGCTTAGTGAAGCAAGAAATCCCGATTAGTGTAATTGGGGAGTGTATTAAGGTGGATTAGTTAACATCCAAACAAACCACTATAAATCCTTGTGTCTATGTTCTTTACATTACTTTATTTATCATGTTGAACATACACACCACACACATCAAGTTTGAGTTGAATTGGTTGATCATAGTTAATCGAATTTGGTGATCAATCAAAAAAGTGTTAAAAATGTATCAAGTAACTATTCACCTCCCTCTAATTACTTACAATTGGTATCAGAGCAGTTGCTTAAATCATTGCTCTATAAATGTTTTTGAAAGTGTCAAAATTCATTTTGTGCAAACTTGAGTCAACGATTCTCAGATCAACTCAAACTATGGGATACTTAGTAGAATTGATGAAAGAAGCACCAATATTTGATAAAGTAGATATTGATGTATGGAAATTAAGATTCAAGACTTACCTCAAATCCAAGGATTACTACTTGTGGAGAATAATCAAAGTAGGAGACTTTGTTCCAAAAGCAAGTTCAAGACTAGTAAAGTCAACATTTCAAAACAATGATGTTTTGAAACAATTTTGATGTTATTTCACTACTTCATGAAGTTCTTCCTAATGAAGAAAGAATGAAGATAATTTTATGTAAAAGTGCAAATGAATGTTGGGATTCACTATGCTCTAAAGAAGAAGAAAACTCTGGGAGTTTAAAGGGTAAGAGAGTATTTGAAGAAGCTTGGCAATTTTCAAGAAAAGGGTTTGGAAGGAAATGAAGATTTTTACCTCATGAGTTCTTGGATTGATCTAAATCAAGATGGTCAAAGTGAAGAAGAGGTTGAATCTCCCTTCAAAGAAGATGATGTCTCAAACATGGATTGCAATGAGGTACATGTATTCTATCCTTCCAATTATGAAGAATTGTTAGATGATTACGAGACTATTAAATTTGTGTATGATAGTAGTCGTGACAAACTAAAACTTTTAGAAAAAGAATTACACAAAGTTAGATAACTTAACAAAGTTTTAATTGATGAAAACACCTTGAAAAGAAAACGTGAAAAGATGACTATTTATGATTCATCAAAAGATAAACTTGAAATGAATGTGTGTCACGACTCTAGCAAATACAAATCATGTAATCAAAGTCTATTGTCTAGTATTAGGAGAATTGAGAACATGGGAAAAATGGACCAAACTAGCAATTCAATGGAAGGGATAAGTCAAGGATTGGGTAACCTTAAAATTAATCAAAACCAATGATTAAAATGCTAATGAGAATAACCTTTTCAAAAGATTTTAAATTAATGAAAGGTTTTTCATACAAATGCAAAATAGTTTTTGAAAAATGATTTTAAAAGGATTATTGAAGGAAGTTTACTTGTATTAGGATTGTATGTTTGTGTGAAACTATGAATTGCATGCTAAATACAAGATTGATGCGTTTTGTGTATACTATGTGTATAATTGAATATAGATATATTATAGTATGTTACGTGTCATTGATGATGAAACATCGGGAGAATGTGATCATTCAATGTTAGGAAAAGAAAACTTGTCCTCAGGTATTCTATAGAACCTGAAAATCATCAAAATGCACTCAAGAGAAGAAGTGAAGAAATCTATGATCAGAAGAATCCACGGCTGCATCACGGTTGACCGCAGACTCAACCACAGAATCCTGTTTTAAATGTCTGGAACTTTCTCCCACGGCTAACACCACGGTCGATCGTGCTTCGACCGTGCGTGGTCTGATTCTGTTTTAAACATAATAAAACCCTCACTTCTCATCTCATTCAAACTCACTTCAAAACATACACTCTCTGCACGGCTGAGAAGATCGACTGCACAAAGAAGAACACGCATTCCTTCCATCTCAATTCCTACTTTAGGTATGATTAATCCTTGCTTTCCTAGTATTCAATTGTGTATGTATGATGAACTAGTGTTATGAAGAAACCCTAACTAGAATGAACCAAACTCAAATTAATGCAAACAATCAAAATTTTTCTTGAGAACAACTTAGAAACGATTGTAACGATGCCTATCTATGCACTAATTTAACTTTGGATGATTCTAGGGTTCATTATACATCTAGGTTAGATTTTCATAGAATCATTGTTCATATGATATAAATAACATTGTTGCAAATTGAGTGTGATAATGTTAGATGTCAAAACATGTGTTGATGATGATCTTAAAAGTCTAGAACACATATGAACTTTGTGAAAATCATAATCTAGTTGCAAACTCATTGACACTAATGAAGAGTGAAAATGTGAAGAACATTAACATCAAAACACCTAAGTATTGATGATAATTAAAGTTTGCAAAACTTGTTGCCTACAATTGAATTATACATACATTTTGAATTAATTTAAAGTATCATTGTGTAGAAAATGGCAAGAACCAAGGATGCTCAATCAAGAGGTGGTGAGGAAAGATACAATCCACTAGCTGATGCAAGAAAACGCACACTCTGAAATGTCCTGTTCTTATTGATTAAAAACGTTCCATATTAATTGATTTCGTTGCGAGGTTTTGACCTCTATATGAGACGTTTTTCAAAGACTGCATTCATTTTAAAACAAACCATAACCTTTATTTCATCAATAAAGGTTTAAAAAGCTTTACGTAGATTATCAAATAATGATAATCTAAAATATCCTGTTTACACACGATCATTACATAATGGTTTACAATACAAATATGTTACAACAAAATAAGTTTCTTGAATGCAGTTTTTACACAGTATCATACAAGCATGGACTCCAAATCTCGTCCTTATTTAAGTATGCGACAGCGGAAGCTCTTAATAATCACCTGAGAATAAACATGCTTAAAACGTCAACAAAAATGTTGGTGAGTTATAGGTTTAACCTATATATATCAAATCATAATAATAGACCACAAGATTTCATATTTCAATACACATCCCATACATAGAGATAAAAATCATTCATATGGTGAACACCTGGTAACCGACATTAACAAGATGCATGTATAAGAATATCCCCATTATTCCGGGACACCCTTCGGATATGATATAAATTTCGAAGTACTAAAGCATCCGGTACTTTAGATGGGGTTTGTTAGGCCCAATAGATCTATCTTTAGGATTCGCGTCAATTAGGGTGTCTGTTCCCTAATTCTTAGATTACCAGACTTAATAAAAAGGGGCATATTCGATTTCGATAATTCAACCATAGAATGTAGTTTCACGTACTTGTGTCTATTTTGTAAATCATTTATAAAACCTGCATGTATTCTCATCCCAAAAATATTAGATTTTAAAAGTGGGACTATAACTCACTTTCACAGATTTTTACTTCGTCGGGAAGTAAGACTTGGCCACTGGTTGATTCACGAACCTATAACAATATATACATATATATCAAAGTATGTTCAAAATATATTTACAACACTTTTAATATATTTTGATATTTTAAGTTTATTAAGTCAGCTGTCCTCGTTAGTAACCTACAACTAGTTGTCCACAGTTAGATGTACAGAAATAAATCGATAAATATTATCTTGAATCAATCCACGACCAAGTGTATACGTATCTCAGTATTGATCACAACTCAAACTATATATATTTTGGAATCAACCTCAACCCTGTATAGCTAACTCCAACATTCACATATAGAGTGTCTATGGTTGTTCCGAAATATATATAGATGTGTCGACATGATAGGTCGAAACATTGTATACGTGTCTATGGTATCTCAAGATTACATAATATACAATACAAGTTGATTAAGTTATGGTTGGAATAGATTTGTTACCAATTTTCACGTAGCTAAAATGAGAAAAATTATCCAATCTTGTTTTACCCATAACTTCTTCATTTTAAATTCGTTTTGAGTGAATCAAATTGCTATAGTTTCATATTGAACTCTATTTTATGAATTTAACATAAAAATTATAGGTTTATAGTCAGAAAAATAAGTTACAAGTCGTTTTTGTAAAGGTAGTCATTTCAGTCGAAAGAACGACGTCTAGATGACCATTTTAGAAAACATACTTCCACTTTGAGTTTAACCATAATTTTTGGATATAGTTTCATGTTCATAATAACAATCATTTTCTCAGAATAACAACTTTTAAATCAAAGTTTATCATAGTTTTTAATTAACTAACCCAAAACAGTCCTCGGTGTTACTACGACGGCGTAAATCCGGTTTTACGGTGTTTTTCGTGTTTCCAGGTTTTAAATCATTAAGTTAGCATATCATATAGATATAGAACATGTGTTTAGTTGATTTTAAAAATCAAGTGAGAAGGATTAACTTTTGTTTGCGAACAAGTTTAGAATTAACTAAACTATGTTCTAGTGATTACAAGTTTAAACCTTCAAATAAGATAGCTTTATATGTATGAATCGAATGATGTTATGAACATCATTACTACCTTAAGTTCCTTGGATAAACCTACTGGAAAAGAGAAAAATGGATCTAGCTTCAACGGATCCTTGGATGGCTCGAAGTTCTTGAAGCAGAATCATGACACGAAAACAAGTTCAAGTAAGATCATCACTTGAAATAAGATTGTTATAGTTATAGAAATTGAACCAAAGTTTGAATATAATTATTACCTTGTATTAGAATGATAACCTACTGTAAGAAACAAAGATTTCTTGAGGTTGGATGATCACCTTACAAGATTGGAAGTGAGCTAGCAAACTTGAAAGTATTCTTGATTTTATGTAACTAGAACTTGTAGAATATATGAAGAACACTTAGAACTTGAAGATAGAACTTGAGAGAGATCAATTAGATGAAGAAAATTGAAGAATGAAAGTGTTTGTAGGTGTTTTTGGTCATTGGTGTATGGATTAGATATAAAGGATATGTAATTTTGTTTTCATGTAAATAAGTCATGAATGATTACTCATATTTTTGTAATTTTATGAGATATTTCATTCTAGTTGCCAAATGATGGTTCCCACATGTGTTAGGTGACTCACATGGTCTGCTAAGAGCTGATCATTGGAGTGTATATACCAATAGTACATACATCTAAAAGCTGTGTATTGTACGAGTACGAATACGGGTGCATACGAGTAGAATTGTTGATGAAACTGAACGAGGATGTAATTGTAAGCATTTTTGTTAAGTAGAAGTATTTTGATAAGTGTATTAAAGTCTTTCAAAAGTGTATAAATACATATTAAAACACTACATGTATATACATTTTAACTGAGTCGTTAAGTCATCGTTAGTCGTTACATGTAAGTGTTGTTTTGAAACCTTTAGGTTAACGATCTTGTTAAATGTTTTTAACTCAATGTTTATAATATCAAATGAGATTTTAAATTATTATATTATCATGATATTATCATGTATGAATATCTCTTAATATGATATATATATATATATATACATTAAATGTCTTTACAACGATAATCGTTACATATATGTCTCGTTTAAAAATCATTAAGTTAGTAGTCTTGTTTTTACATATGTAGTTCATTGTTAATATACTTAATGATATGTTTACTTATCATAGTATCATGTTAACTATATATATATATCCATATATATGTCATCATATAGTTTTTACAAGTTTTAACGTTCGTGATTCACCGGTCAACTTGGGTGGTCAATTGTCTATATGAAACATATTTCAATTAATCAAGTCTTAACAAGTTTGTTTGCTTAACATGTTGGAAACATTTAATCATGGAAATATCAATCTCAATTAATATATATAAACATGGAAAAGTTAGGGTCACTACACACTGTACAACAAAACGAGAATAATTCGCAGAAGGAAGGATTATAAACATTGAAGCATTTTTTGAAATAATCGACAAGCTATTCCAAAGAAATCTAGCATCATTCGTGCTAATCAATGGACCCGCATATCCTGAACTAAGAAGAGAATTCTATGCCAACTTCAGTTTTAACTCTGAAACAAAGGTTGTGAGGTTTCATCTCAACAAAAAATGGCGGGAATACTCCCTCGAAACCTTTGGTGAAATTCTGGGTGTACCTACCGTGGGAAGGGAGTTCTACAACAGAAGACACAAGCTAGAACATCTTCCTGAATTCATTCAAGCCACTGATGTATTAAGCCTGCTCTGCAAACCGGAAGCCAATCACTCTGAAATTCTATCTAAGGGACTAACCGGAAAGGATCTTCGTTCAGATCTTGATATTCTGAACAAAATCAGTGATCACAATATCTACTGCAGGCTAGGAAACCACTCCCACATTCATGTTACTTAAATCTATGTTATGTGGGCAATTGAACTCAATGAAGAGATCAATGTGGCTTTTCTAATGGCATCTCGAATGAACAACTTGATGACCGAATCAACTAGGTCTCTTCCTTATGGTATGCATATGAACAATTTGTTTAACCATCTCAAACTCTCTTACTCCATCGTTCAACAACCTTCGTTTGAACCACTTGACAAGTTGACCATCATTTGAAGTGGTCATCTACCAGAAACCTCTCGTGGAAGAAGATTAAGTCTTCATGAAGATCTAGATGAAATTGAAAACTATCAACCAGAGGAGGAATCAGATGAAGAAGAAATGGAAGATGAGGAGGCAAACCTGCAGGGACATCAAGAATTCGTGAACTCAAATTTTGAAACCAAAGTTGATAGAATTCTCAAGCGGGAAGAGGAAATTAGTGAGAATCACTCCAAGTTCAAAAAGGAACTGAAGGATTTTGTGAAGACAATCTCATGCAGGAAGATATAATTTGTGTGTTTAGAGTAATGTATTAAAAACCTAGTTTAATGCTTATGTGTGTATTGTGAAGTGCTTGAATGTTGGTATTAAAAAATTATGTGTAAGACAATTTAGGATGTTATGTTTATTATGTGTTTAAATTAATCTTACTTACATGCACATGTAAAAAGATAAATTTGCTTTTGTATGGCTACTCCCACGGTCGACCGCGATTCTACCGTAGAACGTCTAACAAAATTGCTTTGTCCCAACTCTCTTACACAAATTCAATAATCAGTAGATTTCAAAAGTGCAAATTGATATTTCAGTCAAAGAGCTTTCAATTCATCTACCTACCCCACCAAGTTTGCTAGATATCAATAAAGAGTGATAGCATTCATCAAAGTATGTTCAAAATATATTTACAACACTTTTAATATATTTTGATATTTTAAGTTTATTAAGTCAGTTGTCCTCGTTAGTAACCTACAATTAGTTGTCCACAGTTAGATGTACAGAAATAAATCGATAAATATTATCTTGAATCAATCCACGACCAAGTGTATACGTATCTCAGTATTGATCACAACTCAAACTATATATATTTTGGAATCAACCTCAACCCTGTATAGCTAACTCCAACATTCACATATAGAGTGTCTATGGTTGTTCCGAAATATATATAGATGTGTCGACATGATAGGTCGAAACATTGTATACGTGTCTATGGTATCTCAAGATTACATAATATACAATACAAGTTGATTAAGTTATGGTTGGAATAGATTTGTTACCAATTTTCACGTAGCTAAAATGAGAAAAATTATCCAATCTTGTTTTACCCATAACTTCTTCATTTTAAATCCGTTTTGAGTGAATCAAATTGCTATAGTTTCATATTGAACTCTATTTTATGAATTTAACAGAAAAAGTATAGGTTTATAGTCGGAAAAATAAGTTACAATTCGTTTTTGTAAAGGTAGTCATTTCAGTCGAAAGAACGACGTCTAGATGACCATTTTAGAAAACATACTTCCACTTTGAGTTTAACCATAATTTTTGGATATAGTTTCATGTTCATAATAACAATCATTTTTTCAGAATAACAACTTTTAAATCAAATTTTATCATAGTTTTTAATTAACTAACCCAAAACAGTCCGCGGTGTTACTACGACGGCGTAAATCCGGTTTTACGGTGTTTTTCGTGTTTCCAGGTTTTAAATCATTAAGTTAGCATATCATATAGATATAGAACATGTGTTTAGTTGATTTTAAAAGTCAAGTTAGAAGGATTAACTTTTGTTTGCGAACAAGTTTAGAATTAACTAAACTATGTTCTAGTGATTACAAGTTTAAACCTTCGAATAAGATAGCTTTATATGTATGAATCGAATGATGTTATGAACATCATTACTACCTTAAGTTCCTTGGATAAACCTACTGGAAAAGAGAAAAATGGATCTAGCTTCAACGGATCCTTGGATGGCTCGAAGTTCTTGAAGCAGAATCATGACACGAAAACAAGTTCAAGTAAGATCATCACTTGAAATAAGATTGTTATAGTTATAGAAATTGAATCAAAGTTTGAATATAATTATTACCTTATATTAGAATGATAACCTACTGTAAGAAACAAAGATTTCTTGAGGTTGGATGATCACCTTACAAGATTGGAAGTGAGCTAGAAAACTTGAAAGTATTCTTGATTTTATGTAACTAGAACTTGTAGAATATATGAAGAACACTTAGAACTTGAAGATAGAACTTGAGAGAGATCAATTAGATGAAGAAAATTGAAGAATGAAAGTGTTTGTAGGTGTTTTTGGTTGTTGGTGTATGGATTAGATATAAAGGATATGTAATTTTGTTTTCATGTAAATAAGTCATGAATGATTACTCATATTTTTGTAATTTTATGAGATATTTCATGCTAGTTGCCAAATGATGGTTCCCACATGTGTTAGGTGACTCACATGGGCTACTAAGAGCTGATCATTGGAGTGTATATACCAATAGTACATACATCTAAAAGCTGTGTATTGTACGAGTACGAATACGGGTGCATACGAGTAGAATTGTTGATGAAACTGAACGAGGATGTAATTGTAAGCATTTTTGTTAAGTAGAAGTATTTTGATAAGTGTATTGAAGTCTTTCAAAAGTGTATAAATACATATTAAAACACTACATGTATATACATTTTAACTGAGTCGTTAAGTCATCGTTAGTCGTTACATGTAAGTGTTGTTTTGAAACCTTTAGGTTAACGATCTTGTTAAATGTTGTTAACCCAATGTTTATAATATCAAATGAGATTTTAAATTATTATATTATCATGATATTATCATGTATGAATATCTCTTAATATGATATATATATATATATATACATTAAATGTCTTTACAACGATAATCGTTACATATATGTCTCGTTTAAAAATCATTAAGTTAGTAGTCTTGTTTTTACATATGTAGTTCATTGTTAATATACTTAATGATATGTTTACTTATCATAGTATCATGTTAACTATATATATCCATAAATATGTCATCATATAGTTTTTACAAGTTTTAACGTTCGTGAATCACCGGTCAACTTGGGTGGTCAATTGTCTATATGAAACATATTTCAATTAATCAAGTCTTAACAAGTTTGATTGCTTAACATGTTGGAAACATTTAATCGTGTAAATATCAATCTCAATTAATATATGATGTGTGCAGCGGGGTGTACGAAATAGTATTAATTTTTACTACAAAATGCGACGAAATATTACACAAGTTTTATTTATTTATTTATCGAGTGGATATACCTAAACCTTGCTACAACACTTATAGGCAGTGTACCTAATCATAGAGTAGTGTAGTTTTTAGTAAGTCCGGTTCGTTCCACAGGGAGCTGGTGAAGTTAACGCTATATTATTAAGTTTATTTGTAAAAATATATATATAAATAAGTAGTAGTATTATTATAAAATGGGGGTTTTACCGTTTAATGACCGGTTTGTCGATTTTAAGCGTAAAAATAAATGACAAAAATTAAAGTGCGTAAAATAAATTGCGATAAATAAAATGACAGAAAATAAAATGACAGAAAATAAAAGTGCGATGAAAAATACAATAAAACAATTATGCTTATTTAAACTTCCGTAATCATGATGTTTAACGTTTTGATTTTAATTAATTGTTACTCGGGTTAATTGTCCTTTGTCATGGTTTATTTGATACCTATCTAGTTTTTATCCATAATAGTCCATCGGTCATAAATATAAAGTGCGAGTGTTCTCGTCAAATTACCCTTATACCCGAAGTCAAATATTCCAACTAATTAAGGATTTAAACTGTGACGCAGTTATCACTTCTGTCAACAATTACACCAGTTATCACTGTATGTAATCTACCCCTGTTTTGATTAGATATGAATATTAATTTACCCACTTGATCAGTTTGAATAATCAATTACCCAACCCAAATAATTAATTAAATGATTATAATAGATTCCATATGAACGTCACTAAATAGGACAACCATAATCATTATTAATTATTAGGATAATTAATTTGAAGATAGGTTCGACAGACTCCAATGAGTTGTCACTCAATTAGACAATACCCCCCATCTATTAATAGTCAATAGTCCAATTTCCACAAGTGTCGGTCTTTTGCCCAAACCTTAATTATGGTACAAAATCCAATAACCCCGTCTTAATATTTAGTCAAACATCACGATTACTTCGGCTTAAATAAGCATAATAATAACTTAGTTACGAGACATTAATTTAAAAAGGAAGAAAATAACTTACAGTGATTATTAATCGCGTAGCGTTACACGGACAGAGTTCCTACTTTAAAACCCGTAAAACATTTCTTACAATAACCCAATTATTATTAATCTTAAATTAAACTTAATATTATAAATATAAATATAAATTACATAAGAAAGAAAGAAGATTGGAAAAAGGTGTACATTTTCATTACTACGTTAATTCCATTTTATAGGCAAATGTTGATTTGAAATTTTCACTTATGACCCCTTAACTATGCTCAATTAACAACTTTTTATTATTTATTATTATTCTTATTATGAATTATTTAAATATTATATTATATTCTTGTGCATAGTTGACTTGTACTTTCAGCTCCGTTGCGTCGAGCGTTGATAGTTGGCTCGGGTACCGGTTTCGGATTTTCGAACGTCCTTTCGTATAATTTAATATCTTGTACTTTGCATTTTGTCACTTGTACTCTTGTCATTTTTAGACGTTTCTCATCAATAAATTGAACCTTTTGAATTGTATCTTGTACATTTGAGCTTTTTGGACGTTTTGGTCTTTCAAATCTTCGTTTTTGTCTTTAAATCTTCATTTTCGAGCGATTTGCGTCTTTCGTCTTCGCACTTATTTATTTAACTATTACAACTAAAAATAAGGAAATTACATTTAAAAACTTTACATATTGGAACGATATTGCTACTAAATATATGTTCATTTGGAGCACTATCAAATATCCCCACACTTGAGCGTTGCTTGTCCTCAAGCAATACAGAACTTGAAATAAAAACATACATGAATCACTTTTTTATTCATCACATTTTGTACATCAGTGATTTTGATATAGCGGTATAAACAATGGTAGTAACGATATGGTTTACAGTCCCACATGACTATAAAAATTTAGATCCATTAAGGAAATTGGATCTTTATGAAAACATTTGATCTTTTGAAAATTCATTCTAGCTTTTACCCTAGATAAGTTTTCTGATTTGATCCATCATCGGTGTTGCAAAATATATTTGTGGATCAATATTTTGGCTAAAACTTTTAGGTTCGTGTAATCCACTGCTATCCCGGTATCGGAAAGCACACATCCAGTTTACTTGTTCCGTATATTACCTTTCGGTAAACTACCGTCCGGTTGTAAAGGAAAGCGATGAACAAGAAACTGTTAAGGCAATGTCCCGTGACATGCAGATGATTATGGTCTTATTAACGTGTCGGATGCTAGAACTATCCTTGGTAGGAGCGATAGTAAAGATCATCCTATAATTTTTCGGTCTGGCACAAGGTCCTGTCTCCGACCATGCTATGCAACCACCGTTCTTACGGTTGACACCCGATTTGGTTCAGGTGACCTAATGAATTCCAGGTGAATTCCTAGGATTTTACGTTCAATGGTGATGAACGCATTGAAAATGGGTTTTCAGAAAACAAATCGGTTTGTATTTTTGATCAAAATATTTTCTCGTTCAAGCTCGAGTTTAGATATCATTGAATTCCATGAGTTTGAATTCTCAATCTTTAAGGTCAATATCAAGGATTGAGTAATATCAGGCTTAAATGCTGATTTTTAATCTTTAAGGAGATTATCCTTTCTGGGGATCTGATTCATTAGTCTTATCAAGCTAATTTTCACGGTGCCTCCCCATTGTATGAGATAAATCCTTCTCATGGTTAGGATAAATCTGACCACCTGGCGACCCTGTTTGATGCTGAGGTCCGTGGATTTCCTGCTGATTTTAGAGATGACTTTTCTAGATTTTTCGTCAACCTACAGCTGGTCTGGACGACAACTTCTTGACCTAAATCAAGAAGTGCGTGTCTTTTTCGGAAGACTTTACTTCCTTTTAATGATGGAATTGATTCATCGTGTAGATCCATCTTTCTTTCAAATGTATTACAGTAAATCGGGTAAAACTGATTAGTATCGTCCAAAGCAAAAGTACCTGCAATAATCTTGTACAAAAATATGTGATATATGTTTTAAATTGAATAACTTGGTACATTCTTCCCACACTTAGTTTCTTTCTTTGCCTTTTTATTTTCTTCTATTTCTTTTTAAATGAATTCAAGCGTTTTAGGGTGTTTCTCAATTTATGTCCTTTTCGAGGTAACGATAATTTCGGTATTATCACCTAGTTTTCATCGTTCATAAATATGTATAAACATGATTTTGAGTTCATTTAATTGAAAATTTTTCAAATTTTCACAAAATTTGGCAAATAAACTAAGTGTAAACCCGAGAGAATTTATAACCCTTCCCCACACTTGAGATCATGCAATGCCCTCATTTGCATGGAATCAGACTATAATTATAAATTCATGAGGGTGATTAGTGTAGAAAAGTGATTAAAAATACCCAGTTTGTAAGCATATTATTTTACATCACATTTGATATTTTGCGCCTTGTCATCAAAATTAGTAGCTTTTTGTTAAACTTAATGACAGTCTTTGAAAGTGCGCTGTTTTACCCTGTTTTGTACATAACATAAAATACAAACATATATATACATATTTTTAAAGTTTGATATATTATCCCACGTTTAAAAATTTATAAAATATAATATATATATATATATATATATATATATATATATATATATATATATATATATATATATATATATATATATATATATTTTTGCATACTTTAGATCAATAAAATTAAAAAAATAATGATAACAAAATTTATCGCCCCGTCCTTGGGTAAAGCAATTTCGGTTCAACGACCTAGTCTTCAACTTACGATGAATTTTAGAAATCAATTTTTTAAACTTAATGAAATAAAGTAAATTTTGTTTTTAAAATCACACAAAACTTAAATTTAAAAGGCATATTAATTAAAACCTAAAAAATAAAAATTCAGAATGGTGGGAGAAAACTAGTTCTTTAGTGTCTGCTAGCGGAAAAGACCAATCGGATTCCATTCTCGGAACTACACGAGAACAGAACAACTAACTCTAGATAGCATTTTCTTTTTAGAACATTTGAATCTCCCCACACTTAGGTAGCTGTGGTGTCGAAATTGTGATTAACTTTATCGTCAATTTCTCTTGGTCCATAATCAACTTGCATATCCGTGACTTTTTCTTTAAGCCATTGGTCGGATTCCTGTGTAATATCCACAATTTCAACTAGTTTATCCTTTTCTTTAGGTGATAGATTGGATACTAACCGGTTACATAACTTAAAGTTCCCCTTGGTTCTAGCATCGCGAATCCGTTTAATAAGTTTCTTCATTGAACTATTAATAACGGGGTCATCTAATTTCGTATCAACAACGGGGTTCTTTATTATCAAGTCATCATTAGGTGTTACTTCATTTTCCCCACACTTAGGCGTTTCATTATTGTTTAGCACTACCGCTGGAGTTGGTAAAACAACATGGTTATTACCAATCGTTTTTATTGGTTCAATGGTTTTGGTTGGTGGAGATTTAGACTTTCGAATCATAAAGGTGATTGATTTGTCACCACCTTTAAGTGTCATTCTTCCATTTCCTACATCAAAGAACGCCCCGGTGGACGCTAAGAATGGTCGACCTAAAATTAGAGGAATGTTTGGGTCCTCTTCTATGTCAATGACAATAAATTCGACTAGAAAGGTTAAATTGCCTACTTGAACGGGTAGGTTGTCAGCAATTCCAACTGGGTGCTTAATGGTTTGATCAAAGAGTCGAACACTCATATCCGTTGGACTTAACTTACCTACACCTAATCTCTTATATAAGGAAAGAGGCATAACACTCACACTTGCACCTAAATCTGCCAGTGCATCATACATGACACAATCACTAAGTAGACAAGGAACAATAAATTCACCCGGATCACCTACCCTAGGTGGAGGTTTTGGTGGAACTGTATTCACCGGGTTTACTTCTACGGCTTTTGTTTCTTGTACTTTCTTATTCTTTTTCTTCTTCTTCTTTCCATAAGTATCACAATCTTTATTACTTATTACTTGCTCATACTCAACTCCTTTTCTTGGAAACGGGATGGGTGGTTTGTATGGTGACACCACTGGCTTTACATACTCGGGTGGTGGTGGTGGTGTAAATTCTTCATTGTTACTCTCATCTAAAACCTTCCCATCTTCTGGAGCTGGTTTTTCAGAATTTGTTGAAACCATATTAACATTCTCATTTCGAGGATTTACTTCAGTATTACTCGGTAGCTTTCCTTGTTCCCTCTCACTCATTATGCTAGCAAGAGTACCTACGTGTTTTTCTAGATTCAAAATGGAAGCTTGTTGAGTTCTTAATGACTGATCAAACCTATCATTTGTTTGGGTTTGAGATGTAATAAATTGTGTTTGAGATTCAAATAGCTTTGCCATTATTTCTTCTAGATTTGGCTTTTTCTCTTCGGTTTGTTGTGGTGGTTTATACAAGCCAGGTCTTTGTTGATTGAAAGTGTTGGTTTGAGTCGGTTGGTTATTCGGACCTTGTTGGTTGTACGAATTATTGTTTGGTCCATTTGGATTATAAAGAATGTTTTGATTTCGATTGAAGTTTAGCCTTGGCGGTTGATAATTATTCTGATAACTATTTTCCAGCCTTTGGTTCATGTAGACAACATTCTCACGTTGTTCCATCGTTTGTTCAATGTGACAGTCTTTCATTAAGTGTGGTCCACCGCATTGCTCACAACTAATTCGTATTGCGTGAATATCTTTATTCATCTTTTCCATTCGTCTCTCGAAAGCATCTATTTTTGCGGAAACGGAATCAAAGTTATGGCTAGAATCGGCTCTAGCCGCTTTAGATGAACGATATATATCTTTCTCTTGGTGCCACTCATGAGAGTGGGAGGCTGTGTTATCAATAATTTTGTAAGCTTCAGTTGCGGTTTTCTTCATAATGGAACCACCAGCTGTTATGTCGATGTCTTTTCGTGTAGCAACGTTGACACCTTGGTAGAATATTTGTACTATTTGATAAGTGTCTAAACCGTGTTGAGGACATCCTCTCAACAACTTTCCAAATCTTGTCCACGCCTCATATAGAGTTTCATTTGACTTTTGTGTGAACGTAACAATTTCTCCTTGAAGTCTCACGACTTTAGATGCAGGAAAGAATCTTTTAAGAAATTTCTCAACTAAAACATCCCATGTGTCAATCGCCCCTTCAGGTAACGATTCTAACCAATCTTTGGCTTCTCCCTTTAAAGTCCAGGGAAACAACATGAGATAGATCTGTTCATCCTCAACTTCTCGGATTTTGAATAGTGTACAGATCCTATTAAACGTACGAAGATGTTCGTTGGGATCTTCTTTTGGCGTACCACTATATTGGCACTGATTAGTTACCATATGTAGAATTTGTCCTTTGATTTCATAATCTGGAGCATTAACTTCTGGCTTAATAATGGCGTGACCTTGGCCCGTGCGTTTAGCTCTCATTCGATCTTCCATACTTAGAGGTTCCGTTACTTCCATAATTGAATTCGTTGAATCGGTATCACTAGATGATTCTGATTTAATGGTTCGTTCCTCAACAATCTCTGTTTGAATGATTGGTGGCTCCGGAGGAAAGTTTAGTGGTTCAGGATCTACGAACCGTTCCTGAATATTCTCTGGATTCTCAATTGTGAGGTTGGGTTCAAAAAATGGATTATCGGAAATTTGAACTGAAGTACTTGGTCGACTGGATGACGATTCTAAAGAAAAATCAACGGCGGTTATATTTGCTAAATGTCTTGATCTAGTTACAGGTGGTGAACGTACAAAAGGTGTTGAACGTCTTGCTCGGTGCATTCACTGAATATCCTATTAGTTTTTAAAAGGAAAGAAAAATTATAATAAGTTATCCAATCAATAGACTTTTCTGATTTTGCCCACGTTTCGAATAGCCAAAAGATGCAGCAGAGGGGCAGGATTCGTTTGGTCTCAATATAATTGAGTACTGTTTGGCTCCAATAACCCGGTCCACGTACAAATCCAACTATTACTACGAACCAGAAAATTTTGATGTCTATCAATTTAACCACTTAAAATAAATTTTCGTAATTTTAAGAAATTTAGATAAGAAGTAGAATAAAAATCTTATCCTAAAACTAGAATAGCGAGAAATAAGAAAGAAAAAGATTGCGCGTCGAAAAAGGTCGAAAAATAAAAGGTCGAAAAATAGGTGTCGAAAAATAAAAATAAGAAAGTAGCGCGAAAAACGGCGTCGCAAAATTCTAAAGCACCTAAAACTTAGTCTAAGGAATAAGCACTTAAGGGATTTTACGGCAAAGCCTAAAAATTCTAGAAGTAAAAATAACTATGGCAAAGCTAAACTTAATACTAAAAGTTGCGACTATAGTCTAAAAATCTAAAGGTAATAAAACTAAAAAAAAAACATTTTTTTTTATAGACAAAATCTTAAAAAAATATATTTTTGTTTTAATAATTTTTTTTTTTTTACGTTTTTTTTTTTTTTACGTTTTTTTTTTTTTTTTTTTACGTTTTTTTTTTTACGTTTTTTTTTTTTTACGTTTTTTTTTTTTTTTTAAAAAAGATTTTTTTTTCAAATTAATAATTTTTTTATAATTATTATTTTTTTTCAAAACCTTTTTTTTAATTCATTTACTATTCATGAATAGTAAATGAAAATAAATTAATTAATTTACTATTCACATGAAAGCGACATGATAGAAATTATTAATTACAAGTTACATAATATACCCCTGAAGTATTTAATAAATACGACTTTTTAAATCTTTTACTATTCAAAATAGATTATAAAATATTATTATATTATTATATTCTATTTCAATATTATTATATTATTATATTCTATTTCAATATTATTATATTATTATATTTTATTTCAATATTATTATAATTAAAAATATAGCGTTTTAGCGCTCCCCGGCAGCGGCGCCAAAAACTTGATGTGTGCAGCGGGGTGTACGAAATAGTATTAATTTTTACTACAAAATGCGACGAAATATTACACAAGTTTTATTTATTTATTTATCGAGTGGATATACCTAAACCTTGCTACAACACTTATAGGCAGTGTACCTAATCGTAGAGTAGTGTAGTTTTTAGTAAGTCCGGTTCGTTCCACAGGGAGCTGGTGAAGTTAACGCTATATTATTAAGTTTATTTGTAAAAATATATATATAAATAAGTAGTAGTATTATTATAAAATGGGGGTTTTACCGTTTAATGACCGGTTTGTCGATTTTAAGCGTAAAAATAAATGACAAAAATTAAAGTGCGTAAAATAAATTGCGATAAATAAAATGACAGAAAATAAAATGACAGAAAATAAAATGACAGAAAATAAAAGTGCGATGAAAAATACAATAAAACAATTATGCTTATTTAAACTTCCGTAATCATGATGTTTAACGTTTTGATTTTAATTAATTGTTACTCGGGTTAATTGTCCTTTGTCATGGTTTATTTGATACCTATCTGGTTTTTATCCATAATAGTCCATCGGTCATAAATATAAAGTGCGAGTGTCCTCGTCAAATTACCCTTATACCCGAAGTCAAATATTCCAACTAATTAAGGATTTAAACTGTGACGCAGTTATCACTTCTGTCAACAATTACACCAGTTATCACTGTATGTAATCTACCCCTGTTTTGATTAGATATGAATATTAATTTACCCACTTGATCAGTTTGAATAATCAATTACCCAACCCGAATAATTAATTAAATGATTATAATAGATTCCATATGAACGTCACTAAATAGGACAACCATAATCATTATTAATTATTAGGATAATTAATTTGAAGATAGGTTCGACAGACTCCAATGAGTTGTCACTCAATTAGACAATACCCCCCATCTATTAATAGTCAATAGTCCAATTTCCACAAGTGTCGGTCTTTTGCCCAAACCTTAATTATGGTACAAAATCCAATAACCCCGTCTTAATATTTAGTCAAACATCACGATTACTTCGGCTTAAATAAGCATAATAATAACTTAGTTACGAGACATTAATTTAAAAAGGAAGAACATAACTTACAGTGATTATTAATCGCGTAGCGTTACACGGACAGAGTTCCTACTTTAAAACCCGTAAAACATTTCTTACAATAACCCAATTATTATTAATCTTAAATTAAACTTAATATTATAAATATAAATATAAATTACATAAGAAAGAAAGAAGATTGGAAAAAGGTGTACATTTTCATTACTACGTTAATTCCATTTTATAGGCAAATGTTGATTTGAAATTTTCACTTATGACCCCTTAACTATGCTCAATTAACAACTTTTTATTATTTATTATTATTCTTATTATGAATTATTTAAATATTATATTATATTCTTGTGCATAGTTGACTTGTACTTTCAGCTCCGTTGCGTCGAGCGTTGATAGTTGGCTCGGGTACCGGTTTCGGATTTTCGAACGTCCTTTCGTATAATTTAATATCTTGTACTTTGCGTTTTGTAACTTGTACTCTTGTCATTTTTAGACGTTTCTCATCAATAAATTGAACCTTTTGAATTGTATCTTGTACATTTGAGCTTTTTGGACGTTTTGGTCTTTCAAATCTTCGTTTTTGTCTTTAAATCTTCATTTTCGAGCGATTTGCGTCTTTCGTCTTCGCACTTATTTATTTAACTATTACAACTAAAAATAAGGAAATTACATTTAAAAACTTTACATATTGGAACGATATTGCTACTAAATATATGTTCATTTGGAGCACTATCAATATATATAAACATGGAAAAGTTCGGGTCACTACACACTCTACAACAAAACGAGAATAATTCGCAGAAGGAAGGATTATAAACATTGAAGCATTTTTTGAAATAATCGACAAGCTATTCCAAAGAAATCTAGCATCATTCGTGCTAATCAATGGACCCGCATATCCTGAACTAAGAAGAGAATTCTATGCCAACTTCAGTTTTAACTCTGAAACAAAGGTTGTGAGGTTTCATCTCAACAAAAAATGGCGGGAATACTCCCTCGAAACCTTTGGTGAAATTCTGGGTGTACCTACCGTGGGAAGGGAGTTCTACAACAGAAGACATAAGCTAGAACATCTTCCTGAATTCATTCAAGCCACTGATGTATTAAGCCTGCTCTGCAAACCGGAAGCCAATCACTCCGAAATTCTATCTAAGGGACTAACCGGAAAGGATCTTCGTTCAGATCTTGATATTCTGAACAAAATCAGTGATCACAATATCTACTGCAGGCTAGGAAACCACTCCCACATTCATGTTACTCAAATCTATGTTATGTGGGCAATTGAACTCAATGAAGAGATCAATGTGGCTTTTCTAATGGCATCTCGAATGAACAACTTGATGACCGAATCAACTAGGTCTCTTCCTTATGGTATGCATATGAACAATTTGTTTAACCATCTCAAACTCTCTTACTTCATCGTTCAACAACCTTCGTTTGAACCACTTGACAAGTTGACCATCATTTGAAGTGGTCATCTACCAGAAACCTCTCGTGGAAGAAGATTAAGTCTTCATGAAGATCTAGATGAAATTGAAAACTATCAACCAGAGGAGGTATCAGATGAAGAAGAAATGGAAGATGAGGAGGCAAACCTGCAGGAACATCAAGAATTCGTGAACTCAAATTTTGAAACCAAAGTTGACAGAATTCTCAAGCGGGAAGAGGAAATTAGTGAGAATCACTCCAAGTTCAAAAAGGAACTGAAGGATTTTGTGAAGACAATCTCATGCAGGAAGATATAATTTGTGTGTTTAGAGTAATGTATTAAAAACCTGGTTTAATGCTTATGTGTGTATTGTGAAGTGCTTGAATGTTGGTATTAAAAAATTATGTGTAAGACAATTTAGGATGTTATGTTTATTATGTGTTTAAATTAATCTTACTTACATGCACATGTAAAAAGATAAATTTGCTTTTGTATGGCTACTCCCACGGTCGACCGCGATTCCACCGTAGAACGTCTAACAAAATTGCTTTGTCCCAACTCTCTTACACAAATTCAATAATCAGTAGATTTCAAAAGTGCAAATTGATATTTCAGTCAAAGAGCTTTCAATTCATCTACCTACCCCCCCAAGTTTGCTAGATATCAATAAAGAGTGATAGCATTCATCTTTTGTCTATAAAGACAAATACATTCAACCAATTCACACTCACATCACTTATTCCAAAAATTTCTCTGCAAACCAAAATTCATCACATGAGGTCTATTGTTGAAGGAAGGGAAGTTCTCACACATCACCTAACTACCTACTCTCTTGAAAGTTTCTCAAACATCAAGTGAGATGCTTTTCTAAATCTAAAAGGGCCACTTTATCCACTTCACATCAATGTACTCTATGATAATTTTCATTTCTCACAAAATAATGAGAAAATCTCATTTTCTCTTTATGAAAGAAATTACTCATTAACTCTTAAAGAATTTGGAAATATTATGGATGTTCTGAATGAAGGACGAACATTCTTTCTAAAACCAAATTCATTTAATGAATTTCTTGAATGGGTTAAGAGAGACAGTGTTCTAGACATTCCGTGTAACGGAACACTCAAACCCGAATACATAAAAAAGATGGATTCCTTTGTCAACATCTTGTATCAACGTATGATCTCTAGCAATAGATCATTACTGCAAATGTTTATGGAAAGAGGGAATTACTGGATTGACTTGATGTAAATGAAATCACCTTTTTATGGTGTCTTCTAAACTCATCCAAAGTAAATGTTGCATACTTCATCGCATCAAGAATGCAACATGCAGCTCAACCTTCCCATATGTCACTTCCATATGGTCTCCACCTGACCAAACTATTCACATATGTTGGAATAACACCTCCCTTTCATCATTCCGCTCAAGTCTCTTCGTATCCGATATGCATAGCCTCAACCAAACATATTCAAGAACCTCCTCTTGAAAATCCACCCAATTTTTGCTCTCTCCCGACGCAAGGACAAAACAGTGTGATTCATGGAAACGTTCTAAAAATTGGTCGAAGATTGTCTCGACTCGAAGAGAAGGACAAGGGTCACTCCTCTCATCATAATGACTGAACTTATCTGACTTTCATGTAAAGATCTCACTTGAGAAATGTACTACATGAATTATCTATGTTTAGTATTTGCTATGAATAAAAAATGTGCTTGTTATGTTTTAATAAATATTTTCCATCGTGTACAATTTAAGGGGGTGCTTTGCTCTAAGGGCGAGCATAGTTCTAGGGGGAGCTAACCTTTTTGCTTCAAAAAAAGGGGAGAAATATGGATACAAGTGATTGTTAACACTTGCGTATTTATTGCAAAATGTCCCTCATCACTTGTATGTTTGTCATCATCAAAAAGGGGGAGAATGCTGGTTGAATGTTGGTTAATGGACTAACCGACAAAGTTAAGTATGATGCTTAACCAAAGAATATGTTTTGATGATGACACATATATATGCATAAGTGATAATCGACATCTTAACATAAAACACGCAAGGTCACTAATCCATACTTGATCTTGCAAATGGCCAAGTCAAACAAAACTTAAAGAATGAAATAAAGGTCAGCAAAGTACACGGTCAAAGTACGGTCGACCACATACCCAGCCGTAGAAGCCCAGACTGAATTGCAACGCAGTTTTGTGAAAACAAGTTGCACGGTCGCCACCATGGTCAACCGCAATGCGACCGTAGTTTTCTCTGTCACCATTTTTGACCAATTTAGTTTGACTAGTTCCCGATATCTATAATTCATGAAACCTTTCTCAACATGCTTAGAATAGATGACCTCTCCATACTCAATTGAGTTTTGGTCTTAAAAACACTAATATTAGTTAATTACGCTTAATTACATCTTAATGAAAAATTAACCATGATTAGGCATAACACGTATGTGTTAATCAACAACTTGTGATCTTAAAACTTATCTCGATATCCTTAGTATGATCACCAAGTACCAACACACTTAAGCCAATGTCACTAGAATATTAATTACAATTAAAGATGACTTAGTGATTAATTAAGGCTAAATGAAGGACAATGCTTTCAAGTGTAACTAGTAAAGACTTGTAATCCTAAAATACACTTAGATATATTTAGGATGGTTACCAAGTTCCAACTAGAGATTGATCTTCCCTTGTGCATGTGTTGGACATTAATGTGTGCTTACACATTAATCATGCAATATGTTATATTGCAAATAAGCTTGCTAAAAGCTTAAACTATAGTGCTGTGCAAATATCTATATGATTGATTTTAGAATAACTATCTCTTGCTATGTGTGAGTATTACTTGCTAATATGTTTAATACTCATCAATTTGCCAACTTGATTAATATGCTTGCTATGTGCTTACTAGTTAGAATACTAGGATTCAAGTAACTAGTCTACTCCAATAAATTAAGTGTAAAATGGTTTACAACGGACTAATGGTCAATAATCTATTTGGTATTGTCTAAGTAACATATTGGATTACTTGTAAAAGTATGACTTAACATTGATGTCTTTACATACTTAATGTTTATTTTAGAAAGACATCATTCATTTAATCTCCACTAAATCTTAAAATGAATACAACTTGTGATTAATTTAAACTAGGAAGTTAATGACATGTTGACTAGTCTTTAGGATAAAACCAAATGCATTAATGAGCCTAACTAAGTCTTGACCAAACTGAGATTACCCAAAATGTCAATCAAGACACTTCTCCAAGAATGTTGGGTTTACCACATTTGGAGTGTTATGTCATTTTCACTCTATAAGACCAAATCTCACACACTTAATGCATGTAGTACTTGTATAGGATATTGGGTTTCTTTTGCGGGTGCTAGATGGAGTAAAGATTCCAAAATGTGATAATCTGAGTCAAACGGCTATACAACAGATACACATTTTTGGACTGGAGCATGCACGGTCGAACCACGGTCGATCGTGGCAGCAACCGTGTGATAACGGATTTTTTTAATCTCACTATAAAAGGCAAGCATTGAAGAGCATTTGAAGTGAACCCTCTTGCATATTTCAAAAGCTTATTTCCAGAGATTACAAGGGCTCTAATTACAACTCAAATGTGATCAAGCAAGAGAAGATTCTATGATCTTATAGATATAGAATTTGGTTGTTGTAAACTTACTTATCAAAATCATTTATCTTGTGAGTTTACTTAGTGTAATGTATGTCCTAATATTGTCTTGAGATCATCATTACAAATTGTATAAGTTTTGTAACTTCAATTAGTATAAGCATAGGCTAGCTTAGTGATCTACTTTCTTAAAGGGACTTAGGAAGTTGATTAATCTTATTTGGAGATTAATACTTGTCCAAGGTGAAGACAAGTTGATCTAGGTTGGATTTGATCTTTCAAAGGGATAGAAAGATTAGGTTTGTTGTCTACCAATGTGAGGACCCGCCAAAATCGCCATTGACGGTGCCGTCAATTTAGGTCCCGTTACGTGGTCATAGTCCCTAAATGAAACGCGTTTGACCAAAGATTATGTCGCACTCATTTGAAACGTATAGGACTTGCAAAGTTTTAAGTTTACCAACGATTCGACAAAAAGTTTAAGTTTACAAAAGTTAATAAGTATAAAAGAAATAAATTGCGACATAATATAAGTTGAAAATCACGGATGCTATCAATAGCGTATGCATGTATGCTTAACCCCAAGCAAGTAATCAAAGTGTACGGAAGCATGTATCAAGTAGCCAATCAAGAACCTGAGAAATATATAGAAAACTGTCAACGAAAAACATTGGTGAAATCATAGGTGTATTTGTAAACGTTGTTTTTGACCAACAAGATTTAACATAAGTTGATTATCCAAATCGTTTGCATTCCAAAGATGTTGTTTGTTTATCGAGCACCCAATTATCAAGGCTTAACTGAATGGTACCTCTGAATCATAGTGTTAGAACCTACACTATACCCAAAAATATATTCCATCCGCTAACGGTAGCGAACCGTCCAAATGAGGGCTCGTCAAGCCCGTATGGATCCACACAACATAAGTTCTCGCTTACACTTACACCCTGCAAGTGTAACTAATGATAATTGAACTTGAGGATTTTTGTTCTAACTCGTACGTGGAATGTTTGTTTTCGTGCTTGTGTTCAAAGTATAAAAGTATAACCGTATATGTTTCTCATCCCATGATTTAAAGAATAAAAGTTGTTGAAAAGGTGGGACTACGATCTCACCGTAGTTGCACACCAAAGTACTTCATTTTAAACGTTGTGCAATGAAAGTTGTTTAGTCTTGACCTAAACAATTAAGTTATATCAATACCGGGTAAGACACAAGGTCGGTCAAAATGTGTTTAAGTAGTCATATGGCTCGTTATGACTCGATTATATAGAATGTGAGTCAAGTTGTCAAGTTTCACGCAAGATATAAGTACAAGAGAGAGAGGTTATAACGATTAAATAAAGTATTGGTTAAGTTTGAATAAAAGTCAACTTTGATCAAAGTCAAAGTCAAATAAAAAGTCAACACGTTCGGGTCGGGTCTCGGACAATTTTCCCGAGTTACATTATCATATATGAGCATCTTAGAACAAGTTGCATGTTAATCGGAGGTGCGTAGCATAGTCAGAATTTAACGAAAATGAGACTTTTTGGACAACAGGCAAATGGCGCGCCGCTCAGATTCGTGGTGCGCCGCTCCATTTCAAGGCAAAGTCTCGGTGCTACTTTGTAGGCATTCGGCGCTCCGCTCAGGGAAACGGCGCGCCGCTCCGAATGCCTGGCAGAAATTCTGGGCTGTTTTCAAGTGTTCAACTCGAACCAAACTTCATTCAAACACAATTTATGAATCGAAAACACTAGGAACGCATACCATACATCGTTAGAAAGGTATTTTAACAAGGAATACAACTAAACACATATCATCAATCAAATCCATCATTTACAATGTCTAAATCCTCATCAAAATATCATTAAATGTTCATTATCAAATGTTCAAAGTTCATAATTTGCATCTAACAATTCGGACGTTAAACGTACACATATAGTATGCCGTTTTGAAGGTAATCATACATACAAAACAACTAAACATTTACCAACAAGGCTCATTATTGTTTAAGACCTCAGATGTTCATATCAAAACCTATCAAACCCTAACCAAGAATCACAAAATCAATAATCATGTTAATGTGAGATTTTCATGTCATCCAACATACCAAATCGAAGCATATGAAGTAACTAACTCTTTGAACACACAAACATTAACATCTAAACACATTTCATCATCCAAAATCAAAGATTTGACAAACCCATTTCAAGTGTTCATGCTAGTTATTCAAAATAAACAAATCGAGCAAACCATTTACATACACAACAACCTAGTGAGCCATAGACACTAACTAACACCATTTCAAGTCCATAAATAGAATTTAGAGAAATCTAGAGTTTTTAGAAACCTTACCCCAAGTAGTGAAATTAGTATCAAGTTGTAGAGGAAGATGCAAGGATTTCAAGTATGCAATTTGTTTTGAAGCTAGCTTCCTAGTTTGGATTTAGATGATGATTCTTTGATTTGGGTAAAAATGGAGTTCTTGAACTAGAGAGAAAAAGAGAGATGAGGGAGGTGGAATGAACGAGTGGTGGTGGTGGGGTTTGACTAGTTGACCTAGTCAACTAGTTTGGCCCCTTGGTAACTTTAGTCCCTCATGTTTAAAAGCGGGTACGTGAATTAACCTAACGAATTATTTAAATACGTGAGAGTAAACGGAAGATATTATAATTAAATAACGGAAATTTTAAAACGCTAAAATAATGGAAGATACGAATTTAGATAACGAAAGGTATTATCTAAAATAAAAAGACGGGTGTTAAAATAAATTAACGGAAAAAGGCGGGTTATTACATTACCTACACCTTAAAAGAAATTTCTTCCCGAAATTTAGTTGGAAGTAGTAGTCGTTGTTTCTTCCTCAAGACCTTGCGTTGCCAATTCTACGAATAAGGGAGGGTACTTCTTTTTCATTCGATTCTTGTCTTTCCCACGTAAACTCGGGTCCTCTTTTGGCATTCCAATGAACTTTGACAATTGGGATTTTACTTGTTTTAAAATTTGGTTTCACTATTCATAATTCCAACCGGTTTTTTCATGAAGTGGAGTTTGTTATCGATAGTAAGCTCATCGAAAGGAATAACAAGTTCTTGTTCGGTAAGACATTTCTTTAAGTTTGATACATGGAATGTAGGATGAACGGAGCTCAATTGAGTCGGGAGATCGAAACGGTAAGCAACGGGTACAATACGCTCCAAGATTTTAAAAGGATCAAAATATCGCGGATTTAGCTTTCTACGTTTCTCGAAACGGATTACACATTTCTAAGGTACGACTTTTAACATGTCGTGGTCACCCACTTGAAATTCGAGAGGTTTACGTCTAACATTGGCATAGTGGCGACTAAGGGCCGTCTTGAACCTTTCTTGAATTTGAACAATTTCTCGATTGTTTCATGAATGAGTTCGGGTCCGGTGGTTTGCTTGTCGCCTACTTCGGCCCAACAATTAGGAGAACGACATTTGCGGCCACATAAAGCTTCGAAAGGTGCGACGTTAATACTCGAATGATAATTATCATTGTATGAGGAATCGGATAAAAGCAACAATACAAGTTCGTAATACGTCTTCGAAGGTTTGAATCTTACGTTTGCTTGGTCCGTCGGTTTGTGGATGATACGCGGTACTCATGTTTAAACGTGTCCCCAAGGCTTCTTGTAAGGCACTTCAAATTTTAGAAGTGAAACGAGTATCTCAATCCGAAATAAATGACAATGGCGCACCGTGTTGAGATAGAATTCTTATAATGTATAGTTTTACAAGTTTTTCCCATCTTGTCGATTTCTGAAAAATGTTTGTTAGAACAAGTTTCATATCGGTTTCTGAAAACGTTCGTTAGGACTATTAACCCTCTTGGCGAATACTAGTGTGACGTGAAGAGTCTCTCTCTATTTAAAATTTAGATAAAAGATTTCCTTATACAGAAGTACGAGTGTAATGCGAGTGAAGTTTCCTCCTCGATGTGAGCATATCATGCATTTTGTAGTTCGTCGATAAAACTGTGCGAAAACGTGATAGTATACACGTGTAACATATGTTTTGAAGTTGAAAGAATTGGTCATTTATTCAGACGCATCAATACGGTTTGGCAATAACCAAAGGTGTGTCATTGGTATGGTTGTTATCAATATTCTCGGAGTTTTCGGATGTTCAATAAAGAAAAATAAAGTCATGTAACATGGCACATGGTGGTGATTAGGTTGATCGAGTCCAATCACCATCACGAGTCATTAGAACTTTGGTATGACTTACCATAATATAACCACGTTGATCGAGTGTCGTTATATTATGCTAACTCATACCTCCATTCCCACATTACTTCATAGAATTTAGTTCGTGTAATCGTGAAGATTTAAAATGAACAAAGTGTAATGATATCTCTGTGACGACCCGGGAATTTCCGATCAAATTTAAACTTAATCTTTATATGATTTCGACACGATAAGCAAAGTCTGTAATGATGAGTTTCAAAAAGTTTGAACTGTTTAATATATTCAATTGACCTTCGACTGCTCTCGGCGATTCACGAACAATTAAGTGTAAATAGATATGTGTGTATGTATATATAAATAATAATTCGAAATATAAATTGAAGTATTATATGTTGTTGTTATTAAAAATTAACAAAATAAAAATAGGATATTATAATAATTATTATTTAAAATATATCTCTATATATAAATAAAATATATTAAAAATAAATATTAAATGATTATAATACTCGTTTGATGTTTCGATTGATATTAAGCAAGTTAAATTCAAACTTATGTAATTTTAAAATAAAAGGTGATCCGAAAATGAGATATATAAGTTATAGGCTTATTAAAAGTATATTTAGGATCTAATTATTTAATTTTAACACTTTTTATATTTTACCTTTAAAAGAGAGGGACAGTTGAGGTAATTTTTATTTATTAAATTAATGACTGAATTTTATATCATAATGACCAAAATAAATAAATATAGTTAATTTAAAAATATGAGATTTTTCTGAACACTTTTAATTCGCCACTGAGTAACAACGGAGTACGAAATAATAGTTCGTGAAAACTGTCGGTAGATTAAAATTTGAATCATTAATGGCTGCTTTTTGTTACCTATCAATTCTTTCACCTAAAGTTAAAGTGATTGTATTATTATTATTCGTTACTGGATCTTTGTTTTCTTTCATTCCACTAATCAATTAACAATGAATATATTTATATAATTAACACATATACATAGATATGTAGTGCTCGAGACTTTTGCAACCCAATCATCCACATCCACTATTTGTTTCTATCTCTCTCCCTCACTCTTTGTGAAACCCATCAACAACCACACAAAACCTACTCAATTACGAAGTATCACCTTGGAAACAACAATGTCTTCCTCTGTACCATCAACACCATTAACCGGTGATAGTTATTTGGTTTTCACCTATATCAACGACCATCGCCAGATTAACCAAGAGGAGAACATATCTTGAGGCAAGATTCAATACTACTAGATCCTTTTCTGTATAAAATGTAAGATCAATCACACTCACCATTTTGTTTCTTTTTCCTACGATCAAACACTAGTACCAACCCATCTTCATTTGACCAATAATACACCACCTTGATCACTCTCAAACCTCACCATACTCAATCATCACTAAAACGTTTCCATCACTACAACACTCTACAACCCACTACTCAAAAACCACCACTTGAAAAATCATCAAACCTGCTTCTGCACTTATTTCATAAACTGCTACTATTCCGTTCATGACAACCTTCACCATCGACACAACCTGTTTTCTATTTATGCTACTGTATGAAGCAACCCTAATACATCATCTTCGAACAACCATCAAGATCAACGTATGCACTAAACACTTGTTGTTACTACTCGAGTTTTTTTTCACTCATTACTGTTCTGATTATTATAGTTAGGAGAAAATGAAGAACAATATTGATACGATTATCATTATGACTATGAATACGTTACCTGTTTGTGTTTTACCTTCCTGTTGACTGAAACCCACAAATCACCATTTACTGTAGCGTTTGAAACCACATCTGTGGTTAGGATTTTCCACCCCAAAACCCATCATCTTCGAACTATTGCTACTCAACGCTGCTATTCCTATTCTATTTCTTTGTTTCGATTTGATAGAGAACCACAACAAAACATCACCTCAACCGCCACCTCCATCACAATCACCATAACATCACCTTGAAACCCTTTTCCTGCCTCTTTCTATCTGTCATGAACACTATTTAATCTCGACCATCGAATCAACCTGCAAGTTATTTCAGTTTATGTGTTTGTTTCTGTTTGATTTTCGAGAACAAAAACCCACGCAAAACCATCATCAAATTGACAACAGTTATTGAGTTAATCGTGATTTGAATTACACGAATAATAAAGGAAATTGCTGCTAATGTGTTCCTTTTTCCTGTGTGGCCGACATCTAATATGCAAACAACCCCACCCATTAATTTCCTGTCGAGCTAGTTAAACCGATGCTACACGTTTACAACTTACGATTGGGCTTCTGCTTTCCTGATTGGGCTTCTGTTTATAATTGGGCCGTGTTCCTATTCTTGCGCCGAGACCCATTTAATACTCCCTGGTGAAGACGAGTTATATAAATAGATAAGGGGTTCGTATTATAACAGATAAACAGAAACAGCAGAATGGTTATGGGAGGTGTGGGTTTAGCGGGAGGTTGCAGGTTCGAGCCCCGTCAGTGGCATATCTTTTTAGGCTCTTCTTCAAAGGTTGTAAATCCTTATTATTAATATTATTATTAATATTATTATTATTATTATTATTATTATTATTATTATTATTATTATTATTATTATTATTATTATTATTTCTATAATTATTATTATTTATTGTTATTGTTATTATTAATGAGTATTATTGTTATTAATACAAGTAATATAATAATTATTATTATTATTATTATTATTATCACTAAAATATGTATTAGTTACCATTTATTATTATTATTATTATCACCATTATAATTACAAATATGATTAGTATTATTATTGCTGTTACTAATATTATTATCATCATTTAAAGTATGATTATATCATTTTTAAGTATTATTAATATTATTATGATTAATACACAACCGATGCCTTGCTTTGAGGCGTCACAATATATCACAAAATCATCGTTCCCTTCAGGCAATGACAATATAGGTGCCGTAGTAAATTTTTTCTTCAACAATTGAAACGCTTTCTCCTGCTCATCCTTCCATTCAAATTTCTTCCCTTTATGCGTTAATGCAGTCAAGGGTTTTACTATTTTGGAAAAATCTTGGATGAACCTTCTGTAGTAACCAGCCAGTCCTAAAAATTGGCGTATATGCTTCGGAGTTTTTGGGGTTTCCCACTTTTCAACGGTTTCAATCTTTGCTGGATCTACCTGAATACCTTCTTTGTTCACTATGTGACCGAGGAATTGAACTTCTTCTAACCAAAATGTACACTTTGAAAATTTTGCGTACAGTTGTTCCTTCCTCAACAATTCTAGCACTTTTCTTAAATATTCTTCGTGCTCTTGATCATTCTTTTAGTAAATGAGTATGTCATCGATGAAAACAATAACAAACTTGTCAAGATATAGCCCACACACTCGGTTCATGAGGTCCATGAACACAGCTGGTGCGTTAGTCAATCCAAACAGCATAACCATAAACTTGTAATGACCGTAACGCGTTCTAAAAGCAGTCTTCGGAATATTATCCTCCTTCGCCCGCATTTGATGATACCCGGAGCGTAAATCGATCTTCGAATAAACCGACGAGCCTTGTAGTTGATCAAATAAGTCGTCGATTCTCGGTAGTGGATAACGGTTCTTGATGGTAAGTTTGTTCAACTCTCGGTAGTCGATACACAATCTGAATGTACCATCCTTCTTTTTGACAAACAAAACAGGAGCTCCCCACGGTGATGTGCTTGGTCGAATGAAACCATGTTCTAACAGTTCTTGTAGTTGACTTTGTAATTCCTTCATTTCGCTGGGTGCGAGTCTGTAAGGAGCACGAGCTATTGGTGCAGCTCCCGGTACAAGATCTATTTGGAATTCAACGGATCGATGTGGGGGTAGTTGATGTTATGCGAGGGGTATATGAAATAGTATTAATTTTTACTACAAAATACTATTAAATACGATACAATTTTACACAAGTTATTTATTTATTTATAGAGTGGATACACCTAAACCTTGCTACAACACTTATAGGCAGTGTACCTAATCGTACAGTAGTGTAGTTTTTAGTAAGTCCGGTTCGTTCCACAGGGATCTTAGCCAAGCTTAACGCTATATTTTTAAAAACTATATTTGTAAAAATATAAATATATATATAAGTAGTATTATTATTATAAAAGGGAGTTTTTACCGTTTAATGACCGGTTTGTCGATTTTAAAACTTTAGTTGCAGTTAAAACCTAATGTAAAATATTAAAAATAAATATAACTTAATTTTAAGCGTAAAGTAAATAACGATAATGAAATTGCGATAAATAAAATGTGATAAATAAATAAAATTGCGATAATTAAAAAGTACGATAATTAAAAGTGCAATAAAATGACAATAAATTAAAGTGCGATAATTAAAAGTGCAATTAAATATGAAATAAAAGAATTATGCTTATTTAAACTTCCGTAATCATGATGTTTGACGTGTTAATTTTAGTTTATTCTCATGGGTTAATTGTCCTTTGTCCTAGATTATTCAATATGTCCATCTGGTTTTTGTCCATAACAGTCCATCAGTCATAAATATAAAGTGCAAGTGTCCTCGTCAAATTATCCTTATATCCGAAGTCAAAAATTCCAACTAATTGGGGACTTAAACTGTAACAAGGTCTTAATATTTTGTTTAATAATTATAATTACACCAGGATATCGACTGCGTGTAACCCAAGATTTTAATACTTTGTTAACAATTACGCCAAGTGTCCTTGTACATAATTCACCCTTGTTTTAATAAGTCCATTAACTATTAATCCATTCCCGTATCCGGTTAAATGAACGATTATTAGTACTTATAAATATCCCGCCCATCGTGTCCGATCGAGTGTATATGGTTACTTATAGGTACGTCCAATTGTAAATCTTTATATTAAATTAACAAACTATCATTTAATTAAACAAATATAAAGCCCATTAATAGCTCATAGTTTAATTTCCATAAGTGTCGTTCTTTTGTCCAAACCTCAATTATGATACAAAGCCCAATTACCCCGTCTTAATATTTTAGCCCAACTTCACGATTACTTCGGCTTAAATAAGCATAATAATAACTTAGTTACGAGACATTAATTTAAAAAGGTTAAACATAACTTACAATGATTAATAATAGCGTAGCATTATACGGACAGAATTTTGACTTACACCCTTACAACATTCGCTAACATACCCTTATTATTAAAATTAAAATTAATATATATATATATATATATATATATATATATATATATATATATATATATATATATATATATATATATATATATATATATATATATATATATATATATATATATATATATATATATATATATATATATATATATATATATATATATATATACGTTGATAGATGAAGAAGAGAAAAAGATGTGTTAAGTTCAACCAAAAACTGTGAAATTTATAGGATGTCACGTGATACTGTTTACCATGCGATCGCATGGTTTTTTCACTTCCAGGCCATGCGATCGCATGGCCAGCTGGGAGAGTTCACATGTTGTTGTTTGCTTCTTGCCGACGGTTTTAAATAATAATATAATATATAAATAATTTTAAGAATTAATTATATATTATATTATATTCATGTGCATAGTTGACTTGTAATTTTTAGTCCGTTGCGTAGCGTTGAGAGTTGACTCTAGTCCCGGTTCCGGATTTTGAACGTCCTTGCGAACAATTTAATATCTTGTATTTTGCGTTTTGCGTCTTGTACTCTTGTAATTTTGAGACGTTTCTCATCAATAATTTGAACCACTTTGATTGTACTCTGTACTTTTGAGCTTTTTGGTCATTTGCGTCTTCAATTCGTCGAATCTGTCTTTTGTCTTCACCTTTTACTATTTAAACGAATATCACTTGTAAATAGAACAATTGCAACTAAAAGCTTGTCTTTCTTGAGGGATAATGCTATGAAATATATGTTCATTTTTAGCATTATCAAATATTCCCATACTTGAGCGTTGCTTGTCCTCAAGCAATATAGTCTTGAAATACAAATACTAGAATCACTTCTTTATTCTTCACACTTTGTACATCAGTGATTTCTATACGGCGGTATGAACAATGGTAGTAATGATGTGGTTTACTGTCCCACATGACTATGAAAATTTAGATCCTTTAGGAAATTGGATCTTTATGAAAACATTTGATCTTTTGTAAATTCAATCTAGCTTTTAACCTAGATAAGTTTTTCGGAATAACCCTTCACCGGTGTTTGCAAAATTGTTTTTGTGGGTTTGGTGGGTTTCAGATTTGAAAATTTTAGCTCAAAACTTATGGTTTTGTGTCACCCACTTGCTAACCTTGTATTGGGAAAGCAACACGTCCAGTATACTTGCTCCTTATATTACCTTTTGGTAAACTACCGTCCGGTTGTAAAGGAAAGCGTTGAATAAGCAACTGTTAAGGCAATGTCCCCTGACATGCTTTTAATTATGGTCTATATCGTGTCGGATGCAATTACTATACTTTGTAGGAGCAATAGTAAAGCTCACCCTATAATTTTTCGGTCTGGCACAAGGTCCTGTCTTTGACCATGCTATGCAACCACCGTTCTTACGGTTGACACTCGATTTGGTTCTGGTGACCTAATGAATTCCAGGTGAATTCCTAGGATTTTACGTTCAATGTTAATGAACGCATTAAAAATGGGTTTTCAGAAAACAAATCGGTTTGCAATTTGATCAAAATATTTTCTCGTTCATGCTCGAGTTTAGATATCATTGAATTCCATGAGTTTGTAATTCTCAATCTTTAAAAGTCAATCTCAAGGATTGAGTAATATTAGTCTTAAAAGCTGATTTTTAATCTTTAAGGAGATTATCCTTTCTGGGGGTCTAATTCATTAGTCTTATCAAGCTAATTTGCACGGCGCCCTCCCCATTTTACGAGACAGATCCTCTCATGGTTAGGATAAGTCTGACCACTTGGCGACCCTGTTTGATGCTGAGGTCCGTGGATTTCCAGCTGATTTTCGAGAAAACTTTTCAAGGTTTTTCGTAGACTCTACAACTGGTCTGGACGACAACTTCCTGACCTAAATCAAGAAGCGCGTGTCTTTTTCGGAAGACTTTACTTCCTTTTAATGATGGAATTGATTAATCGTGTAGATCCATCTTTCTTTCAAATATATTATAAGAAATTGGGTAAAACTGATAAAATTGTCCAAAACAAAAGTATCTCCAGTTATTTGTACAAAAATATGTGATATATGTTTTAAATAACTTGGTAAATTTTTCCACACTTGGCTTTTATTTTCCTTTCTTTGCCTTTTTATTGTCCTCTATTCCATTTTAAATGAATTCTAATATTTTGGGTTGTTTCTCAATTTATGTCCTTTCCGAGGTAACAATAATTTCGGTGTTATAACCTACTTTTACCGTTCATAAATATGTATAAACATGATTTTGAATTCAATTATTTGAAAATTTTGAAAATTTTTACTAGAATTGGGTAGTCAGTATATAAGACTAGGGCTGTTCTTTATTATCAGAGAGCACTAGATTCTAATACAACTACTGCATTACTAGTATTTTTAATGGTAACCAAGTGTATAAGTTAAAATTTTTAAAAATCCGAAAGAATTTAACCCCTTCCCACACTTAAGATCTTGCAATGCCCTCATTTGCAAGAAATCAGTAACAATTTAAATTATTGAGGGTGATTAGCATAGAAAAATGATTAAATTTTACTAAAGTTTCCAAACATATTGGCGTTTTTTTGCTGAATGATAAATGGTGCACATCATTTGTTCATTCCGTCTTGTTGTTACATCGCATTTGTTTTTCGTTTTGTTGTCAAAATTAGTAGCTTTTGCTGAACTTAATGCCAGTCTTTGAAAATGTGTTGTTTTACCCTGTTGTGTACAATTGACAATATACATACATACAAATAACATGCATGGTAATTTGAAATGGGACTTAAAATCCCACTTTCAAATCAAATATAAAATATTAAGCGCGGTTTTAAAAGCAAAGATTTTTGGGTTTTTTAAATATTTTTGGCATACTTTAATTCAATAAGATTAAAAATAATGATAATAAAAGTTCTCGTCCCTCCCTTGGGTAGAGTAATTTTGGTTCAACGACCTAGTTTTCAACTCACGACGAATTTTAAAAATCAAATTTTTAACTTAGTGAATAAAGTAAATTTTTTTTAAATTCACACCAAACTTAAATTTAAAATGCATAAAATTAAAAATTCATATTATTAAAGTTAAAAAATTCACACCAAATTTATATTATATTTTTATTTTTATACATACAAACTTATATTAAAAATATTAATTTTTCAAATATTTACAAACTTAAATATATTGATTTTAAAAAGTTTACAATATTAATTTAATATGTATATATTAATTTTAAAAACATGGTAAAAATTAAAATTAAAAATCTTTTTGGTCTTTTATCCCACTTTAATCAATCAAATATTATCAAAAATATACGCCCCACTTTTCGGTAAAATAATTTCGGTTCAACGACCTAGTTTTACTCCTGACGAATTTCTGAAATATTTTGGTTTGATTGATTAAAGATATTTATACCTTAAGAATAAACGGTAAATTTCGCAGTGATGTAATAAATATTTGTATGATATCAATAATTTCGGTTACGCATACCTAATTTTATTGAATACCAATTTAATACTTTATAGCGAACGATTCAGCGTTTATTATCAAAAGGTTAAAAGCAATAAAAATAAAAATAAAAACTGTACATACTTACCTGTGAGAAAGAATTCTCAGAGACCTGCTTTAGCCGACTCATAGGAGAGTCGTGTGATTTGGTTCTCCAAAGCTACGTAAGCATAACCTCGAATCTTCAATATATTTTCTTCTAAACATATAAACGGTCCTTCTCTGCATAGAGTAACAAATTTGGTATTTGAATATGTTTGATTATTTGAACATTTACCTTCATGTGACCATTTTCCGCATCTATAACATCTTTCAAGGTGTCGTGCTCTTCTTTTTGTTGCGGATTTTGATTTTCCTTTTCCAAAATGTATCTTATGATGATCTTTTCTGAGTTCTTTTCTTACTCCGTCCATTTTGGCTCTTATGAATGATACCAGTTCACTTGAAAGTGTGTCATTATTATGTTTAGTAATCATAGCGTGTAGCATTAAACCATGGTTCAAATAAAACGAATTCTTCATCTCGTAAAACCTAAAAAAAATAAAAATTCAGAATGGGGGGAGAAGACTAGTTCTTTAGGGTCTACTAGAGAAAGACTATTCGGATTTCATTCTCGAGAACTACACGAAAACAGAATATCTAACTCTAACAGAAATACATATTACCCTAAAAAGATTCGAACCTTCCCACACTTAGTTAGCTGTGGTGTTGAAATTGTGATTAACTTCATCTTCAACTTTCATTGGATTATCTATGTAATGTTTAACTCTGTGACTATTAACTTTAAATTCAATCCCATTTGAATTTATTAACTCCACTGTTCCGTACGGGAAAACTCTTTTGACTATGAATGGTCCAGACCATCTTGATTTCAATTTTCCAGGAAATAGCTTGAATCGTGAATTGAAAAGAAGAACTCTGTCTCCTTCTTTAAATTCTTTTGAACTTCTGATTCTTTTATCATGCCATTTCTTCATTCTTTCCTTATAGATTAATGAATTTTCATATGCTTCATGTCTTAATTCTTCTAATTCGTTTAGCTGACTTAACCGTCGACGTCCAGCTTCATGTAAATCAACATTACATGTCTTCAAGGCCCAAAATGCTTTGTGTTCAATTTCTACTGGAAGATGACATGCTTTTCCGTAAACGAGTCTAAAAGGTGTGGTTCCAATTGGAGTTTTGTAGGCTGTTCTAAAAGCCCAGAATGCATCCTCCAATTTCATGGACCATTCCTTCGGATTTGATCCTACGGTTTTCTCTAGAATACGTTTTAGAGCTCGGTTGGTATTTTTAACTTGTCCACTTGTCTGTGGATGATAAGCGGTTGAGATTTTATGAGTTACTCCATATCTTTTGAGAACTTTCTCAAGTTGATTATTACAAAAATGAGTACCCCGATCACTTATTAAAGCTTTAGGTGTTCCAAACCTTTCAAAAAGACGTTTTAAGAAGTTGACTACAACTCGTGCATCGTTAGTTGGAAGAGCTTGTGCTTCAGCCCATTTAGATACATAATCAATGGCAACTAGAATGTAGAGATTATTATGAGATTTTGGAAATGGACCCATAAAGTCAATACCCCAAATGTCAAATACTTCACATACTTGAATGACATTTTGTGGCATTTCATCACGTTGACTTATTTTTTCGGCCCTTTGACAAGCATCACAGGATTTGCAAAGAAGGTTTGCGTCTTTGAAAATTGTAGGCCAATAGAATCCAGCATCGTAAACTTTTCTTGCTGTGAGTTGAGGCCCATAATGCCCTCCTGTTGGTCCTGTGTGACAATGGTTTAAAATTTGACTAGCTTCATCTCCGAATACACATCGGCGTATTATTCCATCGGGATAACTTTTAAACAAATGTGGATCTTTCCAGAAATAGTGTTTTATATCACTAAAGAATTTCTTTCGTTTTTGATACGACAACTCTTTTTCAAGGTATCCACATACTAAGTAGTTTGCATAGTCTGCAAACCATGGAATTTCATTATAATCTATCTTCAATAGATATTCATCAGGAAAGTTGTCTTGTATAGCCGATTCATTCAGAACTTCTAATTCAGGATTTTTAAGACGAGAAAGATGATCAGCGGCGAGATTTTCTGCTCCCTTTTTATCTCAGATTTCAATATCGAACTCTTGTAAGAGTAAGATCCAACGGATTAATCTTGGTTTGGCATCTTGTTTTGAAAATATGTATCTAAGAGCAGAATGGTCGGTATAGACCACCGTTTTTGCTAGAACGAGATATGAATGAAATTTGTCAAAAGCAAAGACAATAGCAAGGAGTTCTTTTTCAGTAGTTGTATAATTTATTTGTGCTCCTTGTAACATCTTACTAGCATAATAAATAGGTTGAAATCATTTTTCAATCCTTTGTCCTAAAACGGCTCCCATTGCAAAATCACTTGCATCGCACATGAGTTCAAACGGTAGATTCCAATTTGGAGTTATCATGATCGGCGCATTAGTGAGTTTTTCTTTAAGAATATTAAAAGATTTGATGCATTCATCTGAAAAGATGAATGGAGCATCCTTTTCTAGGAGTTTATTCATAGGAGTGGCAATTTTAGAAAAATCTTTTATGAAACGTCGGTAAAAACTGGCATGCCCTAGAAAACTCCTAACTCCTCTAACATTGGTGGGATGTGGAAGTTTAGCAATTACATCTACTTTAGCTCTATCCACTTCAATTCCTTCCTTTGAAATTTTATGACCAAGAACGATGCCTTCTTTAACCATGAAATGGCATTTCTCCCAATTAAGTACTAGATTTGATTGTTCGCATCTAATAAGCATTCGTTCAAGATTAACCAGACATGATTCAAATGTATCACCGAAGATTGAAAAGTCATCCATGAAAACTTCCATGCATTCTTATATCATGTCGTAAAAAATCGCCATCATGCACCTTTGAAAGGTTGCAGGGGCGTTGCAAAGTCCAAATGGCATACGTTTATAAGCAAAAGTACCATAAGGGCACGTGAATGTGGTTTTCTCTTGATCCTCGGGAGCTATTGGAATATGAAAATATCCAGAAAAACCGTCAAGAAAATAATAGTAACTATTTCCGGCTAATCTTTCCAACATTTGATCAATGAAAGGTAAGGGAAAGTGATCTTTTCTGGTGGCATCATTTAATTTTCTATAATCAATATAAACACGCCATCCTGTTACAGTCCTAGTAGGAATAAGCTCATTTTTCTCATTTGTGATGACAGTCATGCCACCCTTCTTAGGTACGCATTGAACTGGGCTTACCCATGGACTATTAGAGATTGGATAAATTAAACCTGCATCAAGTAGTTTAATAATTTCTTTCTTAACAACATCTTGCATATTAGGATTTAGTCTTCATTGGCGTTGCACATACGTTTTATGACCTTCTTCCATAATGATTTTATGTGTGCAATACGAAGGACTTATTCCTTTAATATCATGAATCTTCCATGCAATAGCTGGTTTATCAGCTTTTAACACATAAATGAGTTGAGATTTTTCATTTTCAGTAAGAGAAGACGATATTATTACAGGTAATTCAGATTCACCATGTAAATAAGCGTATTCCAAATGGTTTGGAAATGGCTTTAACTCTAATGTCGGTGGTTCTTCTATCGATGATTTGTATCGATATCTGTCTTCTTCTTTTAGCATTTGAATTTCTTCTGTTGTTGGTTCATATCCATTAGCCATAAGTGTAGCTAACATTTCAGCTTTATCAATTGGTTCAGTTCCTTCTCCTAAAGAACATTCTCCTGTTCCTTGTAATTCTGGAAATTCTTCTAACAATTCTGCATGTGAATCTATAGTTTGAATATAATAACATGTATCATCTGTAGATTGCGGTTGTTGCATTGCTCTATCAACTGAAAAGGTAACACTCTCGTCCTCTATACTTAGGGTCAGTTTCTTGCCAAACACGTCTATTATTGCTTTAGCCGTGTTTAAGAATGGTCTTCCTAATATGAGAGGAACTCGAGAATCTTTTTCCATGTCCAGAATATCAAATTCTACTGGAAATACTAAAGTACCAACTTTAACTAGTATGTTCTCCATTATCCCTCTAGGATATTTTACTGATCGATCGGCTAGTTGTATGCTTATTCGTGTTGGTTTCAATTCTCCAAGGTCTAGTTTAGCGTATAGTGAATAAGGCATTAAATTTATACTAGCACCTAAGTCTGCCAATGCTTCTATTGAACTAAGACTACCCAGAAAACATGGAATCGTGAAACTTCCTGGATCAGATAATTTTTCTGGTATCTTATTCAACAGCACTGCAGAACAATTAGCATTCATTGTAACAGCCGAGAGTTCTTCCATTTTATTTCTATTTGTGATTAGATCTTTCAGAAATTTAGCATATATTGGCATTTCTGAAATCACATCAATGAAAGGAAGATTTACATTTATTTGTTTAAACATATCCAAGAATTTGGATTGCTCGGCTTCAAGTCTTTCTTTTCTCATTTTACTCGGGTAAGGAAGTGGTGGTTGGTATGGTTTAACATAAGGTTTTGCCTTAACTGTGTTATCTTCATTAACCTTTTCAACTACCGGTTCTGTTTCCTTATCTTGCTCAGGTTGTGGTTCTTGTGGAGTAGGAATAGCTTCATCAGAGATTACAGGCATTTCAGGTGGTTTAAGTGTAATACCACTTCTTGTGGTAATGGCTTTAGCTGTTTCATTTCGGGGGTTAGCATTTGTATTGCTAGGTAAACTTCCCGGTTTTCTTTCACCTATTAACCTTGCTAGGTTGCTCACTTCTTGTTCCAAATTTTGAATAGAAGCTTGTTGATTTCTAAATGCTTGAGCATTTTGTTCATTGGTTTGTTTCTGAGATGTGAAAAATTGAGTTTGAGATTCAACTAGCTTCGACATCATATCTTCTAAATTTGGCTTTTTATCATCGGTTTGTGGTGTTTTATTTGGAAAAATAGGTCTTTGCTGATTGTAAGTATTATTGGATACTTGCTGATTACTAGGACCTTGTTGGTTGTTGTATGGAACATTTCGATTATAATTCTGGTTTTGATTGTAGATTGGTCTTGGCGGTTGATAATTATTCTGATAATTATTTCCAGGCCTTTGGTTCATGTATAAAACATTCTCTCTTTGTTCCATTGTTTGTTCAATACTGAGACAATCTTTTGTCAAATGTGGTCCTCCACACTGCTCACAACTAATTCGTATTGAGTGAATATCTTTAGTCATCTTTTCCATTCGTCTCTCTACAGCATCTATCTTTGCTGAAATGGAATCAAAGTCATGGCTAGAATCGGCTCTAGCTGCTTTAGATGATCTAACGATATCTTTTTCTTGATGCCACTCATGTGAGTGGGAAGTAGTGTTATCAATAATTTTGTAAGCATCAGTTGCGGTTTTCTTCATAATGGAACCACCAGCTTCTATATCGATGTCTTTTCTTGTAGTGATGTCGCATCCTTGGTAGAATATGTGTACTATTTGACAAGTGTCTAAACCATGTTGCGGACATCCTCTTAATAACTTTCCAAATCTTGTCCACGCTTCATATAGAGTTTCATTTGGCTTTTGCGTGAACGTAACAATTTCTCCTTGAAGTCTCACGGCTTTAGATGCCGGAAAGAATTGTTTAAGAAAATTTTCAACTAAAACGTCCCATGTATCAATCGCCCCTTCAGGTAACGATTCTAACCAATCTTTGGCTTCTCCCTTTAAAGTTCAGGGAAATAACATGAGATATATCTGTTCATCCTCCACTTCTCTTATTTTAAATAGAGTACAGATCCTATTAAAGGTGCGAAGATGTTCATTTGGATCTTCCTTCGGCGCACCACTAAATTGGCATTGATTAGTTACTATATGTAGGATTTGTCCTTTGATTTCATAATCTGGCGCATTAATGTCTGGTTGAGTAATTGCGTGACCTTGACCACTGCGTTTAGCTCTCATTCGGTCTTCCATACTTAGAGGTTCCAGATTTTCCATTATTGAATTTGTTGAATCTGAATCACTAGAGGATTCTGATTTAATGGGTTGTTCCTCGACAATCTCTGTTTGAATGATTGGTGGTTCTGGAGGAAAGATTAATGGTTCAGGATTTCTGAAATGTCCCTGAATATCCTCCGGGTTCTCAATTGTGAAGTCGGGTTCAAAAAATGGATTATCAGAAATTTGAATTGGAGTACTTGGTCGACTAGATGACGATTCTAAAGAAAAATCAACGGCGACAATATTGGCTAGATGTCTTGATCGAGTTACAGGTGGTGAACGTATAAAAGGTGGTGAACGTTTTGCTCGGTACATTCACTGAATATCCTATTAGTTATAAAAGATAAAAATTATATAAGTTATCAAATTAATAGACTTTTCTGATTTTGCCCACGTTTCAAATAGCCAATAGATGCAGCAGGTAGCCAGGACCCTTTAAATCGGAAGCCCACAACTCGCCACTAACAAATCCAACTATTACTACGAACCAGAAAATTTTGGATGTCTATCAATTTAACCACTTAAAATAATTTTTCGTTGAAGTTTAAAGAAATTTTAGAGAAGAAATAGAAAAAATTCTAAGTCCTAAAAACTAGAGCGTCGAGAAATAAGAAAGAAAAAGAGTGCGTCGAAAAACGTCGAAAAATAAAAATAAGAAAATAAGCGTCGAAAAATAATAAAAAGAAAGTAAAGCGTCGAAACTTAAAAGTCTAAAAACTAAATATAAAAACTTACGTCTAAAGGTATTAAAGCTTAAAAGAAATACTATATCCAAAACGGTATAAACTTAAAAAGTACTAAAATTTATAAAACGGCGTCGCAAAATTCTAAAGCACTTATATCTTAGTCTAAAGAAAAAGTACTTAAGGAATTTTACAGCAAAGCCTAAAAATCTAGAAATAAAAATAACTATAGCAAATACTAAATTAAAAACTAAGTACGTATGAAAGATACAAATATTACGCTAAAACAAATGAAAAGATACAAAAAAAAAAAAAAAAAACTTAAAGTTGTAAAAAGTACAATTTTTATAAAAATATTATTTTTATATTATTTATTTATAAAAGTATTAATTTTTATATATTAATAAAACTAATTAAACTAAATAATACAAATTTATTAAAACTAAAATTAATTAATTTAAAACTAAACCCTAATTAGGGTTTTAATTAATAATAATTATAATTAAATTAAACCCTAAACTGTTGGCTGAGGTTACCAGACCTGTCAACTCACCTCATGCGATCGCATGAGGTGTTAGTTGTTTTACCATGCAATCGCAAGGTCTGCGAATTCGGGCCAGACTTTGGGCTGCTACAGTACTAGGCCTATAACTTTTATTATTATTTTTTTCTGTTTTCTGTTTTATATTTATATAAAATATATATATAAATTAAATAAAAACTTAATTTTTAAATAAAAATGAAAAAAAACTTTATAATTTTATATATTTTAAACAAACTCTTAAATATATATATATATATATATATATATATATATATATATATATATATGTTGTTTTTTTTATATTTTTGTATTTTTAATATTTAAATCGTATTTTTATTAAAGCATTTTTTTACAAAAGTAAACTAAGAAACTTTTTTTTTATACATATAGCGTTGCGCTTTCGGCGTTTAGGTTCCCCGGCAGCGGCGCCAAAAATACTTGATGTTATGCGAGGGGTATATGAAATTGTATTAATTTTTACTACAAAATACTATTAAATACGATACAATTTTACACAAGTTATTTATTTATTTATAGAGTGGATATACCTAAACCTTGCTACAACACTTATTGGCAGTGTACCTAATCGTACAGTAGTGTAGTTTTTAGTAAGTCCGGTTCGTTCCACAGGGATCTTAGCCAAGCTTAACGCTATATTTTTAAAAACTATATTGTAAAAATATAAATATATATATAAGTAGTATTATTATTATAAAAGGGGGTTTTTACCGTTTAATGACCAGTTTGTCGATTTTAAAACTTTAGTTGCAGTTAAAACCTAATGTAAAATATTAAAAATAAATATAACTTAATTTTAAGCGTAAAGTAAATAACGATAATGAAATTGCGATAAATAAAATGCGATAAATAAATAAAATTGCGATAATTAAAAAGTACGATAATTAAAAGTGCAATAAAATGACAATAAATTAAAGTGCGATAATTAAAAGTGCAATTAAATATGAAATAAAAGAATTATGCTTATTTAAACTTCCGTAATCATGATGTTTGACGTGTTGATTTTAGTTTATTCCCATGGGTTAATTGTCCTTTGTCCTGGATTATTCGATATGTCTGTCTGGTTTTTGTCCATAACAGTCCATCAGTCATAAATATAAAGTGCGAGTGTCCTCGTCAAATTATCCTTATATCCGAAGTCAAATATTCCAACTAATTCGGGACTTAAACTGTAACAAGGTCTTAATATTTTGTGTAATAATTACACCAGGATATCGACTGCGTGTAACCCAAGATTTTAATACTTTGTTAACAATTACGCCAAGTGTCCTTGTACATAATTCACCCTTGTTTTAATAAGTTCATTAAGCATTAATCCATTCCCGTGTCCGGTTAAATGAACGATTATTAGTACTTATAAATATCCTGCCCATCGTGTCCGATCGAGTGTATATGGTTATTTATAGGTACGTCTAATTGTAAATCTTTATATTAAATTAACAAACTATCATTTAATTAAACAAATATAAATCCCATTAATAGCCCATAGTCTAATTTCCACAAGTGTCGTTCTTTTGTCCAAACCCCAATTATGGTACAAAGCCCAATTACCCCGTCTTAATATTTTAGCCCAACATCACGATTACTTCGGCTTAAATAAGCATAATAATAACTTAGTTACGAGACATTAATTTAAAAAGGTTGAACATAACTTACAATGATTAATAATAGCGTAGCGTTATACTGACAGAATTTTGACTTACACCCTTATAACATTCGCTAACATACCCTTATTATTAAAATTAAAATTAAAATTAAAATTAATATATATATATATATATATATATATATATATATATATATATATATATATATATATATACATTGATAGATGAAGAAGAGAAAAAGATGTGTTAAGTTCAACCAAAAACTGTGAAATTTATAGGATGTCACGTGATACTGTTCACCATGCGATCGCATGGTTTTTTCACTTCCAGGCCATGCGATCGCATGGCCAGCTGGGAGAGTTCACATGTTATTGTTTGCTTCTTGCCGATGGTTTTAAATAATAATATAATATATAAATAATTTTAAGAATTAATTATATATTATATTATATTCATGTGCATAGTTGACTTGTAATTTTTAGTTCGTCTCGTCGAGCGTTGAGAGTTGACTCTAGTCCCGGTTTCGGATTTTCGAACATCCTTGCGTACAATTTAATATCTTGTATTTTGCGTTTTGCGTCTTGTACTCTTGTAATTTTGAGACGTTTCTCATCAATAATTTGAACCACTTTGATTGTACTTTGTACTTTTGAGCTTTTTGGTCGTTTGCATCTTCAATTCGTCGAATCTGTCTTTTGTCCTCACCTTTTATTATTTAAACGAATATCACTTGTAAATAGAACAATTGCAACTAAAAGCTTGTCTTTCTTGAGGGATAATGCTATGAAATATATTTTCGTTTTTAGCATTATCAGTAGTCCCGGTAATTCTTTCATAAATACGTTGGAAAATTCTTTTGCGACGGGAACATCACTGATGTTCTTTTATTAAGGTTTGACTTCTTCGATGTGTGCTAGAATGACATAGCAACCTTTTCTTATTAGTTTTTACGCCTTGAAACTACTAATAAGAATTTAACTTCGCGTTGTTCTTTTCTCCGTACACCATTAAAGGTTTTCCTTTTTCGCGCATAATGCGAATCGCATTTTTGTAACAAACGACCTCTGCTCACACCTTTTTAACCAGTCCATTCCAATTATTACGTCAAAACTCCCTAACTCGACTGGTATTAGGTCAATCTTAAACATTTCGTCAATCAGTTTAATTTCTCTATCCCGACATACTTTATCTGCTGTAATTAGTTTACCGTTTGCTAATTCGAGTAAAAATTTATTATCCAAAGGCATTAATGGACAATTTAATTTGGCATAAAAATCTCTACTCATATAGCTTCTATCCACACCCGAATCAAATAAAACATAAGCAGATTTATCGATAATAAGAAACGTACCCGTAACAAGCTCTGGGTCTTCCTGCGCTTCTGCCGAATTAATGTTGAAGACTAGTCCACGACCTTGCCCATTATTATTCCCTTGATTAGGGCATGCTTTGCTGAAATGGCCCGGCTTTCCTCATCCGTAACAAATAATGGAATTATTTGTTCTGTTATTTTTATATGCCTTTGGTCCATAGACATCACACTTCGTTACACTATGTACGGTTCTGTTACACTTGGTACACACTACTACACAGAACTTATCTAGATGATACCCTCCACACCTTAGACATTTATTGTTCTGATTGTTGTTGCCATTGTTGTTTATTGATTTGGTTGTTGTTGCGATTGTTATTGTTATTAGGACGGTTATTGTGGTTGTTGTTGTTGTTGGGATAGTTGTTGTTGCGTTTGCTTTTGCGAAAAATGGGGCGATCGTAGTTGTGATTGCTGTGTTGGTTGTTGAAGCGATAGTTACTGTTGTTTTGTTGGTGACTCTTGTCACTGTTTTCTTCCCACTTCCTCTTGACTTGTTTCGTGTTGGCTTCTTCGGCCGCCTGCTCTTTAATTCTTCCCTCAATCTGATTTAGGAGTTTATGAGCCATTCGACTTGCCTTTTGTATGGAGGCGGGCTCGTGTGAACTCACATCTTCTTGAATCCTTTCTGATAACCCTTTTACAAATGCATCAATTTTCTCTTCTTCATCTTCGAACGCTCCCGGACACAATAGGCACAACTCTGTGAATCGTCGTTCTTACGTGGTAATATCAAATCCTTGTGTTTGTAACCCTCTAAGCTCTACCTTGAGCTTATTGACCTCGTTTCTGGGACGATACTGCTCATTCATCAAGTGGTTGAATGCTGACCACGGTAGTGCGTAAGCAGCATCTTGTCCCACCTGCTCGAGGTAGGTGTTCCACCATGTTAATGCAGTACCCGTGAAGGTATGCGTAGCGTACTTTACTTTGTCTTCTTCAGTACATTTACTTATGGAAAACACCGATTCAACCTTCTCGGTCTACCATTTCAATCCGATTGGTCCTTCGGTTCCATCAAATTCCAAAGGTTTACAGACAGTGAATTCTTTGTAGGAGCATCCTACACGATTTCTTGTGAAATTAGTTCCACTTCTAGATCCGAAGTTATTGCTGTTATTTTGTATTGCGGCCTGCACTACGGCTATGTTCGCAGCAAGAAAGGTACGGAATTCTTCTTCGTTCATATTCATGGTGTGTCGAGTAGTTGGTGCCATTTCCTTAAAAAATAGCCAAAAGAATTAAGTTAATCATATAGAATATTAAGAATAGTTAATAGTATTTCGTAGCATAATATGAACTTATTTATAAAAGTTTTTTCTTCATATTAGCGTTGTATAAGTTTTAATTCGGGTACTACCTACCCGTTAAGTTCATACTTAGTAGCTAATATACCATTCAACTACTACAATTCTATATGAAAAACTGATCATAATATTCTGCGTTCAAACTTTTATACAATTTTACAAACTTACAATACCGCTATTATACATATAGCATGAAATATAGCACACAATAACTTTGATACAAGGTAGTTGTGAAGATAGTTCTTGTTAATATGCAAGTCGTTCGGCAAAGGCAATAAAGACACGTAATTCATAAGTCCAGAAACAAGTCATGCATTCGGGTTTTACTAGTATTATTTCCCATCCTTGGTCTTGTGAAAAATAACCGTTGTGACCGTTAGCTAGGTAGCATGTTGTAACGTCGTCAAAAGGATGGGGGTTACGTAATGCCCAACAGCCCCGTAATAATCTAAAAATCTTGTTTCTCACCCCAACTACCGAATCCGTCACTTGTGGGAATATTTTATTTAATAGTTGTAATCCGATGTTCTTTTTCTCGATATGGTGAGAAGCGAACATCACTAACCCATAAACATAACATGCTTATTTAAGTTGCATCTTGGAAGCTCTTTTTAAAGAACGAAGTCCTATGTTGGGATATGTAGATTCAAAATAGGCTCTCAACCCCTAGCGTAAAATTGCATTTGGGTTCCCCGCATTTAATGCCTTAAAGAAAACACGGCGTAACTTAAAGTCTCTCCAATGTGATATACCCCATCTTTCAAAGGAAATCCTTTTATAAACTAAGGCATGCTTGGAATGTCTTTCAAATGTTCGCCAAACTAATTTCGCTGTAAATAATTGTGCCGATGAATTCTGACCGACTCTAGACAAGATTTCATCAATCATATCCCCTGGTAGGTCTTCTAAAATTTTTAGTTGTCTATCCTTAACGTCCATTGTGTGTTTTATACTGTAAAATAGACAAGGATTAGCTTTGTAAAAGATAATTAACAAACAATACAAGCAATTTTTACATATAACATAAAAATACAAGCACGTTACAATACATAAATTACACAACATGATTACAACTCTTTATTCCGACTCACTCGTTTCTTTCTCCTCGGACTTGGTTCGTTTTGCTAACTTCCTAGGGATATATGGTGCTCCTCTAATGTGAGCCGTCATTTTCACAAATGGTTTAGAAAAACCTGGTGGCTTAGATGTTCCCGGGTTATAGTGAAAGTTTAAGAAATACGGGTGTTTACGGTACACCCCATCAGGGTATTTCATGTTAACGTAGAGTTCATCGGGGTTGGAATTAGGTTTCTCAATTTTGATGCCTTTTCCCTTATTATTTTCTTTTGCTTTTTAAAATTGGGTTGAGGTAATTTCTATAACATCATCGGGATCTGATTCATCAGAAAATTGGTAATTTTTCCAATATTTTGCTTCCTCGGCGAAAACACCATTGACCATTTTTAACTTTGGTCCATTGGTTGAGGATTTTCTTTTATTTATCCGCTTTTCTATAGTTATTAATATTTCTTCCTCCGGAACCTCTTCTTCTTCCGGTTCCTCTTCTTCCGGTTCCTCCTCTTCCGGTTCCTCCTCTTCCGGTTCTTCCTCGGGAATTTGTGAATCTTCCCATAATATGTTCGACTCTTCATTATTTTTAGGTGAGTCGATGGGATTTGTACTAGAGGTAGACATCTATCACACAATATCAAACACGTTAAGAGATTAATATATCACATAATATTTACATGTTAATAATATATAGTTTCCAACAAAAAGTGTTAAGCAATCATTTTTAAAGAAAACATGGTCGAAGTCCAGACTCACTAATGCATCCTAACAAACTCGGTAAGACATACTAATGCAATTTTATGGTTCTCTAAGACCAACGCTCGGATACCAACTGAAATGTCCCGTTCATATTAATTATAAACGTTTCATATTGATTGATTTCTTTGCGAGATTTTTGACCTCTATATGAGACATTTTTCAAAGACTGCATTCGTTTTTAAGAACAAACCATAATCTTTATTTTATCGACAAGGTTTAAAGGACACCACCTAGATTATCAATAAATGATAATCTAAAAATATCACACTTACACACGACCAATACATATTGGTTAACTATATTAATATGTTACAACAAGGTAAGATCTCGAATGCAGTTTTAAAACGATATTATACAAGCATGCTGACACCAAATCTTGTCCATATTTTAGCATGCAACAGCGGAAGCTTTTAATAATCACCTGAGAATAAACATGCTTTAAACGTCAACAAAAATGTTGGAGAGTTATAGGTTTAACCTATATATCAAATTGTAATAATAGACCACAAGATTTCATCTTTCAATAACATGCAATCTGCATAAAAATCATTCATATGGTTGAACACCTGGTAACCGACATTAACAAAAATGCATCTAGAATATCCCCATATATAAATATCAAAGTACTAAAGCAGTTCAAATTCTCTGACTGGGGCGTGTCAAAGCCCATAGATCTATCTTTAGGATTCGCGTCAATTGGTGGCAATTATAATATACACCAATTCTTAGGCTACTAAAATGACCCGATTGGTCCCATAGCAAGGTATTTGACCTCTATATGATACGTTTTAGAAAATATTGCATTCGTTTCATAAAAAGCACATCATTATTATACATAATGCATGTTTTAAACAAGTGGGCGATTATTTAAGAAATAATCCCCAAAATACATCGGTTTCCAAATGCTACACACGTGACGTAACAGTCGAATATAATACATGACAAAAGTTTTATTGAATGCAACACTTTATTTAAATAAAAGTATGAGACTCCATGCACAGCTTGCTCAGATAATGCAACAGCGGAAGACTTTCTTAAGGACCTGAGAATAAACATGCGTAAATAGTTAACACAAAGGTTGGTGAGATATATAGGTTTATCATCGATATAAATATAGACCACAAGATTTCATAGTTATAAATATATGTACACTCGCAAGTGTATAAAAGTATTCTATAAGTTGTTGAGCGCTTCGGTAACCATACTTAACCATTAATGTGGCATATTTCCTTTATTATGAAATCTCCCTACACTGTACCAAGTGTAGTAAAAATGAAATACTATGCAACCGTTTACGATACTAGAGCGACTAGCCCAGTTGGGGTTGTCAAACCCGATAGATCTATCAATAGGATTCGCGTATACATGTTCTTACAACATGTAAATATTAGTTACCAAGCTATTAGGGAAGATATGCAAAGTGGTACAACTCAACGTAGAATATATTTTAAGTACTTGTGTCCATGGCGTAAAACATAAAATGCATGTATTCTCATCCCAAAATATTTTTAGAGTTTAAAAATGGGACTATATACTCACAGTAGTAAAAGTATATTAATAATAAGTTTTCAACTTATTAAAAATATGACCGTCGTCATTGGATTCACGAACCTATAACAATAATAACGATTCAGATAATAATACGACATATGAATAAAATAAAGCAAGTTCATAGAATACTTATATAATAATTTTTAACATTTTATGTTAGTAGTCCATTGTTAGTAGTCCTTTGTTAGTAGTCCAAAATAGTCCAAAAAGTCCAACAGTCCAATAATCGGTATATATATATAATCTTAGAATTACCCCACGACATATTGTATACGTATTGCCTTTGCATCAACCCAGAGACGTATTGTATACGTATTGTCTTAGAATTAACTAAGACGTATTGTGTACGTATTGTCTTAGGATTTATCAAAACGTATTGTATACTTATTGTGTTAAGACGTACCAAGAATATTATTATACATATATACAATCACAGAATTAACCAAGATTATAATATTTTGTTATACTACTGATAACATGTCCAAATATATATAAGATATAGGAAAAGTTAACATGGATATGGTTAATATAGTTTTTATAATATAAATTTAGTCCATACAACGTTAATTTTAGCAGATTTTGTTTTGCTCTCCAAATATTCATTACAACTCCGTTTAAAGTGAATCAACTTGCTATAGATTCATTAAGAAGTAAATTTTATAAAACCAATTCGAAAATTTCATCCTAAGTAGTAATTGTTAGAGCTTTACCCTCTTTTTATGTCGGTGGACAGATTTGGAAAATCCCGGCATTCACCCAATATATGATTTTTGATAAAATACTTCCACTTTGTCTAAAATCATGAAAAAAATACTGGAAGTCTTATTTACATATATTAACATATTTCCAAAGTCTTAGCCTCGAACTCAAAGTCTAAGCTAGGTTTTTAATTCTCAACCCAAAACAGCCCGCTTTTTACCGAATGGAGATTAAAAGATATATGTTAAGTTTCAAGGTGTTCTTCATATGTACAAGTTATAAGTTCTTACATTAACTTAATATAACATTATAATACATATAAATAAGTGTTATTAGAGTTAATTTAGAAAGATTAGATTAGTTTTTCAAACAAGCTTGGTGTTCACCAAAACAAGTTCTAGTTTTTACAAGTTTTATAAGTATAATAAGATAGCAACTATACAAGGAATTGAACAAGGATTTTGAGAAGTATTTTACCTTGATTATGAAGAGGAAATTTTTTGAGATTAAAGTATGATATGAGAGCAGTCAAGTGTGTGTTTTTAGTTTAAGAAAATGTGGAGTAAAAATGAGTTAAAATGGTCCTTATTTATAAGCTTATAATTTTGGCTTTTTGTGAAAATATCTAAGATAAGTTAAATTGTATTAAGTCATGTATGACATATTAAATTTATTAGGTCATGGATGACATATTACACAAATAATTGCAGATTTCTATTGGTATATACCAATAGTAAATACTTCTAGAAGCTGTGTATAATACGGGTAAAAATACCGTATGAATGCGAGTAGAATTCTTTGATAAAATTGAACAGAAATATGAGTATAGCTATCCTTTATATGTATTGGTATATTATAAAGTGTATTCAATACTTGTAAGGATGTATTTACACTCGTAATACATTATATGTAAATACATTTTAACATAAGTTAATTACGTCGTTTAAATAGTAATATATATATATATATATATATATATATATATATATATATATATTGTTTGAAAACTCTTTAAATTAGTAGTATGAAAATATATATAATACTTTGTTAATATACTTAATGAGATATTTAATTATCATATTTTCAAGTTAAATATATATAAATCCATATATATACACAATAATTAAACAATTAAACAATTAAACAATTAAATCAATGTATGACGTTCGTGAATCGTCGGAGTAAAAGGGTGACCAAAAGCTTGTGTAAAACTCTATTCGGAGGTTCAAGATTTATTAAAATTCATTGCTTATCAAGTCGGAATTATATAAAGATTAAGTTTAAATTTGGTCGGAAATTTTCGGGTCGTCACAGTACCTACCCGTTAAAGAAATTTCGTCCCGAAATTTGATCGAGGTCGTCATGGCTAACAATAAGAATGTTATTATGACGAATATAAGTTGGTTCATAGGGTTTTATCATGATTGAGAAATATGGATAAAATAATCCGATTACTCGAAACGTATGAGTGAAGCTATCGTAAAAGAGTGAAATGAGAAAATTGGGATTCGTCTTATCTTTTGATGTCATCACGGTTGATCTCCGGATTAAAGAAAATCTTTGTAATCTATATAAGATTTGATTCTTCGGCGATTAAGGAAATTATGATCCTCTTCGATTTAATGCAATAATCTATCTCGATTTCTCTGTCGGATATTTTACTATAAATCAGCCTCCTGCGTTTCCTTATTTCCACATCTCCCATCTTTTATACTTTCTTCCTTTCTTTGTACTTCCAAAACATTCGTTAATATGCTCCATCCAGTTTTAATTCTTGATATATTCTTGACTATCACATCTGTCATTCTTCTTTTTCATCTTCCACCGGAGGAATCCGTTAATTTCTACTATGCTCTTGGGTTTATAGTGTTCTTAGTTTTCCCGTGTCTTTATATTGCTGTACGCATCGATATACACGGTTTGTAATTTCTGCGTTGTCTTCGTGCTTATAGTTTTCCTTATATTTTGGAGTTTCATGCTTTCGTCTTCTTTTCCCGACTTCAAGTCAAGCGAATAATGGTCTAGAATTCATAGATATGAAATTCGGAATGAACATAGCTAATGCTCTAAGAGAGAAATTGTAATAGCACAATTTGACTTGTGAAATTCCCAGAATCCAAAGGAAAAGATAGAACTATCAATAGAATATGTTCTTGATATGTTTAGAGATTAGATTGAATGTAAGAGTCATGTAACATGACACATGATGACGTTATGGTCTGTGAATCATTACGTTCCATTTAGAAACTCAACATTACTTACTGTAATATAATCACGTTGATCAAGTGTCATTATATTATACTAACTCATGCTTCAGTTCCCAACATTACTTCAAAAACATTCATACTTTACACTCAGAGGTTTCAGATATTTAGAAACTAAAATAGTTTTCTTTATGATGTGATACAGATAACGCGAAGGAATAAATGATTTTAGATAAGAATGGTTATGAAAATATATTCAGAAATATGAAGGATATTTATAATGGAAGATACGATGATATCTTAGAATATTTAAGATAAGAGGATGATGAAAAATATTGTCCGCAAGGGTTTTAGAGTAAGGAGCAAGGTATTTACTAAGGATTTTAGCAGACACCAAATCATTTGGATTCTTTGAAGGTAGATTTCTTCCTTGTGATTTGTCCACAGCCTCCTTCAGGGTTTGCTCAAATAGTTTTCCAGTTCCAAACTTTCTCTTTTTCTGTGCTTTGCTAACACAATATTCTTTATCATCAACTTTTAACTGTTACGGTTGTCTACAGTTTCTGCTGCTTCTTTCAGCTTTTTCAAAACTTCATAGTACTGATTCGTAGGCTAAAGTGCTATTCTGGATTTCAGAATTATAATTCCAGGAGATAACGTTATATGTATATGCAGAAATGATGTGAGATTCAAGAATAATTATTGATGCTTCCTGGAGTTTGGTATGACAATTATTGTTACAAGATGTAGATGGGTACATGAAAAGGTTTTATAGTGATCTTTCATAGAGATTTAAGTCAAAGAGCAATAAAGTTGCTGGTAAGCTTACTACTAATGTGGTGGAATATAAAAGGTTCCCCGGTAACGATGGCGAAAAGACAACAAATATATCAAGGTTATAATAAGGCTACTCCGGATGAAAAGTCGAAGTTGTCTTTTTGGAGCTGTGACAAAATTCGCTATTTTGAAAAGGGATTGTAAAGTTATTTTGGGTAATAATAATGCTAAAGGATCTGACACGGATACGTGTTGAACCTTTGCTTAGGTTCAAGTGTCCTCTGAATGCATATCTATATGCATATATTCTTCGTATGTATCGTGTGATTGGTTCATTCTCTTGATTGTTCCTTAGTTGAGGTGTTTTCAAGAATTTTGAAGGGTTTAGACGCAGGTTGTCATCGTCAATATCCGTATAGTGAATTCGTCGTAAATCTTGAATGATACGAATATCTTTATGAGTTCTGTGAATGAAAGTGATGTTCTAGTATCGTTTGAATTTAAAGTATGATTTTGAAGGATGTAGGAATTTAAGATTGATGGCACTTCTTAAATCTTGACTTGGATTTTGATCTGTCAAAATCAGAATATGTAATTGAATTGGCATGGAAAATGGTTGTCTTAAATTTTGTGAAATGTTGTATATTGCTATGAAAGGAGAGAGTATAATTAACGATTGTCGAAACATCATTGAAAATGTACAGTGTAACATATTAATGTGAACTTAAGTATTTCTCGGGTATTACCTACCCGTTAAAATAAAATTTCACAAGTAATATTTTGTACAAAAGAATTATTATTACAGTCTTTATGAAAATATATGTATGTATATTTTCTTCAGATGTAATATGGATTTAATGAGTTAATATTATATTAATCTCATTTGGTTTACGGTTGGAACTAGAAATGAATAATCCCTAAAACTTTAGAGATTACATAATCGCCGCGGAATATTTCTTCAACGTAAATGAAATAATGAAATAATACTTCATCACTCATTATTGTTGGTATCCCTCCGTGCCTGCGGTGCGTATGATGTTGATGCTCGTAATGCGGCTTGCGATGTTGAGGCTTGTGATGTTGTTGGTAATGCTGCTGCTGGTGCTGGTGCAGGTAGTGGTTTGATGTGAGTATAGATGATGAGAATTTGTTTTGTTTTGTATTGTGAAAGAAGATGTTTAAAGTTTCTTGAATAAAAAGAGAGGTCAAGAGCTTTATAAAGGGAATGAAATGATGTAGGATGCACTTGCTAATAAAGCTTTGCTTTTCATGACAGTAAATTTTTTTTTTATTAAATAATTCACCATGTAAGATACGGAGTAAAGGTCAGATAGCCTCAATAATATTAGTAATATTATACTCGTTGCGGTATATCCTAGAAAGGAGAGAGAAAATGGTGTTACCAACGGGTTCGTGGGTAAGTACATCATGTTCTTCACCAAGAGAGCAATGTGGTGGATGGAAGGGATCACCTTCTTCTTGTCTCTAATAATTAAGTAGACTACGAACTCATCCCCAATTCATCCAAAATAGATGATGGCTAATTGGTTGATCCATTCCGGTCACACTGCTTTCGGAGCTCGAGTGAAATTCCATATCGGAATTCGAGGGACTTGAACTAGTGGAGAGTTCCATTTCATACGATTGAATAAAGAATTTTTTGATATGAAATGATTTCCGGCTATCGGATGGTATTCTAATTACATAGAATATCTATATATAGAGAGCAAAAGATTTCATAGATTACGGAGGAATTTACGGAATATGTTAGGCAAGGTTTACAGTAACAGATACGCTAAGATATGAATTAGCATATACGCTAAAATATGAACTTTGTCTATACACTATTTATGCAATCAATGCAGTAAGATGTGTCTAGACTAAGAATGATAGGCATGTAATTTTCTAAGGGTGATAAGCAGATGATTTCTGACTAGAAATGATAAGCAAAACTTTTGACATGCAGTTAAGGTCGAAGTCCAGACTCACTAATGCATCTTAATAACTATCCGTTAGACACATTAATGCAAGACATGGTTCGCTAAGACCACCACTCTGATACCAACTGAAATGACCCGTCCATATTACTATAAACGCAGTACGTTCTCATTGGTCCCATAACAAGGTATTTGACCTCTATATGATACGTTTTAGATAATATTGCATTCGTTTCATAAAAAGCACATCATTATTATACATAATACATGTTTTAAACAAGTGGGCGATTATTTAAGAAATAATCCCCAAAATACATCGGTTTCCAAATATTACACACGTGATGTAACAGTCGAATATAATACATGACAAAGGTTTTATTGAATGCAACACTTTATTTAAATAAAAGTATGAGACTCCATGCACAGCTTGCTCAGATAATGCAACAGCGAAAGACTTTCTTAAGGACCTGAGAATAAACATGCGTAAACAGTCAACACAAAGGTTGGTGAGATATATAGGTTTATCATCGATATAAATATAGACCACAAGATTTCATAGTTATAAATATATGTACACTCGCAAGTGTATAAAAGTGTTCTATAACTTGTTGAGCGCTTCGGTAACTGATAGTGCTCCAAATGAACATATATTTAGTAGCAATATCGTTCCAATATGTAAAGTTTTTAAATGTAATTTCCTTATTTTTAGTTGTAATAGTTAAATAAATAAGTGCGAAGACGAAAGACGCAAATCGCTCGAAAATGAAGATTTAAAGACAAAAACGAAGATTTGAAAGACCAAAACGTCCAAAATGGTCAAACGTACAAGTTACACTCCAAGTGGTTCAATATATTGATGAGAAACGTCTCAAAATTACAAAAGTACAAGCCGCAAAATGCAAAGTACAAGATATTAAATTATACGAAAAGGCGTTAGAAAATCCGAAACCGAGACATGAACCAACTTTCAACGCTCGACGCAACGGAGCTAAAATTACAAGTTAACTATGCTCAAGAATATAATATAATATTTAAATAATTCATAATAAGAATAATAATAAATAATAAAAAGTTGTTAATTGAGCATAGTTTAGGGGTCATAAGTGAAAATTTCAAATCACCAATTGCCTATAAAATGGAATTCACGGAGTAATGAAAAAATACACATTTCTTCATATTTCTTTCTCTCTTCTGTAATATGTAATATATATTTATATTATAATTTTAATATAAGTTAATTTTAATAATAAAGTTATGGTTTAGTTGGGTTATTGTAAGAAATATTTTACGGGTTTTAAGTCGTAATTCTGTCCGTGCAACGCTACGCGATTAATCATCACTGTAAGCTATGTTCTTCCTTTTTAATTTAATGTCTCGTAACTAAGTTATTATTATGCTTATTTGAGCCGAAGTAATCGTGATGTTGGGCTAAAATATTAAGACGGGGTTATTGAACTTTGTACCATAATTAAGGTTTGGGCAAAAGACCGACACTTGTGGAAATTGGACTATTGACTATTAATAGATGGGGGTATTGTCTAATTGAGTGACAACTCATTGGAGTCTGTCGAACCTATCTTCAAATTAATTAACCTAATAATTAATAATGATTATGGTTCTCCTATTTAGTGACGTTGTCCTATTATAATCATTTAATTAATTATTCGGGTTGGGTAATTGATTATTCAAACTGATCAAGTGGGTAAATTAATATTCATATCTAATCAAAACAGGGGTGGATTACATACAGTGATAACTGGTGTAATTGTTGACAGAAGTGATAACTGCGTCACAGTTTAAATCCTTAATTAGTTGGAATATTTGACTTCGGGTATAAGGGTAATTTGACGAGGACACTCGCACTTTATATTTATGACCGATGGACTATTATGGACAAAAACCAGATAGGTATCAAATAAACCAGGACAAAGGACAATTAACCCGAGTAACAATTAATTAAAATCAAAACGTCAAACATCATGATTACGAAAGTTTAAATAAGCATAATCCTTTTATTTCATATTCTATCGCAATTTTATTTATTGTTATTTTATTTATCGTCATTTATTTATTTTACGCACTTTAATTATTGTCATTTATCTTTACGCTTAAAAATATAAAATCGACAAACCGGTCATTAAACGGTAAAAACCCCCCTTTTATAATAATATTACTACTTATATATATATATATTTATATAAATATAGTTTTATAAAAATATAGTACGTAATCACTAGCTCCCTGTGGAACGAACTGGACTTACTAAAAACTACACTACTCTACGATTAGGTACACTGCCTATAGTGTTGTAGCAAGGTTTAGGTATATCCCATCCGTAAATTAATAAAACTTGTGTCATATTTTGTAGTATTTCCTAGTAAAAATAATACTATTTCGTACCCTCACGCTACATCATCAAGTTTTTGGCGCCGCTGCCGGGGAGCGCTAAAACGCTATATTTTTAATTTATATCTGTAAAAATATAGTTATAAAAAAAGTAATTTCGGGGGACACTTTTTGTGTTTTCACGGGGTATTTAAGTTTTTTTTTTAGTTTTTGATTGATTAAAGATATATTAATTTAAATATAATAATTTAATAAATATAATAATATAATAATATTGAAATAAAATATAATAATATAATAATATTTTAGAATCAAATTTGATACGTAAAAGTTTTAAAAGTTTTAAAAAGTCGTATTTATTAAATATTTCAGGGGTATATTATGTAACTTATAATTAATAATTTCTACAATGTCGCTTTCATGTGAATAGTAAATTAATTAATTTCTTTCTTTTACTATTTTGAATCGTAAAAGTTTTAAAAAGTCGTATTTATTAAATATTTCAGGGGTATATTATGTAACTTGCAATTAATAATTTCTATCATGTCGCTTTCATGTGAATAGTAAATTAATTAATTTCTTTTCATTTACTATTCATGAATAGTAAATGAGTTAAAAAAAATTTTGAAAAAAAATAATAATAATAAAAAAATTATTAATTCCTTTAAAAAAAAATTGGGTAAAAAAATCGTTTTTTTTAAAGAAAAAAAAATTTCGTTTAAAAAAAAAAATGTGTAAAAAAAATCATTGTTTTTTAAAGAAAAAAAAATCATTTTTTTATAAAAAAAAATTCGTTTTAAAAAAAAAATTTTAAAAAAATCGTTTTTTTAAAGAAAATTTTTTTTTTTTTAAAAAAACAGTTTTAAAAAAATATATATATATAAAAAAAAAAATTTAAATTTTTTTTTTTAAAATCCTTAAAAACGAAATATAAAAAAATAAAAAAAAAAGTTTTTTTTTTATTACCTTTAGATTTTTAGACTCTAGTTACAATTTTTAGTATTAAGTTTAGTTTTGCCATAGCTATTTTTATTTCTAGAATTTTTAGGTTTGCCGTAAAATCCCTTAAGTGCTTATTCATTAGACTAAGATTTATGTGCTTTAGAATTTTGCGACGCCGTTTTTCGCGCTACTTTCTTATTTTTATTTTTCGACGCCTATTTTTCGACCTTTTATTTTTCGACCTTTTTCGACGCGTTTTTTTTTCTTTCTTATTTCTCGCTATTCTAGTTTTAGGATAAGATTTTTATTCTACTTCTTATCTAAATTTCTTAAAATTACGAAAATTTATTTTAAGTGGTTAAATTGATAGACATCAAAATTTTCTGGTTCGTAGTAATAGTTGGATTTGTACGTGGACCGGGTTATTGGAGCCAAACAGTACTCAATTATATTGAGACCAAACGAATCCTGCCCCTCTGCTGCATCTTTTGGCTATTCGAAACGTGGGCAAAATCAGAAAAGTCTATTAATTGGATAACTTATATAATTTTTCTTTTCTTTTAAAAACTAATAGGATATTCAGTGAATGCACCGAGTAAAACGTTCACCACCTTTCATACGTTCACCACCTATAACTCGATCAAGACATCTAGCCAATATTGTCGCCGTTGATTTTTCTTTAGAATCATCATCTAGTCGACCAAGAACTCCAACTCAAATTTCCGATAATCCATCTTTTGAACCCGACCTCACAATTGAGAATCCGGAGAATATTCAGGGACAATTCCAAGATCCAGAACCACTAATCATTCCTCCTGAACCACAAACCATTAAATCAGAATCTTCTAGTGATTCGTATTCAACAAATTCAATTATGGAAAATCTGGAACCTCTAAGTATGGAAGACCGAATGAGAGCCACACGCACGGGCCAAGGTCACGCCATTATTAAGCCAGACATTAATGCGCCAGATTATGAAATCAAAGGACAAATTCTACACATGGTAACTAATCAGTGCCAATATAGTGGTGCGCCGAAGGAAGATCCAAACGAACATCTTCGTACGTTTAATAGGATCTGTACACTATTCAAAATCCGAGAAGTTGAGGATGAACAGATCTATCTCATGTTGTTTCCCTGGACTTTAAAGGGAGAAGCCACAGATTGGTTAGAATCGTTACCTGAAGGGGCGATTGACACATGGGATGTTTTAGTTGAGAAATTTCTTAAAAGATTCTTTCCGGCATCTAAAGCCGTGAGACTTCAAGGAGAAATTGTTACGTTCACACAAAAGTCAAATGAAACTCTATATGAGGCGTGGACAAGATTTGGAAAGTTGTTGAGAGGATGTCCTCAACACGGTTTAGACACTTATCAAATAGTACAAATATTCTACCAAGGTATCAACGTTGCTACACGAAAAGACATCGACATAACAGCTGGTGGTTCCATTATGAAGAAAACCGCAACTGAAGCTTACAAAATTATTGATAACACAGCCTCCCACTCTCATGAGTGGCACCAAGAGAAAGATATATATCGTTCATCTAAAGCGGCTAGAGCCGATTCTAGCCATAACTTTGATTCCGTTTCCGCAAAAATAGATGCTTTCGAGAGACGAATGGAAAAGATGAATAAAGATATTCACGCAATACGAATCAGTTGTGAGCAATGCGGTGGACCACAGTTAATGAAAGACTGTCACATTGAACAAACGATGGAACAACGTGAGAATGTTGTCTACATGAACCAAAGGCTGGAAAATAGTTATCAGAATAATTATCAACCGCCAAGGCCAAACTTCAATCGAAATCAAAACATTCTTTATAATCCAAAAGGACCCGACAATAACTCGTATAACCAACAAGGTCCGAATAACCAACCAACTCAAAACAACACTTTCAATCAACAAAGACCTGGCTTGTATAAACCACCACAACAAACCGAAGACAAAAGGTCAAATCTGGAAGAAGTGGTATTTAAGCTAGTTGAATCTCAAACACAATTTATTGAAACTCAAACTCAAACGAATGAGAGGTTTGATCAGTCATTTAGAACTCAACAAGCTTCTATTTTGAATCTAGAAAAACAAGTAGGTACTCTTGTTAGATTGATGAGTGAAAGGAAACAAGGAAAGCTACCGAGTAATACTGAAGTAAATCCTCGGAATGAAAATGTTAATATGGTTTCAACAAATTCTGAAAAACCAGCATCAGAAGATGGGGAGGTTTTAGATGTAAGTAACAATGAAGAAGTTACACCACCACCACCACCCGAGTATGTAAAGCCAGTGGTGGCACCATACAGACCACCCATCTCGTTTCCAAGAAAAGGAGTTGAGTATGAGCAAGTAATAGGTAATAAAGTTTGTGATACCTCTGGAAAGAAGAAGAAGAAGAATAAAAAAGTGCAAGAAACAAAAACAGTAGAAGTAAACCCGGTGAAGACAGTTCCACCAAATCCTCCACCTAGGGTAGGTGATCCGGGTGAATTTATTGTTCCTTGTCTACTTAGTGACTGTGTCATGTATGATGCACTAGCAGATTTAGGTTCAAGTGTGAGTGTTATGCCTCTTTCATTATATAAGAGATTAGGTGTAGGTGAGTTAACTCCAACGAATATGAGTGTGCGACTCCTTGATCAAACCATTAAGCACCCAGTTGGAATTGCTGACAACCTACCCGTTCAAGTAGGAAATTTAACCTTTCTAGTCGAATTCATTGTCATTGACATAGAAGAGGACTCAAACGTTCCTCTAATTTTAGGTCGACCATTCTTAGCGTCCACCGGGGCGTTATTTGATGTAAGAAAGGGTAGAATGACACTTAGTAATGATGAGAAATCGATCACCTTTATGATTCAAAAGTCTAAATATCCACAAACCAAAACCGTTGAACCGACAAAAACGATTGGTAAGAACCAGGTTGTTTTACCAAATCCAACGGTAATGCTTAACAATAATAGAACACCTAAGTGTGGGGAAAATGAAGTAACACCTAATGATGACTTGATAATAAAGAACCCCATAGTTGATACGAAATTAAATGACCCCGTTATTAACTGTTCAATGAATAAACTTTTTAAACGGGTTATTGATGCTAAAAGTAAGGAGAACTTTAAGTTATATAACCGGTTAGTATCCAATCTGTCGCCTAAAGAAAAGGCGAAGCTAGTTGAATTTGTGGATATTACGGAAAAAGCTGATCACTGGCTTAAAGCAAAAGTCACAGATATGCAAGTTGATTATGGTCCAAGAGAAATTGACGATGAAGTTAATCACAATTTCGACACCACATCTACCTAAGTGTGAGGAGATTCAAATATTCTAAAAAGAAAATGCTTTTTGGAGTTAGTTGTTCTGTTCTCGTGTAGTTCCGAGAATGGAATCCGATTGGTCTTTTCCACTAGCAGACACTAAAGAACTAGTTTTCTCCCCCCATTCTGAATTTTTTTGTTTTTAGGTTTTATATGAAATTAATATGTTTTCTTTTTAAGTTTTGTGTGAATTTAAAAACAAAAATTTACTTTATTTCATTAAGTTGAAAAAAAATGATTTCTAAAATTCGTCGTGAGTTGAAGACTAGGTCGTTGAGCCGAAATTACTTTACCCGAGGGCGGGGTGAAAAATTTTGTCATCATTATTTTTAATTTTATTGATTTAAAGTATGCAAAAAAAAATATATTTGATTTTATAAATTTTTGAACGTGGGGTAATATACCCAACTTTAAAAATATGTATATATGTTTGTATTTTATCATGTAAATAATAGGGTAAAACAACGCACTTTCAAAGACTAACATTAAGTTCAGCAAAAGCTACTGATTTTGACGACAAGATGCAAAACAACAAATGTGATATAATAAATGAAGGAATGAATGATGAGGCGCGCCATCTATCATTCGACGAGCTTTGTAATTACAAACTGGGTATTTTTAATCACTTTCCTACACTAATCACCCTCATGAATTTATAATTATAGTCTGATTTCATACAAATGAGGGCATTGCATGATCTCAAGTGTGGGGAAGGGTTATAAATTCTCTCGGGTTTATACTTGACTTATTTTCTAAATATTATGAAAATTTTAAAATTTTTTAACTAAATGAATTCAAAATCATGTTTATACATATTTATGAACGATAAAACTAGGTGTTAATGCCGAAATTATTGTTACCTCGGAAAGGACATAAATTGAGAAACAACTAAAACGCTTGAATTTATTTATTAAGATATAAAAAGACGCATGAAAAAAGCCAAGTGTGGGGAGAATGTACCAAGTTATTCAATTAAAAACTATCTATCACATGTTTTTGTAAAGTTATTGCAGGTGCTTTTACTTTGGACTAAATTAACTGGTTTACCCGATTTACTGTAAGAAAGATGGATCTACACGATGAATCAATTTCATCATTAAAAGGAAGTAAAGTCTTCCGAAAAAGAAACGCGCTTCTTGATTTAGGTCATGAAGTTGTCGTTCAGACCAGCTGTAGGTTGACGAAAAATCTAGAAAAGTCATCTCTAAAATCAGCAGGAAATCCACGGACCTCAGCATCAAACAGGGTCGCCATGTGGTCAGATTTATCCTAACCATGAGAAGGATTTATCTCGCATAATGGGGGGGCACCGTGCAAATTAGCTTGATAAGACTAATGAATCAAATCCCCAGAAAGGATAATCTCCTTAAAGATCAAAAATCAGCTTTTAAGACTGATATTACTCAATCCTAGAGATTGACCTTAAAGATTGAGAATTACAAACTCATGGAATTCAATGATATCTAAACTCGAGCTTGAACGAGAAAATATTTTGATCAAAAATAAAACCAATTTGTTTTCTGAAAACCTATTTTCAATGCGTTCATTGCCATTGAACGTAAAATCCTGAGAATTCATCAGAATTCATTAGGTCACCTGAACCAAATCGGGTGTCAACCGTAAGAAACGGTGGTTGCATAGCATGGTCGGAGACAGGACCTTGTGCCAGACCGAAAAATCATAGGATGATCTTTACTATTGCTCCTACAAAGGATAGTACTAGCATCCGACACGTTTTAAGACCATAATCATATGCATGTCATTAGACATTGCCTTAACAGTTTCTTGTTCATCGCTTTCCTTTACAACCGGACGGTAGTTTACCGAAAGGTAATATACGGAACAAGTAAACTGGACGTGTTGCTTTCCCAATACAAGGTTAGCAAGTGGGTAACACAAAACCACAAGTGTTGAGCTAAAATTTTCAAATCTGAAACCCACACAACCCACAAAAAAAAATATTTTGCAAACACCGGTGAAGGGTTATTCCGGAAAACTTATCTAGGGTAAAAGCTAGATTAAATTTTCAAAAAAATCAAATGTTTTCATAAAGATCCAATTTCCTTAAGGATCTACATTTTCATAGTCATGTGGGACTGTAAACCACCTTTCAAATGTGCACTTTGCTTTGGAAACTGAAAGTAAATCGGCTATTTGATTGCAAGTGTCGTTGACCTAAACCCGAGGCAACTGTGGATGACACACCCACCTTTAACCATCGTTACTGTCATTGTTTATACCGCTATATCAAAATCACTGATATACAAAGTGTGAAGGATAAAGAAGTGACTCGTGTGATGTATTATATTGTTTCAAGACTGTATTGCTTGAGGACAAGCAACGTTCAAGTGTGGGGATATTTGATAGTGCTCCAAATGAACATATATTTAGTAGCAATATCGTTCCAATATGTAAAGTTTTTAAATGTAATTTCCTTATTTTTAGTTGTAATAGTTAAATAAATAAGTGCGAAGACGAAAGACGCAAATCGCTCGAAAATGAAGATTTAAAGACAAAAACGAAGATTTGAAAGACCAAAACGTCCAAAATGGTCAAACGTACAAGTTACACTCCAAGTGGTTCAATATATTGATGAGAAACGTCTCAAAATTACAAAAGTACAAGCCGCAAAATGCAAAGTACAAGATATTAAATTATACGAAAAGGCGTTAGAAAATCCGAAACCGAGACATGAACCAACTTTCAACGCTCGACGCAACGGAGCTAAAATTACAAGTTAACTATGCTGAAGAATATAATATAATATTTAAATAATTCATAATAAGAATAATAATAAATAATAAAAAGTTGTTAATTGAGCATAGTTTAGGGGTCATAAGTGAAAATTTCAAATCACCAATTGCCTATAAAATGGAATTCACGGAGTAATGAAAAAATACACATTTCTTCATATTTCTTTCTCTCTTCTGTAATATGTAATATATATTTATATTATAATTTTAATATAAGTTAATTTTAATAATAAAGTTATGGTTTAGTTGGGTTATTGTAAGAAATATTTTACGGGTTTTAAGTCGAAATTCTGTCCGTGCAACGCTACGCGATTAATCATCACTGTAAGCTATGTTCTTCCTTTTTAATTTAATGTCTCGTAACTAAGTTATTATTATGCTTATTTGAGCTGAAGTAATCGTGATGTTGGGCTAAAATATTAAGACGGGGTTATTGAACTTTGTACAATAATTAAGGTTTGGGCAAAAGACCGACACTTGTGGAAATTGGACTATTGACTATTAATAGATGGGGGGTATTGTCTAATTGAGTGACAACTCATTGGAGTCTGTCGAACCTATCTTCAAATTAATTAACCTAATAATTAATAATGATTATGGTTCTCCTATTTAGTGACGTTGTCCTATTATAATCATTTAATTAATTATTCGGGTTGGGTAATTGATTATTCAAACTGATCAAGTGGGTAAATTAATATTCATATCTAATCAAAACAGGAGTGGATTACATACAGTGATAACTGGTGTAATTGTTGACAGAAGTGATAACTGTGTCACAGTTTAAATCCTTAATTAGTTGGAATATTTGACTTCGGGTATAAGGGTAATTTGACGAGGACACTCGCACTTTATATTTATGACCGATGGACTATTATGGACAAAAATCAGATAGGTATCAAATAAACCAGGACAAAGGACAATTAACCCGAGTAACAATTAATTAAAATCAAAACGTCAAACATCATGATTACAAAAGTTTAAATAAGCATAATCCTTTTATTTCATATTCTATCGCAATTTTATTTATTGTTATTTTATTTATCGTCATTTATTTATTTTACGCACTTTAATTATTGTCATTTATCTTTACGCTTAAAAATATAAAATCGACAAACCGGTCATTAAACGGTAAAAACCCCCCTTTTATAATAATATTACTACTTATATATATATATATTTATATAAATATAGTTTTATAAAAATATAGTACGTAATCACTAGCTCCCTGTGGAACGAACCGGACTTACTAAAAACTACACTACTCTACGATTAGGTACACTACCTATAGTGTTGTAGCAAGGTTTAGGTATATCCCATCCGTAAATTAATAAAACTTGTGTCATATTTTGTAGTATTTTCTAGTAAAAATAATACTATTTCGTACCCTCACGCTACATCATCTGTAACCATACTTAACCATTAATGTGGCATATTCCCTTTATTATGAAATCTCCCTACACTGTACTAAGTGTAGTAAAAATGAAGCACTATGCAACCGTTTACGATACTAGAGCGACTAGCCCGGTTGGGGTTGTCAAACCTGATAGATCTATCAATAGGATTCACGTATACATGTTCTTACAACATGTAAATATTAGTTACTAAGCTATTAGGGAAGATATGCAAAGTGGTACAACTCAACGTAGAATATATTTTAAGTAGTTGTGTCTATAGCGTAAAACATAAAATGCATGTATTCTCATCCCAAAATATTTTTAGAGTTTAAAAATGGGACTATATACTCACAGTAGTAAAAGTATATTAATAATAGGTTTTCAACTTATTAAAAATATGACCGTCATCCTTGGATTCACGAACCTATAACAATAATAACGGTTCAGATAATAATACGACATATGAATAAAATAAAGCAAGTTCATAGAATACTTATATAATAATTTTTAACATTTTATGTTAGTAGTCCATTGTTAGTAGTCCTTTGTTAGTAGTCCAAAATAGTCCGAAAAGTCCAACAGTCCAATAATCGGTATATATATATAATCTTAGAATTACCCTACGACGTATTGTATACGTATTGTCTTTGCATCAACCCAGAGACGTATTGTATACGCATTGTCTTAGAATTAACTAAGACGTATTGTGTACGTATTGTCTTAAGATTTATCAAAACGTATTGTATACTTATTATGTTAGGACGTACCAAGAATATTCTTATACATATATACAATCACAGAATTAACCAAGATTATAATATTTTGTTATACTACTGATAACATGTCCAAATATATATAGGATATAGGAAAAGTTAACAAGGATATGGTTAATATAGTTTTTATAATATAAATTTCGTCCATACAACGTTAATTTTAGCAGATTTTGTTTTTCTCGCCAAATATTCTACAAAACCAATTCTAAAAGTTCATCCTAAGTAGTAATTTTTAGAGCTTTACCCTCTTTTTGTGTCGGTGGACAGATTTGGAAAAATTCCAGCATCCACCCAATATATGATTTTTGATAAAATACTTCCACTTTTTCTAAAATCATGAAAAAAATACTGGAAGTCTTATTTACATATATTAACATATTTCCAAAGTCTTAGCCTCGAACTCAAAGTCTAAGATAGGTTTTTAATTCCCAACTCAAAACAGCCCGCTTTTTACCGAATGGAGATTAAATGATATATGTTAAGTTTCAAGGTGTTCTTCATTTGTACAAGTTATAAGTTCTTATATTAACTTAATATAATATCATAATACATATAAATAAGTGTTATTAGAGTTGAGTTAGAAAGATTAGATTAGTTTTTCAAACAAGCTTGGTGTTCACCAAAACAAGTTCTAGTTTTTACAAGTTTTATAAGTATAATAAGATAGCAATTATACAAGGAATTGAACAAGAATTTTGAGAAGTATTTTACCTTGATTATGAAGAGGAAAGTTGTTGAGATTAAAGTATGATATGAGAGCATTCAAGTGTGTGTTTTTAGTTTAAGAAAATGTGGAGTAAAAATGAGTTAAAATGGTCCTTATTTATAAGCTTATAATTTTGGCTTTTTGTGAAAATATCTAAGATAAGTTAAATTGTATTAAGTCATGCATGACATATTAAATTGATTATGTCATGGATGACATATTACACAAATAATTGCAGATTTCTATTGGTATATACCAATAGTAAATACTTCTAGAAGCTGTGTATAATACGGGTAAAAATACCGTATGAATGCGAGTAGAATTCTTTGAGAAAATTGAACGGAAATACGAGTATAGCTATCCTTTATATGTATTGGTATATTATAAAGTGTATTCAATACTTGTAATGATGTATTTACACTCGTAATACGTTATATGTAAATACATTTTAACATAAGTTAATTACGTCATTTAAATAGTAATATATATATATATATATATATATATATATATATATATATATATATATATATATATATATATATATATATATATATATTTTTTTTTTTGAAAACTCTTTAAATTAGTAGTATGAAAATATATATATAATACTTTGTTAATATATTTAATGAGATATTTAATTATCATATTTTCAAGTTAAATATATATAAATCCATATATATACACAATAATTAAACAATTAAATCAAGTTATGACGTTCGTGAATCGTCGGAGTAAAAGGGTGACCAAAAGCTTGTGTAAAACTCTATTCGGAGGTTCAAGATTTATTAAAATTAATTGCTTATCAATTTGGAATTATATAAAGATTAAGTTTAAATTTGGTCGGAAATTCCCTGGTCGTCACAGCTACCAAGTTCAACAAGGGCGATATCCGGTATAACGATTCAACATAGAATGTAGTTTCAATACTTGTGTCTATTTTGTAAATCATTTTCAAAACTGCATGTATTCTCATCTCAAAAAGATTAGATAGTAAAAATGGGACTATAACTCACTTTCACAGATTTTTCCTTCGTCGGGAAATAAGACTTGGCCACGGGTCGATTCACGAACCTATAACGAATATATGCATATATATATATATATATATATATATATATATATATATATATATATATATATATATATATATATATATATATATATCAAAGTATGATTGAAAAATATTCACAACATTTTTATTACGTTTTAACGATTTAATTTTGTTAAGTTAGCAGTCCAACGTTAGTAATCTACAACTAGTTGTCCACAGTTAGATGTACAGAGATAAATCAATATAAATTATCTCGAATCAATCTACGACCCAGTGTATACAAGTCTCAGGCTAGATCACAACTCAAAGTATATATATTATTTTGGAATCAACCTCAACCTTTTATAGCTAACTCGAGCATTACTGCATATAGAGTGTCTATGGTTGTTCCCAAATAATATATATAGATGGGTCGATATGATATGTCAAAACATTGTATACGTGTCTATGGTATCCCAAGATTACATAATATATGTTAGAATACATGTATAATACAATATAAGTTAGTTAAGTTATGATTTGTATAGATTTGTTACAAATTTCACGTAGCTACAACAAGTAAAATTATCCTATCTTGTTTTACCCATAACTTCTTCGTTTTAAATCCGTTTTGAGTGATTCAAGTTGCTATGGTTTCATAATGAGCTGAAATTTATGAAACTAAATAGAAAAAGTATAAGTTTATAGTCAAAAATACAGGTTACAAGTCAATATTGTAAGAGGTAGTCATTTCAGTCGAAAGAACGACGTCTTGATGACCATTTTGAAAAACATACTTTCACTTTGAGTTTGACCATGATTTTTGAATATAGTTTCATGTTAATAAGAAAAATTATTTTCCCAGAAGATCAACTTTTAAATCAAATTTTATCATAGTTTTTAATTATCAAACCCAAAACAGCCCGCGATTTTACTACGACGGTGTATGTCCGGTTTTACGGTGTTCAACGTTTTCTAGGTTTTAAATCATTAAGTTAGCATATAATATAGATATTGAACATGTGTTTAGTTGATTTTAAAAAGTTAAGTTAGAGGGATTAACTTTGTTTACGAACAAGTTTAGAATTAACTAAACTATGTTCTAGTGATTACAAGTTTAAATCTTCGAATAAAATAGTTATATATATATATATATATATATATATATATATATATATATATATATATATATATATATATATATATATATATATATATATATATATGAATCGAATGATGTTATGAACATCATTACTACCTTAAGTTTAGTAGGTAACCCTACTGGAAGTGACAAAAATTGATCTAGCTTCAAAGGATTCTTAGATGGCTTGAAAGTTCTTGAAGTAGAATCATGACACGAAAACAAGTTCAAGTAAGATTTCCACTCGAAATAAGATTGTTATAGTTATAGAAATTGAATCAAAGTTTGAATATGAGTATTACATTGAATTAGAAAGATATCTTACTGTAAATAAGAAAGATTTCTTGAGATTGAATGATCACTTGAAATGGATTTGCAAGATTGGAAGTAAGCTAGTAAACTTGAAAGTGTTCTTGATGTGTTCTTGAGTTGTTGTTTTGTATGTTGATCTAGGTTAGGATTTATGAGCTAGATTTTGATGAAAATGATGAAAAACACTATGAAAAATGGAAGAACACTTGAGAGAGATTAATTTGATTCAAGAAAATTGCAAAGTGAATGTGTTTGTGAGGAGTACCCTTCACGTGAATTGCTAGTCTCCATATAGGCTCCATTAGTTTGTAATTTTGTGAGATATTTCATGCTAGATGTTAAATGATGGTTCCCACATGTCTTGGTGACTCACAAGGGCTGCTAAGAGCTGATCATTAGAGTGTATATACCAATAGTAAATACATTCAGAAGCTGGGTATTGTACGAGTACGAATACGGGTGTTTACGAGTAAAATTGTTGGTGAAAATGAATGAGGATGTAATTGTAAGCATTTTTGTTAAGTATAAGTACTTTTATATGTGTCATTAAGGCTTTCAAAAGTGTATTAGTACATATTAATACAATACATATATATACATTTTAACTGGGTCGTTAAGTCATCGTTAGTCGTTACATGTAAGTGTTGTTTTAAAACCTTTAAGTTAACGATCTCATTTAATGTTGTTAACCCATTGTTTATTATATCTAATGAGATGTTAAATTATTACATTATCATGATATTATGATGTATGAATATATCTTAATATGATTTATATACATTAAAATGTCGTTACAACGTTAATCGTTACATATATGTCTCGTTTCGAAATTCTTAAGTAAGTAGTTTTGTTTTACATATGTAGTTCATTGTTAACATACTTAATGATATATATAATTATCATTTTATCATGTTAAATATAGTGTAACAATATCTTAATATGATACATATGTATTTAGTAAGACGTTGTTATAACGATAATCGTTATATATATCGTTTCGAGTTTCTTAACTTAGTAGTCTCATTTTTATGTATATAACTCATTGTTAATATACCTAATGAGATACTTACTTATCATAATATCATGTTAACTATATATATATATATATATATATATATATCCATATATAAATCATCATATAGTTTTTACAAGTTTTAACGTTCGTGAATCGCCGGTCAATTTGGGTGGTCAATTGTCTACATGAAACCTATTTCAATTAATCAAGTTTTAACAAGTTTGATTGCTTAACATGTTGGAAACATTTAATCATGCAATTATTGTTTTCATTTAATATATATAATCATGGAAAAGTTCGGGTCACTACATAATGCGTCCTAACGACTCTGTCAGACACATTAATGCATATCCTAGATCCCTACAACCAACGCTCTAATACCAACTGTAACGACCCGCCAAAATCGCCATTGACGGCGCCGTTAACTTAGGCCCCGTTACGTGGTCATAGTCCCTAAATGAGACTCGTTTGACCAAAAATCATGTCGCATTCATTTGAAACGTATAGGACTTGCAAAGTTTTAAGTTTACCAACGATTCGACAACAAGTTTAAGTTTACAAAAGTTAATAAGTATAAAAGAAATAAATTGTGACATAATATAAGTTAAAAATCACGGATGCTATCAATAGCATATGCATGTATGCTTGACCCCAAGCAAGTAATCAAAGTGTGTGAAAGCATGTATCAAGTAGCCAATCAAGGACCTGAGAAACATATAGAAAACTGTCAACGAAAAACGTTGGTGAAATCATAGGTGTATTTGTAAACGTTGTTTTTGAACCACAAGATTTAGTATAAGTTGATTATCCAAATCGTTTGCATTCTAAAGATGTTGTTTGTTTGTCGAGCACCCAATTATCAAGGTTTAACTGAATGGTACCTCTGAATCATAGTGTTAGAACCTACACTATACCCGAAATATGTAACGACCCTGATTTTTCCGATCATTTTATACCAATGAGATTAATATTTACATAAATTAAACCTTACCGACATGATAAGCAATCTAAATTGTTGAGACTTATATTTTTGAAAAGAGTTTTACACAACGGTTGACCGTCCAATTTGACCGATGATATCACGAACTATATAACATATGATAATTATATGTTTGTGTATATATATGTATTTATATATATTTAACATGATCTAAGGATGGTTTAACATCTCATTGTGTACTAATAGCAATGAGTTATAAGTATGTTTTGAAACTACTAACTTAAGTTTTCAAAACGATAACTATACGTAACGTTCATTGACATAAATACTTAAAACTTATAATGCTTATACATATATCGTATAGATATGTATTTAATCACTTTTAAAGGGCTTATATACATGAAACAATATATGTATATTTACAAAAGATATCTATATTTAAATCCTCGTTCCGTTTCCTCAAGATATTTATACGTATATCTAGGGTATATGCACCCGTATCATACCCAGCTTCTATACGTATTTACTATTAGTATATACACATCAAATCAAAATATTAATCACCAAAAGTACTGCCCTAAATGAGAGGGAATCACTTTTTGACCTCTAGCATACAATAATTATACAAAATTACAAATTAGGATTTTGTTTTTACATACATATATCACATTCCATATTTATTTATATATCATTCCATGTTTTTTATTTCTAACTCAAATTTTATATCTCTAAAACACTCTCTAATTATATACTCAAACCATTCAGCAAACCTTCAACACTTAAATCAAAAACTAGATCAAAAACCAATCTATAATCATCATAAGAAAAACCTTTCAAGAACACTTCAATAATCCTTCCAAGTATACAAGTTTACTTCCAACCTTTCAATCCCACTCCACCACTCTTTTGATTCCAAGATTTTTCTTATCTTTTTCAGTAACTTTGTCCAAGTAACTTGTGGTAGTAACCTTGTTCATAATTTTATTCAATTCATATTCATATAGCTATCTTATTTTGTGTTGTAAAATTTTAACAACAAGAACATAGTTTGAATGATTTCAAACTTGTTCGAAAACTAAATAGATCCTTCTAACTTAAATTTTAAAATACTTCAAGACCTGTAATATATCATAAGGATATGCTAACTTAACAAGATACAACTTGATTTTACAAAGAACACCTTAAAACTGAATCTACATCGTTGGAGTGCAACCGGGGGCTGTTTTGGGTTGGATAATTAAAAACCATCTTGAACTTTGAATTAGAAGTTCATGTTCTGGAAAAATGATATTTCTTATGAATATGTTAACACATAAAAATTTCATGGTTTAACTCAAAGTGTAAGTATTTTTAGAAAAATGATCATTAAATGTTGTTTTTATGATGGAAAATGATCACTTTCATAAGTTTCACCAAAGTTTGACATATAACCTGTGATTTTGAATACAAACTAAGGTATTTTCAGTTCATATTCTTAAAATTTGACTCGATCCAAGGAAGTGGCAAGTTGAACCAACAAAAATGGAGTTGTAATGAATAAACTACGACTAAAACAAGATTGGGTATCTGAAGCTAGTTTAGCTACGAAAATATTTGGAGAAAAAGTAAATTAATCATATCTTTTCTAATTAATATGATATTTTATATATAATTACTTATGATTTGATTTTATATATTTCAGGCCCACCCGTAAACAACACGAGAAGATTAATCATAAGACCTCATGATTGTACGCAACACGTCATTTGACAACACGGTACTTTATGTACGCAACACGTCATTTGACAACATGGTACCATGGATCGAGATTAATTCTGATCAATACGAATACGATGGGGTCTTTATTTATTTTATTGAGCAACTAATTGTGGACCACTAACATCGGACTGCTAACTACGGACTAAGAAAATATTATAAGTATATATATATATATATATATATGTAACGATTACTTGAAAAGAAAATATGTTGATATATTATATATATGGTTAGGTTCGTGATATCTATCAAAGAACAAGTCGAGTTAAATACCTTCAAGGCAAAAGTGAGTATATAGTCCCACTTTTAAACTCTAAATATTTCGGGATGAGAATACATGCATTTTATGATTTACGTTATGGACACAAGTGATTAAAAATATATATTCTACGTTGAGTTGTACCACTGGCATACTTCCCTGTAACTTGGTAATTACTATTTACATGGGGTATTGTAAACGCGAATCCTGTTGATAGATCTATCGGGCCTGACAACCCCAACCGGACTGGACGACCAGTATTCAACGGTTGCACAGTACTTCGTTTCGGTGACTACACTTGGTACGGTGTAGTGAGATTTCATAATAAAGGGAATATGTGACGTTGATTAAATGTTAAGTATGGTTATCAAGTGCTCAACCACTTAGAATATTTTTATTAAAACATTTATGTATATTAAATCTTGTGGTCTATATTTATAACGCTGCTAGCATTAAACCTGTATCTCACCAACTTTATGTTGATATTTTTAAGCATGTTATTCTCAGGACTTGAAAGAAATCTTCCGCTGTGCATTAGCTCATACTAAGGATATTACTTGGGGTCATTCATGCCATATTCAAAAGACGTTGCATTCGAGTCATTGAAGTTCATTAGAGAATATTATTAAGTAAATAACAGAATAGGTCATTTGGATGCTACAAAATGTTATGTACACCTGTCAACTTTCGATGTAATGAAAGTTTGTCTTTTAAAAACAAATGCAACGTTTGTAAAATGTATCATATAGAGGTCAAGCACCTCGCAATGTAACCAACTATTGTGATTCGTTTATAATCGATATGGACTTTGTCCGGATAGATTAGGAGCGGTCCTTTCAGTTGGTATCAGAGCGGTGGTCTTAGTGAACCAGGTCTTGCATTAGTGTGTCTAACTAGTAGCTGTTAGGATGCATTAATGAGCCTGGACTTCGACCGTGTCTACATGTCAAAAGTTTTGCTTTATCATTTCTAGTCGGAAATCATCTGCTTATCATCCTTAGGAAATTACCTGCTTATCATTCTTAGTCTAGACACATCTTGCTGCATTGGTTGCATGAATAGTGTATAGACAAATTCATATCCTAGCGTATCTATTACTGTAGACTTTCCTGACATATGCCGTAAATTCCTCCGTAGTCTACGGAATCTTTAGTACTATATATATAGATATTCTATGAAGTTAGAATATCACTTTATATTCGAAAATCATTTCATATCGAAAAATCCTTTATTCAAACGTGCGAAATGGAACTCGCCACCAGTTCAAGTTCCTCAGATTCCGATATGGAATACCACTCAAGCTCCGAAAGCAGTGTGATCGGAATGGATCAACCAGTCAGTCACCATCTATTCTGGATGAATTGGGGTTGGGTTCGTAGCCTCCTCAATCATTGGAGACAAGAAGAAGGTGATCCCTTCCATCCACCGAATTGCCCTCTTGGTGATGAACCTGAAGCACTTACCGGCGAACCTATTCGAAACACCATTTTCTCTCTCATTTCTAGAGTATCTCATCACGATTATATACTATCCCATATTTCGAATCTTATTCATCCGCTCGCTCCAACTGCCAATCATCCTGGTATAATAGAAGAAGTCAACGAACTTCGCGCTCGGGTAGTGGCTTTAGAGAATATGGTGCGAAGGTTACAAACACCAGCAGCAGCACCAGCAGCATAATCAGCACCACCATCATCAACGCCAATAGTACCCTTATTACCCCCAACCACAACCACGTCGTAAACCTCAACATCATAATCTGTATCTCAGATATCAACATCACACGCCTCAATAACCCCATCTGTACTTCGAGTATGATCTTCGTTCTACATATCGTTCTACATCAATTATCTTCGCTTTACATATCGTTCTACCTCATTTATCTTCGTTCGACATGACGATTATGTAATCTCTAATGTTTTAGAGATCATGTAATCTAGTATTAACGATAAAACAGATGAGTTTAATATCCTATTGACTCATTAAATCCATGATTACATCTGAAGAAAATATATATATATATATATATATATATATATATATATATATATATATATATATATATGTATGTATATATGTTTTCATAAAGACTGTAATTAAAAATTCTTCCGTACAAACTGTTAATGATGAAAATATTTTAACGGGTAGGTAGTACTCGAGGAATATTGAGATTTCACATTAATAAGTTACACTGTACATTTTTTAAATCTGATTCAATGATCAACTATTACCCTGTTTACATTCACTGATATACGTATCTGTTCACCACAGAATAACCATTTCCATTCAAATTTCATATTTGGATTTTGATCTATCAGAATCCAACAGGTAGCATAATGAAGAAACATTGGACAAAATAAAATTTGTTAGAAACAAACAAATTAACTATGAGAAATTCTGTTAAGAATCCACGCTAACTGTTCCTAGCTAACTGTTCCTAGCTAACTGGTTACATTTAATTTATTGCAATTTAATTATCGCAATTTACATTCTCGCAATTTTATTTATCGTCATTTAATTTCTGTATTTATTTTACGTACTATAAATAACGGGACACGTATATAAGGTTTCGACATATCATATTGACCCATCCATATATATATCTTGGAACAACCATAGACACTCTATATGTGAATGTTGGAGTTAGCTATACAGGGTTGAGGTTGATTCCAAAATATATATATAGTTTGAGTTGTGATCAATACTGAGACCGGTACACGGGTCACGATACGTATTAATTAATTCGAATATTATATATTAAACTATATATGAACTATTGGACTATTGGACTATTGGACAACTAACATTGGACAATTAAAAGGGATTAAAATATTGATTATAACATATGAAACTAAACAATTCTTCAAGTTTGCCACTTGATTTCATCTTAAACCTCATTTGTACCTCGACAATTACAATCCGCATTCAAACCTTTCATGATTCTTGAAAACAACTCAATCGAGAGAGTGAACCAACCACACATTACCCGAAGTCTTGTACCTGAAAAACTCTCGAACCCAAAATCATAGCTTAACACGTAACCGCGTGAATCCCTTATCATTTATTAGCAAAAACAACCTTACAATCTCTTTCCAAATTAGCCAATTTTGTCACAGCTCCAGCAAGTCAACTTCGACTTTTCGTTCGAAACAGCCTTATTATAACTTTGATATATATGTGTGCTCTTTTATTGTTACCGGAGAACCTTTTATATTCCACCATATTACCATCAGCGTTTAATCATCTAAAAACACAATTCTCCTGAAACCACCTCGGTTTGATAACCGATGACCCAGATCCGTTAACTCTGAAAATGCTGACGAAGCAGCATGTTGTAGATGGTCTTAATGGCTAAAAGTTGATGATAAAGAATGGAGTATTGGAAACACTCAATAGAAAAATTTAGTACTGAAAAGCGGATTATGCGAAACTATGAAGGAAGCCGTGGACAAATCACAAAGAATAAGTTTGACTTCAAAGAATTCAAATAATTCAATGCCTATTGAAGTCTTTAGCGAATATCTTGCTCCTTACTCTAAACCCTTGCGGACAATAGTCTGTATCATCCTTTGATCTTAGATATTCAAAGATATTATCGTATCTTTCATTATAAATATCCTCGATATTTCTGAAGATATTTTCATAAACGTTCTTACCTAAAATCAATTCTCTCTCCGTAATATCTGTATTACAACATAAAAGAAACTATGTCAGTTTCTAAAATCTGAAACCTTCGAAATTGAAGTATGAATGTTTTGAAGTAGTGTTGCGAACTGAAGCATGAATTAGTATAATATAATGACACTTGATCAACGTCATTATATTACAGTAAGTCATGTTCAGTTTCTAATGGAATGTGATGATTCACAGTACCGTCATCATATATCATTTACACGACTCTTACATTCTATCTAATCTCCAAACATATCAAGAAAATATTCTTCTTGATGACTCGGTCTTCTCCAGGGTATTCTGGTAATTTAACAAATAAAAATCGCGCCATTACGATTTCCTTCTTATAACATTTACTGTGTTCATTTTGGAATCCGTAGCTACAAATTCCGAACCATTACAAGAGATGCTTAATCGCAAGAAGAAGAAACGAAAGAATGATGCTCCAAAATTGAAATTGGAGTATAAATCGCAGCAAATAGGAGGGAGAATTAACTGTGGATGACAATGATTATAGAAGACATAAGCAGGGACATCGAAGTATAAGGGAAGATATAAAACCTAACAACCTCCCAGAAATTACAAACCGTATATATCAATACGTATTGCAACGTAAAGACACGGGAGAATTAAAAACATTATAATTCCAAGGAAATAATAGAAGTGAATAGATTCTTCTGGCGAGAGATGAAAGAGAAGAATAAAAGATATGAAAGTTAGAAGTATAATAAGAATCAGAACGGGATGGAGCATACTGACGAATGTTTTAAAGTATGAAGTGAGGGGGAAAGAATAGAAGGTGTAAGCTGTGGAAATAAAGAAACAAAGGGAGTGGATTTATAGTGAAATATCTGACAGAGAAATCGAAACAGATTAGCGCATTAAATCAAAGAAGATCATAATTTCCTTATTCGCCGAAGAATCAAATCTTTTAGATTTCCAAAATTTTCTTTTAAATCCCTTAAATTCTGGAAGTTCACTGTGACTACGTCAAAAGATAAATCTCTATCTCAATCTCTTATGATAGCTTCACTCGTACGCTTCACATAATCGAATTGTTTTACCATTATTAATAAATGGTAATAAAACTCTAGTTATCAATTCATATTCGTCATAAAAACATTTTATTGTTAGTCATGACGATCTCGATCAAATTTCGGGGACGAAATTTCTTTAACGGGTAGGTACTGTAACGACCCGGATTTTTCTGATCATTTTATACCTATGAGATTAATATTTACATAAATTAAACCTTACCAACATGATAAGCAATCTAAATTGTTGAGACTTATGTTTTTGAAAAGAGTTTTACACAACGGTTGACCGTCCAATTTGACCGATGATATCACGAACTATATAACATATGATAATTATATGTTTGTGTATATATATGTATTTATATATATTTAACATGATCTAAGGATGGTTTAACATCTCATTGTGTACTAATAGCAATGAGTTATAAGTATATTTTGAAACTACTAACTTAAGTTTTCAAAACGATAACTATACGTAACGTTCATTGACATAAATACTTAAAACTTATAATGCTTATAGATATATCGTATAGATATGTATTTAATCACTTTTAAAGGGCTTATATACATGAAACAATATATGTATATTTACAAAAGATATCTATATTTAAATCCTCGTTCCGTTTCCTCAAGATTTTTATACGTATATCTAGGGTATATGCACCCGTATCATACCCAGCTTCTATACGTATTTACTATTAGTATATACACATCAAATCAAAATATTAATCACCAAAAGTACTGCCCTAAATGAGAGGGAATCACTTTTTGACCTCTAGCATACAATAATTATACAAAATTACAAATTAGGATTTTGTTTTTACATACATATATCACATTCCATATTTATTTATATATCATTCCATGTTTTTTATTTCTAACTCAAATTTTATATCTCTAAAATACTCTCTAATTATATACTCAAACCATTCAGCAAACCTTCAACACTTAAATCAAAAACTAGATCAAAAACCAATCTATAATCATCATAAGAAAAACCTTTCAAGAACACTTCAATAATCCTTCCAAGTATACAAGTTTACTTCCAACCTTTCAATCCCACTCCACCACTCTTTTGATTCCAAGATTTTTCTTATCTTTTGCAGTAACTTTATCCAAGTAACTTGAGATAGTAACCTTGTTCATAATTTTATTCAATTCATATTCATATAGCTATCTTATTTTGTGTTGTAAAATTTTAACAACAAGAACATAGTTTGAATGATTTCAAACTTGTTCGCAAACTAAATAGATCCTTCTAACTTAACTTTTAAAATACTTCAAGACCTGTAATATATCATAAGGATATGCTAACTTAACAAGATACAACTTGATTTTACAAAGAACACCTTAAAACTGAATCTACATCGTTGGAGTGCAACCGGGGGCTGTTTTGGGTTGGATAATTAAAAACCATCTTGAACTTTGAATTAGAAGTTCATGTTCTGGGAAAATGATATTTCTTATGAATATGTTAACACATAAAAATTTCATGGTTTAACTCAAAGTGTAAGTATTTTTAGAAAAATGATCATTAAATGTTGTTTTTATGATGGAAAATGATCACTTTCATAAGTTTCACCAAAGTTTGACCTATAACCTGTGATTTTGAATACAAACTAAGGTATTTTCAGTTCATATTCTTAAAATTTGACTCGATCCAAGGAAGTGGCAAGTTGAACCAACAAAAACGGAGTTGTAATGAAGAAACTACGACTAAAACAAGATTGGGTATCTGAAGCTAGTTTAGCTACGAAAATATTTGGAGAAAAAGTAAATTAATCATATCTTTTCTAATTAATATGATATTTTATATATAATTACTTATGATTTGATTTTATATATTTCAGGACCACCCGTAAACAACACGAGAAAATTAATCATAAGACCTCATGATTGTACGCAACACGTCATTTGACAACACGGTACTTTATGTACGCAACACGTCATTTGACAACATGGTACCATGGGTCGAGATTAATTCTGATCAATACGAATACGATGGGGTCTTTATTTATTTTATTGAACAACTAATTGTGGACCACTAATATCGGACTGCTAACTACGAACTAAGAAAAAATTATAAGTATATATATATATATGTAACGATTACTTGAAAAGAAAATATGTTGATATATTATATATATGGTTAGGTTCGTGATATCTATCAAAGACCAAGTCGAGTTAAATACCTTCAAGGCAAAAGTGAGTATATAGTCCCACTTTTAAACTCTAAATATTTCGGGATGAGAATACATGCATTTTATGATTTACGTTATGGACACAAGTGATTAATAATATATATTCTACGTTGAGTTGTACCACTGGCATACTTCCCTGTAACTTGGTAACTACTATTTACATGGGGTATTGTAAACGCGAATCCTGTTGATAGATCTATCGGGCCTGACAACCCCAACCGGACTGGACGACCAGTATTCAACGGTTGCACAGTACTTCGTTTCGGTGACTACACTTGGTACGGTGTAGTGAGATTTCATAATAAAGGGAATATGTGACGTTGATTAAATGTTAAGTATGGTTATCAAGTGCTCAACCACTTAGAATATTTTTATTAAAACATTTATGTATATTAAATCTTGTGGTCTATATTTATAACGCTGCTAGCATTAAACCTATATCTCACCAACTTTATGTTGATATTTTTAAGCATGTTATTCTCAGGACTTGAAAGAAATCTTCCGCTGTGCATTAGCTCATACTAAGGATATTACTTGGGGTCATTCATGCCATATTCAAAAGACGTTGCATTCGAGTCATTGAAGTTCATTAGAGAATATTATTAAGTAAATAACAGAATAGGTCATTTGGATGCTATAAAATGTTATGTACACCTGTCAACTTTCGATGTAATGAAAGTTTGTCTTTTAAAAACAAATGCAACGTTTGTAAAATGTATCATATAGAGGTCAAGCACCTCGCAATGTAACCAACTATTGTGATTCGTTTATAATCGATATGGACTTCGTCCGGATGGATTAGTAGCGGTCCTTTCAAAATATATTTCATCCGCTAACGGTAGCGAACCATCCGAATGAGGGCTCGTCAAGCCCGTATGGATCCACACAACATAAGTTCTCGCTTACACTTACACCCTGCAAGTGTAACTAATGATAATTGAACTTGAGGATTTTTGTTCTAACTCGTACGTGGAATGTTTATTTTCGTACTTGTGTTCAAAGTATAAAAGTATAACCGTATATGTTTCTCATCCCATGATTTAAAGAATAAAAGTTGTTGAAAAGGTGGGACTATGATCTCACTGTAGTTGCACGCCAAAGTACTTCATTTTAAACGTTGTGCAATGAAAGTTGTTTAGTCTTGACCTAAACAATTAAGTTATATCAATACTGGGTAAGGCACAAGGTCGGTCGAAATGTGTTCAAGTAGTCCTATGGCTCGTTACGACTCGATTATATAGCATGTAAGTCAAGTTGTCAAGTTTCATGCAAGATATAAGTACAAGAGAGAGAGGTTATAACGATTAAACAAAGTATTGGTTAAGTTTGAATAAAAGTCAACTTTGGTAAAAGTCAAAGTCATCGAAAAGTCAACACGTTCGGGTCGGGTCTCGGACAATTTTCCTGAGTTACATAATCATATATGAGCATCTTAGAACAAGTTGCATGTTAATCGGAGGTGCGTAGGATAGTTAGAATTTAACGAAAATGAGACTTTTTGGACAGCAGGCAAATGGCGCGCCGCTCAGATTCGTGGTGCGCCGCTCCGTTTCAAGGCAAAGTCTCGATTCCACTTTGTAGGCATTCGGCGCTCCGCTCAGGAAAACGGCGTGCCGCTCCGAATGCCTGGCAGAAATTCTGGGTTGTTTTCAAGTGTTCAACTTGAACCAAACTTTATTCAAACACAATTTATGAACCGAAAACACTTAGAACGCATACCATACATCGTTAGAAAGGTATTTTAACAAGAAATACAACTAAACACATATCATCAATCAAATCCATCATTTACAATGTCTAAATACTCGTCGAAATATCATTGAATGTTCATTATCAAATGTTCAAAGTTCATAATTTGCATCTAACAATTCAGACGTTAAATGTACACATATAGTATGCCGTTTTGAAGGTAATCATACATACAACACAACTAAACATTTACCAACAACCATTTACCAACAACGCTCATTATCATTTAAGACCTCAAATGTTCATATCAAAACCTATCAAACCCTAACCAAGAATCACAAAATCAATAATCATGTTAATGTGAGATTTTCGTGTCATCCAACATACCAAATCGAAGCATATGAAGTAACTAACTCTTTGAGCACACAAAAATTAACATCTAAACACATTTCATCATCCAAAATTAAAGATTTGACAAACCCATTTCAAGTGTTCATTCTAGTTATTCAAAACAAACAAATCGAGCAAACCATTTATATACACAACAACCTAGTGAGCCATAAACACTAACTAACATCATTTCAAGTTCATAAATCAAATTTAGAGAAATCTACTGTTTTTAGAAACCTTACCCTAAGTAGTGAAATTAGTATCAAGTTGTAGAGGAAGATGCAAGGATTTCAAGTATGCAATTTGTTTTGAAGCTAGCTTCCTAGTTTGGATTTAGATGATGATTCTTTGATTTGGGTAAAAATGGAGTTCTTGAACTAGAGAGATGAGGGCGGTGGAATGAATGAGTGGTGGTGGTGGGGTTTGACTAGTTGACCTAGTCAACTAGTTTGGCCCCTTGGCAACTTTAGTCCCTCGAGTTTAAAAGCGGGTGCGTAAATTAACCAAACGAATTATTTTAAATACGCGAGAGTAAACGAGAGATATTATAATTATATAACGAAAATTTTAAAACGCTAAAATAACGGAAGATACGAATTTAGATAACGAAAGGTATTATCTAAAATAAAAAGATGGGTGTTAAAATAAATTTACTAAAAAATGCGGGTTATTACAACCAAAGAAGTTGAAGACTTGTAAATGGAATCTCCACAGAGTTTAGAGAAAAGTGCTTAGTGAAGTAAGAAATCCCGATTAGTGTAATAACTAGTAGGATTTAATAACTAGTGTATTTATATCTCATGCTGGATGTAATACGGAGTCATGAAATAATATGCATAATGTATCGTTCAACATGGTATAGAGCCAGCCAATAGTTACCCCAAAACCCTAAAAACATCCATCGATTCAACAAAAAAAAATCACAGAACACATTCGACCTTCTTCTTCCTGAAGCCGATCTATTTCTGTGTTTCCCCTTCTTTCTTTCTTTTTCTTTTCTTCATCTCTATTCGATCTACTACCCGTCTTCTTTGCTCTTCGATCTCATCCTCAATATGGTTAACACATATGACAAGATCTACACCGTCACCTCTATATCTCATCTCATCCCGGTTAAACTAGACCTCTCGAAACTAAACTATGCTCGTTGGAAACGACTCTTTACCACACATTGTAAAGGGTTTGATGTATCAAAATTTATTTTAGGCACATCTACTCCAGAAGAACAAGCTACAGAAGCATGGATCAAGGCCGATGTTGTGGTTACTACTTGGATATATAACACCATCTCCGAACCCCTTCTTGAGCGGGTTCTCAATTCTGAACCGGCTAACTCACATGCAGCCTGGATCTTCCTGGAAAAAAATTTTCAAGACAATAAATTATCGAAAACTATGGAATTGAATGCCGAGTTACGTGGTCTCTCCATTGGTGATTAAACAGTGGAAGAATACTTTCGTAAACTCGATAGGATCGTAACACATCTTCGAAACTTAGGGTCGACCGTTGAGGACAGCAACCTTGTTATGTACGCCGTTAATGGCTTAACCGACAAATATCCTCACGCAGCTCATATCGTACTCCATCGCCATCCTGATATTGCTCAAATTAGACATATCTTTAGTCACAATATCAAGTTCTATCGTTGTTTATTTCGTGTGTAAATATAGTATTTTCATTTGTATTCCATTTTATTGTAAAATAGTTAGAATCATTGTGTAATTGAAGAAATATGGAAGATTTTGGATGATACTACACAGAGATCGAAAACAAGTCAAAAAGTTGATGAATAGTAGAGTGCGCCAAGGAGTGCGCCACGGGTGTGCGCTCAGCTCACTCGTCCAAATTTTGATCAGAGAATTCTGGGATCGAAAACAAGTCAAAAAGCATGAATAGTAGAGTGCGCCAAGGAGTGCGCCACGGGTGTGCGCTCAGCTCACTCGTCCAAATTTTGATCAGAGAATTCTGGGATCGAAAACAAGTCAAAAAGCATGAATAGTAGAGTGCGCCAAGGAGTGCGCTCAGCGCACTTTCTCCGCGCACTCTGACGTGTAAAGCAGATCTGAACGTGCAACTCGAGCTATAAAGTGGAATTGTGATAGGTGAACAGTGCGCGCCACGCACGTGCTTTTGTGCGCTCGGCGCACCCTACTTTCCAGCTACTGTTCAACCTTTTTAAACCCCTTTCCAGCTTCATTCTTGATACACCACTACACAGTCATTTTCAGAAGCAGAGGTTACGATTCAAGGTGATCTTTGGAGTAATCCAGGATCACCTAATCCATCATTTCAATCCGGAATCAAGAATCGTCAGGATCATCATCCAAGATTGCTTCAAGAGGTCGATTCTTGTTAGTTCAATGAATTCTATCTTTGTTTCCAGTTTGTTTTTGTCTGTAATTATGATTGTTAGCTAGTTCTTTTTATGCTTGTCTAGATAAATAACCAAGATGTTGATTGTTTACTTTTGTTGATTGATTGTTCTTATGAATGATAGTTTGATGTTTGAATAAAAGAACCATTCTTGTTAAGTTTAATCTTTTCGATTCAATTAGTTAGTATACTTATTCAATTAAGAAACATCATCTTGTTGATTTAGTATATCGGTTTACACCTAGTGACAAGTGTTTGCCCGTCTTTGACTAAAAGGGGTAAGTTGCGTTCAAACGGTTAATCTCTATAGGAATGTAAGAACGACTCTTGTAGATACTTTCGGATAGCTTAATTGATATGTGTAGTTGTCTAGGAGAACGATCAATTCCCTAGAATATGTTATACATATTTTCACTACTCAATTCCATATAGCTAATCGGTGTTAGAAATTTGCCTTATCTAGTGACGTTTATAGGGATCCTATTACTACACTTAATTGATTACTTGAGTTGGGTGAATTGAGCATTTTACCGGACCAAGGGAATGAAGTAAGCTAAACCATTAGTTGACATAGGAGTGGATCATGATCAACACATCATTGGCATGATCATCATTCAAGTCTTTAGGCTAGTTGAATTAATTGATTACAAATAGGAGGTCTTAGATGATAAGAACATCACTTGCGTCGTGTAATCCCGTTTGAGTGTTTGCACAAGACTACTCTTGGTAAACCAATTAATTAGTTCTCGTACATAGTCAATCAATCCAGTATTAATCCTAAAACAACAATCAACATTCGAGGTTAAAAAGTCTAGACGAGCATATTTGTTTAATTTGATATAAAAACTATCTTTTCATTTTTTATAAATCTAAAATACCAAAAATATTGTCCTTTAAACTTATTCCTTTATTGATTTGTCCATCGTTAAATGGCAACCCAATATCTTGTATTTGTTTGATTTCATTTTATCTAGTTAAAACTCAATTTAGTTTATACAATCTTAACTTGCACATATAACTGTCCTTGAAACGATACACGAATTTTACCATTATCTATACTACTACACGATCGGGTACACTGCCCGTTAGTGTGTGTAATCTTTAAAACCGGTATTTTCCATACAACAATTCATATACCACGTTTCACACATCAAGTTTTTGGCGCCGCTGCCGGGGACAGTTGTGTCAAGATAAGAATTGTTTACTAAGTTGTGATTATTTTGTTATTTTATTATTATTATTATTATTTCTGTTTAGTGTCGGTGCTTTTATTCTTTTCTAGTTTTTGTCAGTTGCAGGATGATGCTTAATTACTTGATTAGCAAATTGGAGGATGAAACTAACGAGCTTGTTAGAAGAGATGAAGAACGTGGCCTCTCAAACAGATTAGAAGATATGATGAATGAGCTTATTGCCTCTCAAACAGAACTTATTGCCACTCAAACACAAAGTAGTGAGAGGTATGCACAAATGTTTGGAGATCAAGAAATCTTCTTTCAGAACATAGGGAAACAAATAAGCAACATATCACAGATGTTGGTTCACCTTCCGAGTGGGCAAGAGTGTGCTAATTTAGGAGATGAGTCGATAATAAATGAAGTTGATCATGAGCTAATCCCAATAGACACACTTTCTGAGTTAATGATGGAATTCCCAGAATTGCAGGATTTGCATTCCCGTTCATTTGGTGATGAAGAAGAGGTTGCTATGATTGATGAAAAAGCATTGTTAATCGTTCTCATGGCTAATGGCTATGAGCCTACAACTGAAGAATTAAAGGAATTGAAGCTGGAAATTGAGCCCCGCTCTATAGTTGAGATTTACAGCAGGTCTACGCTTATTTCAGAGGATGTCAATTTGGGAAAAGACCCATTTGACCAAGATCCACCGATAAGAATAAAAGTTTTATTGAAAACCGCACTTGAAGGGGAGTCATGTGTTAACCCTCGGGTTAGGTCATCATTTTTCGGGAAACTGAAAAAGGATTTATCTCATATAATATACACCACCCGAGGTGTAAATGATTGGCTCACTATTCTGATTCGTAGAACTTTTTCCACCGACTTCACATCTCGTCCGATAAAGTGTGAGGGAGTTTAACCCTACTAGGCATTAAATTTGGGGTCGAGTTGAGTGCATGATGCGTTAATAAAAGTGCACGATGTTTTTCAAGGTTTTAGTGACACTAGCATTAAAATTCAGCAAGGTACCTATAAAATTAGAATTTGTGTGATGAAGATCAAGGAATGAAGGATGCGCCATCGCTCACCTATATTCCACGATGTCCAGGTTTTTGTACCTAGGTTTTTCGAACTACTTTTTCTCACTATTGCCCTCTCGAATTTAAATTTTACTGATTTTAAGTCATGAGGGTATTACTTAATCTTAAGTGTGGGGGATAGTATAAATTCTCGCGGGTATTCAAACAATATTCAACTTGGCTCATTTTCGTAATTTAATGGGAAATTTTAAAATTTTTTGAAATAAAAGTCTTAACGAAAAAGCCAAGTATGGGGGATTTTACCAATCTTTTCGAATTACTATCACCAAATTTTGCTAAGAAAAATGTTTAAAATACTTTTGGCTTGAAAGGAAAAAGAATAATGTCACTAAACCTAAAGGATGTATCTAGTCCATCCTTGAAGGAAGTAAAGTCTTCCGAATGTTACCTTACTTGATATAGCAAACTTCCTAAACTATGTCATTTCATACCAATATCATTTCACGATATAAAGGTAAAGTGGGAAGGGAAAGTCTTGAACTTTCAAACCCTAAAATAAACTTGGTAGGGTAAATCCGAGTCACTATCCAGTGTAAGACCGATTACGGTGAATAAGCTGGAGCAGGATCTGTCCCACGCGATAGCTTAGTCTTCGCAGTTTTAACCCTTGAATTAAAATGTACAAATTGTCATGAAAGACCGATATTAATATCACGTCAGGGGGCGCCCGGTTAAGAGTTCCATGATACTACAATTATGGGAGCGGATAGCTTGCTAATCGCCGACTGAGACTTCAGTTTTCAGTTACCCTCAACCGGAATTTGAGGTTAAAACCGGAAAACGTGTCTAGTTTAAAACTAGCATTGACATTAAAAAAAAAAAAAAAAAACTTAAAACGTTTTCTCAAATCCACTTTTCCCTAAGGATCCAAATTTTTAAGAACTTTCACCAAAGTTCATTTCTCCCAAAAATTCAAATGTGTGCGTGTGATTCATAAATTGTGTGTGTACCTCAACGTATGAGTATTCCATTTGTGTATTATGTGTTTCATATAGCATGAGTTTGGTGTTCCAAAAGAACGTGTGTGTTTCGTGTACTTCGTGTGACTAGTGTAAACTTGTGTACTATATCGTGTGAGTATGATTCCTATTATTGTGTTCTCCAATAAATTTGTGTGTATTCTATTTTGTGCTCTGTATTAGTATTTTTGAAATAAGACTTGCTTGAGGACAAGCAAGAGTTAAGTGTGGGGGATTTGATATTGCTCAAATTATACATATCTTTAGTCGCAATATCAAGTTCTATCGTTGTTTATTTCGTGTGTAAATATAGTATTTTCGTTTGTATTCCATTTTATTGTAAAATAGTTAGAATCATTGTGTAATTGAAGAAATATGGAAGATTTTGGATGATACTACTCAGAGATCGAAAACAAGTCAAAAAGTCGATGAATAGTAGAGTGCGCCAAGGAGTGCGCCACGGGTGTGCGCTCAGCTCACTCGTCCAAATTTTGATCAGAGAATTCTGGGATCAAAAACAAGTCAAAAAGCATGAATAGTAGAGTGCGCCAAGGAGTGCGCCACGGGTGTGCGCTCAGCTCACTCGTCCAAATTTTGATCAGAGAATTCTGGGATCGAAAACAAGTCAAAAAGCATGAATAGTAGACTGCGCCAAGGAGTGCGCTCAGCGCACTTTCTCCGCTCACTCTGACGTGTAAATCAGATCTGAACGTGCAACTCGAGCTGTAAAGTGGAATTGTGGTAGGTGAACAGTGCGCACCGCGCACGTGCTTTTGTGCGCTCGGCACACCCTACTTTCCAGCTACTGTTCAACCTTTTTAAACCCCTTTCCAGCTTCATTCTTGATACACCACTACACATTCATTTTCAGAGGCAGAGGTTACGATTCAAGGTGATCCTTGGAGTAATCCAGGATCACCTAATCCATCATTTCAATCCGGAATCAAGAATCATCAGGATCATCATCCAAGATTGCTTCAAGAGGTCGATTCTTGTTAGTTCAATGAATTCTATCTTTGTTTCCAGATTGTTATTGTCTTTAATTATGATTGTTAGCTAGTTCTTTTTATGCTTGTCTAGATAAATAACCGAGATGTTGATTATTTATTTTTGTTGATTGATTGTTCTTATGAATGATAGTTTGATGTTTGAATAAAAGAACCATTCTTGTTAAGTTTAATCTTTTCGATTCAATTAGTTAGTATACTTATTCAACTAAGAAACATCATCTTGTTGATTTAGTATATCGGTTTACACCTAGTGACAAGTGTTTGCCCGTCTTTGACTAAAAGGGGTAAGTTGCGTTCAAACAATTAATCTCTATAGGAATGTAAGAACGACTCATGTAGATACTTTCGGATAGCTTAATTGATATGTGTAGTTGTCTAGGAGAACGATCAATTCCCTAGAATATGTTATACATATTTTCACTACTCAATTCCATATAGCTAATAGGTGTTAGAAATTTGCCTTATCTAGTGACGTTTATAGGGATCCTATTACTACACTTAATTGATTACTTGGGTTGGGTGAATTTAGCATTTAACCGGACTAAGGGAATGAACTAAACTAAACCATTAGTTGACATAGGAGTGGATCATGATCAATGTAGTGACCCGAACTTTTCCATGTTTATATATATTAATTGAGATTGATATTTACATGATTAAATGTTTCCAACATGTTAAGCAATCAAACTTGTTAAGACTTGATTAATTGAAATATGTTTCATATAGACAATTGACCACCCAAGTTGACCGGTGATTCACGAACGTTAAAACTTGTAAAAACTATATGATGACATATATATGGATATATATATAGTTAACATGATACTATGATAAGTAAACATATCATTAAGTATATTAACAATGAACTACATATGTAAAAACAAGACTACTAACTTAATGATTTTTAAACGAGACATATATGTAACGATTATCGTTGTAAAGACATTTAATGTATATATATATCATATTAAGAGATATTCATACATGATAATATCATGATAATATAATAATTTAAAATCTCATTTGATATTATAAACATTGGGTTAACAACATTTAACAAGATCGTTAACCTAAAGGTTTCAAAACAACACTTACATGTAACGACTAACGATGACTTAACGACTCAGTTAAAATGTATATACATGTAGTGTTTTAATATGTATTTATATACTTTTGAAAGACTTCAATACACTTATCAAAATACTTCTACTTAACAAAAATGCTTACAATTACATCCTCGTTCAGTTTCATCAACAATTCTACTCGTATGCACCCGTATTCGTACTCGTACAATACACAGCTTTTAGATGTATGTACTATTGGTATATACACTCCAATGATCAGCTCTTAGCAGCCCATGTGAGTCACCTAACATATGTGGGAACCATCATTTGGCAACTAGCATGAAATATCTCATAAAATTACAAAAATATGAGTAATCATTCATGACTTATTTACATGAAAACAAAATTACATATCCTTTATATCTAATCCATACACCAACGACCAAAAACACCTACAAACACTTTCATTCTTCAATTTTCTTCATCTAATTGATCTCTCTCAAGTTCTATCTTCAAGTTCTAAGTGTTCTTCATAAATTCCAAAAGTTCTAGTTTCATAAAATCAAGAATACTTTCAAGTTTGCTAGCTCACTTCCAATCTTGTAAGGTGATCATCCAACCTCAAGAAATCTTTGTTTCTTACAGTAGGTTATCATTCTAATACAAGGTAATAATCATATTCAAACTTTGGTTCAATTTCTATAACTATAACAATCTTATTTCAAGTGATGATCTTACTTGAACTTGTTTTCGTGTCATGATTCTGCTTCAAGAACTTCGAGCCATCCAAGGATCCGTTGAAGCTAAATCCATTTTTCTCTTTTCCAGTAGGTTTATCCAAGGAACTTAAGGTAGTAATGATGTTCATAACATCATTCGATTCATACATATAAAGCTATCTTATTCGAAGGTTTAAACTTGTAATCACTAGAACATAGTTTAGTTAATTCTAAACTTGTTCGCAAACAAAAGTTAATCCTTATAACTTGACTTTTAAAATCAACTAAACACATGTTCTATATCTATATGATATGCTAACTTAATGATTTAAAACCTGGAAACACGAAAAACACCGTAAAACCGGATTTACGCCGTCGTAGTAACACCGCGGGCTGTTTTGGGTTAGTTAATTAAAAACTATGATAAACTTTGATTTAAAAGTTGTTATTCTGAGAAAATGATTTTTATTATGAACATGAAACTATATCCAAAAATTATGGTTAAACTCAAAGTGAAAGTATGTTTTCTAAAATGGTCATCTAGACGTCGTTCTTTCGACTGAAATGACTACCTTTACAAAAACGACTTGTAACTTATTTTTCCGACTATAAACCTATACTTTTTCTGTTTAGATTCATAAAATAGAGTTCAATATGAAACCATAGCAATTTGATTCACTCAAAACGGATTTAAAATGAAGAAGTTATGGGTAAAACAAGATTGGATAATTTTTCTCATTTTAGCTACGTGAAAATTGGTAACAAATCTATTCCAACCATAACTTAATCAACTTGTATTGTATATTATGTAATCTTGAGATACCATAGACACGTATACAATGTTTCTACCTATCATGTCGACACATCTATATATATTTCGGAACAACCATAGACACTCTATATGTGAATGTTGGAGTTAGCTATACAGGGTTGAGGTTGATTCCAAAATATATATAGTTTGAGTTGTGATCAATACTGAGATACGTATACAATGGGTCGTGGATTGATTCAAGATAATATTTATCAATTTATTTCTGTACATCTAACTGTGGACAACTAGTTGTAGGTTACTAACGAGGACAGCTGACTTAATAAACTTAAAACATCAAAATATATTAAAAGTGTTGTAAATATATTTTGAACATACTTTGATATATATGTATATATTGTTATAGGTTCGTGAATCAACCAGTGGCCAAGTCTTACTTCCCGACGAAGTAAAAAATCTGTGAAAGTGAGTTATAGTCCCACTTTTAAAATCTAATATTTTTGGGATGAGAATACATGCAGGTTTTATAAATGATTTACAAAATAGACACAAGTACGTGAAACTACATTCTATGGTTGAATTATCGAAATCGAATATGCCCCTTTTTATTAAGTCTGGTAATCTAAGAATTAGGGAACAGACACCCTAATTGACGCGAATCCTAAAGATAGATCTATTGGGCCTAACAAACCCCATCCAAAGTACCGGATGCTTTAGTACTTCGAAATTTATATCATATCCGAAGGGTGTCCCGGAATGATGGGGATATTCTTATATATGCATCTTGTTAATGTCGGTTACCAGGTGTTCACCATATGAATGATTTTTATCTCTATGTATGGGATGTGTATTGAAATATGAAATCTTGTGGTCTATTATTATGATTTGATATATATAGGTTAAACCTATAACTCACCAACATTTTTGTTGACGTTTTAAGCATGTTTATTCTCAGGTGATTATTAAGAGCTTCCGCTGTCGCATACCTAAATAAGGACGAGATTTGGAGTCCATGCTTGTATGATATTGTGTAAAAACTGCATTCAAGAAACTTATTTTGTTGTAACATATTTGTATTGTAAACCATTATGTAATGGTCGTGTGTAAACAGGATATTTTAGATTATCATTATTTGATAATCTACGTAAAGCTTTTTAAACCTTTATTGATGAAATAAAGGTTATGGTTTGTTTTAAAATGAATGCAGTCTTTGAAAAACGTCTCATATAGAGGTCAAAACCTCACAACGAAATCAATTAATATGGAACGTTTTTAATCAATAAGAACGGGACATTTCAGTTGGTATCCGAGCGTTGGTCTTAGAGAACCAGAATTTTGCATTAGTGTGTCTTATCTAGTTTGTTAGGATGCATTAGTGAGTCTGGACTTCGACCGTGTTTACTTGAAAAATGATTGCTTAACAAATTTCGTTGGAAACTATATATTTTTAACATGTGAATATTATGTGATATATTAATCTCTTAACGCGTTTGATATTATGTGATAGATGTCTACCTCTAGAACAAGTCCCATTGACTCACCTAATAATAATGAAGAGTCAAATGTAAATTGGAATGATTCGTGGACTGATTCACAAGTTCCCGAAGAGGAACCGGAAGAACAGTCGGAACCGGAAGAAGAATCGGAACCGGAAGAAGAATCGGAACCGGATGAAGAAATAGAACCGGTGGGGGAAATAATAAAACGGTTAAGTAAAAGAAAATCCTCAACCAACCGACCAAGGTTAATTATGGTCAATGGTGTTTCCGCCAAGGAAGCAAAATATTGGGAGGATTACCAATTCTCCGATGAATCGGATTCCGACGAGAATTCTGATGATGTTATAGAAATTACCCCAACTGAATTTAAAAGGGCAAAAGAAAATAATAAGGGAAAGGGCATAAAAATAGAGAAATCTAATTCCAACCCCGATGAACTTTATATGTATCGTCAACCCCCGAAGTCCTTAAGTTGTAACAATGACCCGGGAACCTCTAAACCACCAGGTTTTTCTAAACCAATGTGGATAACGACGGCTCGTATTAGGGGAACATCATATATCCCTAGAAACTTGGCAAAACGAACCAAAACCGAAGAAGAAGAAACAAGCGAGTCGGAATAAGATAGTTGTATTCGTGTGGTGTAATATATGTAATATAGTGTGCTTATGCTTTAAGATATATGTAAAAATTGCTTGTATTAATAAGTATTTTTTTTTATGAATCTAACTCTTGTCTATTTTACAGTATAAAAACACAAAATGGATAGACAACCCAATATTTTAAGAGACCTACCCGGAGACATGATTGATGAAATCTTGTCTAGAGTCGGTCAGAATTCTTCGGCACAACTATTTAAGGCGAGATCAGTTTGTAAGACATTCGAAGAACGTTCCAAGAATGCCTTGGTTTATAAAAGGCTTTCGTTCGAAAGATGGGGGATATCACATTGGGAAATCCATAAGTTACGATGTGTTTACTTTGACGCATATATTGCGGGGAACCCAAATGCTATTTTACGCAATGGGTTAAGAAATTATTTTGACTCAATATATTTTTTAATATTGGACTTCGTGATTTAGAAAAAGCGGCTAACATGCAACATAAAGAAGCATGTTGATAAGGCTAAAAAGGAACATATATTTCATAGCAATATCCCTTCTAAATAATAGGTTTTCATATGTAATTGTATTATATTTTCATTGTAATTGTTTAAATAAATAAGTGCGAAGACAAAAGGCGAAAACGAAGATTTGAAGACGCAAACGTCCAAAAAGCTCAAATGTACAAGATACAATCCAAGTGGTTCAAATTATTGATGAGAAACGTCTAAAAATGACAAGAGTACAAGTTACAAAACGCAAATTACAAGATATTAAATTGTACGCAAGGACGTTCGAAAATTCGGAACCGAGACATGAACCAACTTTCAACGCTCGACGCAACGGAGCTAAAATTACAAGTTAACTATGCTCAAGAATATAATATAATATTTAAATAATTCATAATAAGAATAATAATAAATAATAAAAAGTTGTTAATTGAGCATAGTTAAGGGGTCATAAGTGAAAATTTCAAATCAACATTTGCCTATAAAATGGAATTCACGTAGTAATGAAAAAGAACACCTTTTTCCAATCTTCTTTCTTTCTTATGTAATTTATATTTATATTTATAATATTAAGTTTAATTTAAGATTAATAATAATTGGGTTATTGTAAGAAATGTTTTACGGGTTTTAAAGTAGGAACTCTGTCCGTGTAATGCTACGCGATTAATAATCACTGTAAGTTATGTTCTTTTTTTTTTTTTTTAAATTAATGTCTCGTAACTAAGTTATTATTATGCTTATTTAAGCCGAAGTAATCGTGATGTTTGAATAAATATTAAGACGGGGTTATTGGATTTTGTACCATAATTAAGGTTTGGGCAAAAGACCGACACTTGTGGAAATTGGACTATTGACTATTAATAGATGGGGGTATTGTCTAATTGAGTGACAACTCATTGGAGTCTGTCGAACCTATCTTCAAATTAATTATCCTAATAATTAATAATGATTATGGTTGTCCTATTTAGTGACGTTCATATGGAATCTATTATAATCATTTAATTAATTATTCGGGTTGGGTAATTGATTATTCAAACTGATCAAGTGGGTAAATTAATATTCATATCTAATCAAAACAGGGGTAGATTACATACAGTGATAACTGGTGTAATTGTTGACAGAAGTGATAACTGCGTCACAGTTTAAATCCTTAATTAGTTGGAATATTTGACTTCGGGTATAAGGGTAATTTGACGAGGACACTCGCACTTTATATTTATGACCGATGGACTATTATGGATAAAAACCAGATAGGTATCAAATAAACCATGATAAAGGACAATTAACCCGAGTAACAATTAATTAAAATCAAAACGTTAAACATCATGATTACGGAAGTTTAAATAAGCATAATTGTTTTATTGTATTTTTCATCGCACTTTTATTTTCTGTCATTTTATTTTCTGTCATTTTATTTTCTGTCATTTTATTTATCGCAATTTATTTTACGCACTTTAATTTTTGTCATTTATTTTTACGCTTAAAATCGACAAACCGGTCATTAAACGGTAAAACCCCCATTTTATAATAATACTACTACTTATTTATATATATATATTTACAAATAAACTTAATAATATAGCGTTAACTTCACCAGCTCCCTGTGGAACGAACCGGACTTACTAAAAACTACACTACTCTACGATTAGGTACACTGCCTATAAGTGTTGTAGCAAGGTTTAGGTATATCCACTCGATAAATAAATAAATAAAACTTGTGTAATATTTTGTCGCATTTTGTAGTAAAAATTAATACTATTTCGTACACCCCGCTGCACACATCAAGTTTTTGGCGCCGCTGCCGGGGAGCGCTAAAACGCTATATTTTTAATTATAATAATATTGAAATAAAATATAATAATATAATAATATTGAAATAGAATATAATAATATAATAATATTGAAATAAAATATAATAATATAATAATATTTTAGAATCAAATTTGATACGTAAAAGTTTTAAAAGTTTTAAAAAGTCGTATTTATTAAATACTTCAGGGGTATATTATGTAACTTATAATTAATAATTTCTATCATGTCGCTTTCATGTGAATAGTAAATTAATTAATTTATTTTCATTTACTATTCATGAATAGTAAATGAATTAAAAAAAAAAGTTTTGAAAAAAAATAATATTATAATAAAAAAATATTCGTTTAAAAAAAAAAAAAAAGAATTTCAAAAAAAAAAAAAAAACGATTTTAAAAAAAAAAAATTTCGGTTTAAAAAAAAAATTAAAAAAAAAATAAAAAAATTTTGTGTAAAAAAAAAATCGTTTTTTTTTTAGAAAAAAAAAATTTCGTTTTTTAAAAAAAAAAAAAAAAAATTTGTGTAAAAAAAAATCGTTTTAAAAAAAAATTGTAAAAAAAATCGTTTTTTTTTAAAATTTTTTTTTTAAAAAAAAAAAAAAATTTTAAAAAAAATTATATAAAAAAAAAATTTTAAAAACAAAAATTTTAAAATCCTTAAAAAACGAAATAAAAAAAAATTAAAAATTAAAAAAAAAAAAATTTTTATTACCTTTAGATTTTTAGACTCTAGTTACAATTTTTAGTATTAAGTTTAGTTTTGCCATAGTTATTTTTATTTCTAGAATTTTTAGGTTTGCCGTAAAATCCCTTAAGTGCTTATTCCTTAGACTAAGATTTATGTGCTTTAGAATTTTGCGACGCCGTTTTTCGCGCTACTTTCTTATTTTTATTTTTCGACGCCTATTTTTCGACCTTTTATTTTTCGACATTTTTCGACGCGCAATCTTTTTCTCTCTTATTTCTCGCCATTCTAGTTTTTAGGACTTAGAATTTTTTCTACTTCTTTTCTAAATTTCTTAAAATTACGAAAATTTATTTTAAGTGGTTAAATTGATAGACATCAAAATTTTCTGGTTCGTAGTAATAGTTGGATTTGTACGTGGACCGGGTTATTGGAGCCAAACAGTACTCAATTATATTGAGACCAAACGAATCCTGCCCCTCTGCTGCATCTTTTGGCTATTCGAAACGTGGGCAAAATCAGAAAAGTCTATTGATTGGATAACTTATTATAATTTTTCTTTCCTTTTAAAAACTAATAGGATATTCAGTGAATACACCGAGCAAGACGTTCACCACCTGTAACTAGATCAAGACATTTAGCAAATATAACCGCCGTTGATTTTTCTTTAGAATCATCATCTAGTCGACCAAGAACTCCAACTCAAATTTCCGATAATCCATCTTTTGAACCCGACCTCACAATTGAGAATCCGGAGAATATTCAGGGACAATTCCAAGATCCAGAACCACTAATCATTCCTCCTGAACCACAAACCATTAAATCAGAATCTTCTAGTGATTCGTATTCAACAAATTCAATTATGGAAAATCTGGAACCTCTAAGTATGGAAGACCGAATGAGAGCCACACGCACGGGCCAAGGTCACGCCATTATTAAGCCAGACATTAATGCGCCAGATTATGAAATCAAAGGACAAATCCTACACATGGTAACTAATCAGTGCCAATATAGTGGTGCGCCGAAGGAAGATCCAAACGAACATCTTCGTACGTTTAATAGGATCTGTACACTATTCAAAATCCGAGAAGTTGAGGATGAACAGATCTATCTCATGTTGTTTCCCTGGACTTTAAAGGGAGAAGCCAAAGATTGGTTAGAATCGTTACCTGAAGGGGCGATTGACACATGGGATGTTTTAGTTGAGAAATTTCTTAAAAGATTCTTTCCGGCATCCAAAGCCGTGAGACTTCAAGGAGAAATTGTTACGTTCGCGCAAAAGCCAAATGAAACATTATATGAGGCGTGGACAAGATTCGGAAGGATGTTGAGAGGATGTCCTCAACACGGTTTAGACACTTACCAAATAGTACAAATATTCTACCAAGGTGTCAACGTTGCTACACGAAAAGACATCGACATAACAGCCGGTGGTTCCATCATGAAGAAAACCGCAACTGAAGCTTACAAAATTATTGATAATACAGCCTCCCACTCTCATGAGTGGCACCAAGAAAAAGATATCTTTCGATCATCTAAAGCGGCTAGAGCCGATTCTAGCCATGACTTTGATTCCGTTTCCGCAAAAATAGATGCTTTCGAAAGACGAATGGAAAAGATGAATAAAGATATTCACGCAATACGAATCAGTTGTGAGCTATGCGGTGGACCACACTTATTGAAAGATTGTCACATTGAACCAACCATGGAACAACGAGAGAATGTTTTCTATATGAACCAAAAGCCGAGAAATAATTATCAAAATAATTATCAACCGCCAAAGCTAAACTTCAATCGAAATCAAAACATTCTTTACAATCCAAAAGGACCCGAAAATAACTGGTATAACCAACAAGGTCCGAATAACCAACCAACTCAAAACAACACTTTCAATCAACAAAGACCTGGCTTGTATAAACCACCACAACAAACCGAAGAGAAAAAGTCAAATATGGAAGACGTGGTATTCAAGCTAGTTGAATCTCAAACACAATTTATTGAAACTCAAACCCAAACAAATGAGAGGTTTGATCAGTCATTAAGAACTCAACAAGCTTCCATTTTGAATCTAGAAAAATACGTAGGTACTCTTGCTAGCTTAATGAGTGAGAGGGAACAAGGAAAGCTACCGAGTAATACTGAAGCAAATCCTCGGAATGAGAATGTTAACATGGTTTCAACAAATTCTGAAAAACCAGCTCCGGAAGATGGGAAGGTTTTAGATGAGAATAAAAATGAAGAAGTTACACCACCACCACCAGAGTATGTAAAGCCAGTGGTGGCACCATACAAACCACCCATCCCGTTTCCAAGAAAAGGAGTTGAGTATGAGCAAGTAATAAGTAATAAAGATTGTGATACTTCTGGAAAGAAGAAGAAGAAAAAGAATAAGAAAGTACAAGAAACAAAAGCCGTAGAAGTAAACCCGGTGAATACAGTTCCACCAAAACCTCCACCTAGGGTAGGTGATCCGGGTGAATTTATTGTTCCTTGTCTACTTAGTGATTGTGTCATGTATGATGCACTAGCAGATTTAGGTGCAAGTGTAAGTGTTATGCCTCTTTCCTTATATAAGAGATTAGGTGTAGGTAAGTTAAGTCCAACGGATATGAGTGTTCGACTCTTTGATCAAACCATTAAGCACCCAGTTGGAATTGCTGACAACCTACCCATTCAAGTAGGTAATTTAACCTTTCTAGTCGAATTCATTGTCATTGACATAGAAGAGGACCCAAACATTCCTCTAATTTTAGGTCGACCATTCTTTGCGTCCACCGGGGCGTTATTTGATGTAGGAAATGGAAGAATGACACTTAAAAGTGGTGACAAATCGATCACCTTTATGATTCGAAAATCTAAACCTCCACCAACCAAAACCGTTGAACCAATAAAAACGATTGGTAAGAACCATGTTGTTTTACCAACTCCAACGGCAGTGCTTAGCAATAATGAAACGCCTAAGTGTGGGAAAAATGAAGTAACACCTAATGATGACTTGATAATAAAGAACCCCATAGTTGATACGAAATTAAATAACCCCGTTATTAACAGTTCAATGAAGAAACTTTTTAAACGGGTTATTGATGCTAAAAGTAAGGGGAACTTTAAGTTATGTAACCGGTTAGTATCCAATCTGTCGCCTAAAGAAAAGGCGAAGCTAGTTGAATTTGTGGATATTACGGAAAAAGCTGGTCACTGGCTTAAAGCAAAAGTCACAGATATGCAAGTTGATTATGGTCCAAGAGAAATTGACGATGAAGTTAATCACAATTTCGACACCACATCTACCTAAGTGTGAGGAGATTCAAATATTCTAAAAAGAAAATGCTGTTTGGAGTTAGTTGTTCTGTTCTCGTGTAGTTCCGAGAATGGAATTCGATTGGTCTTTTCCGCTAGCAGACACTAAAGAACTAGTTTTCTTCCCCCATTCTGAATTTTTGTTTTTTTTAGGTTTTATATAAAATTAATATGCTTTTTAAATTTAAGTTTTGTGTTTTTTTTTAAAAACAAAAATTTACTTTATTTCATTAAGTTGAAAAAAAAATGATTTCTAAAATTCGTCGTGAGTTGAAGACTAGGTCGTTGAGCCGAAATTACTTTACCCGAGGGCGGGGCGAAAAATTTTGTCATCATTATTTTTAATTTTATTGATTTAAAGTATGCAAAAAAAAAAATTATATATATATATTTGATTTTATAAATTTTTGAACGTGGGGTAATAAACCCAACTTTAAAAATATGTATATATGTTTGTATTTTATGTTATGTACACAACAGGGTAAAACAGCGCACTTTCAAAGACTGTCATGAAGTTCAGCAAAAGCTACTGATTTTGACAAGACGCAAAAAAATCAAATGTGAAATAACAATATGTTTGCAAACTCGGTATTTTTAATCACTTTTCTACGCTAATCACCCTCATGAATTTATAATTGTAGTCTGATTTCATGCAAATGAGGGCATTGCATGATCTCAAGTGTGGGGAAGGGTTATAAATTCTCTCGGGTTTATACTTAGTTTATTTGCCAAATTTTGTGAAAATTTGAAAATTTTTCAATTAAATGAACTCAAAATCATGTTTATACATATTTATGAACGATGAAAACTAGGTGATAATACCGAAATTATCGTTACCTCGAAAAGGACATAAATTGAGAAACACCCTAAAACGCTTGAATTCATTTAAAATGAAATAGAAGAAAATAAAAAGGCAAAGAAATAAACTAAGTGTGGGAAGAATGTACCAAGTTATTCAATTTAAAACATATATCACATATTTTTGTACAAGATTATTGCAGGTACTTTTGCTTTGGACGATACTAATCAGTTTTACCCGGTTTACTGTAATACATTTGAAAGAAAGATGGATCTACACGATGAATCAATTCCATCATTTGAAGGAAGTAAAGTCTTCCGAAAAAGACACGCGCTTCTTGATTTAGTTCATGAAGTTGTCGTCCAGACCAGTTGTAGGTTGACGAAAAATCTAGAAAAGTCATCACTAAAATCGGCTGGAAATCCACGGACCTCAGCATCAAACAGGGTCGCCAAGTGGTCAAATTTATCCTAACCATGAGAAGGATTTATCTCGTACAATGGGGAGGCACCGTGCAAATTAGCTTGATAAGACTAATGAATCAGATCCCCAGAAAGGATAATCTCCTTAAAGATTAAAAATCAGTTTTTAAGCCTGATATTACTCAATCCTTGAGATTGACTTTAAAGATTGAGAATTACAAACTCATGGAATTCAATGATATCTAAACTCGAGCTTGAACGAGAAAATATTTTGATCAAAAATACAAACCGATTTGTTTTCTGAAAACCCATTTTCAATGCGTTCATTACCATTGAACGTAAAATCCTAGGAATTCACCTGGAATTCATTAGGTCACCTGAACCAAATCGGGTGTCAACCGTAAGAACGGTGATTGCATAGCATGGTCGGAGACAGGACCTTGTGCCAGACCGAAAAATCATAGGATGATCTTTACTATCGCTCCTACCAAGGATAGTTCTAGCATCCGACACGTTAAAAGACCATAATTAAAAGCATGTCACGGGACATTGCCTTAACAGTTTCTTGTTCATCGCTTTCCTTTACAACCGGACGGTAGTTTGCCGAAAGGTAATATACGGGACAAGTAAACTGGACGTGTTGCTTTCCTAATACAAGGTTAGCAAGTGGGTAACACAAAACCATAAGTGTTGAGCTAAAATTTTCAAATCTGAAACCCACACAACCCACAAAAATATTTTGCAAACACCGGTGAAGGGTTATTCCGGAAAACTTATCTAGGGTAAAAGCTAGATTAAATTTTCAAAAAGATCAAATGTTTTCATAAAGATCCAATTTCCTTAAGGATCTACATTTTCATAGTCATGTGGGACTGTAAACCACCTTTCAAATGTGCACTTTGCTTTGGAAACCGAAAGTAAATCGGCTATTTGATTGCAAGTGTCGTTGACCTAAACCCGAGGCAACTGTGGATGACACACCCACCTTTAACCATCATTACTGTCATTGTTTATACCGCTATATCAAAAGCACTAATGTACAAAGTGTGATGAATAAAAAAGTGATTCATGTATGTTTTTATTTCAAGTTCTGTATTGCTTGAGGACAAGCAACGCTCAAGTGTGGGGATATTTGATAAGGCTAAAAAGGAACATATATTTCATAGCAATATCCCTTCTAAATAATAGGTTTTCATATGTAATTGTATTATATTTTCATTGTAATTGTTTAAATAAATAAGTGCGAAGACAAAAGGCGAAAACGAAGATTTGAAGACGCAAACGTCCAAAAAGCTCAAATGTACAAGATACAATCCAAGTGGTTCAAATTATTGATGAGAAACGTCTAAAAATGACAAGAGTACAAGTTACAAAACGCAAATTACAAGATATTAAATTGTACGCAAGGACGTTCGAAAATTCGGAACCGAGACATGAACCAACTTTCAACGCTCGACGCAACGGAGCTAAAATTACAAGTTAACTATGCTCAAGAATATAATATAATATTTAAATAATTCATAATAAGAATAATAATAAATAATAAAAAGTTGTTAATTGAGCATAGTTAAGGGGTCATAAGTGAAAATTTCAAATCAACATTTGCCTATAAAATGGAATTCACGTAGTAATGAAAAAGAACACCTTTTTCCAATCTTCTTTCTTTCTTATGTAATTTATATTTATATTTATAATATTAAGTTTAATTTAAGATTAATAATAATTGGGTTATTGTAAGAAATGTTTTACGGGTTTTAAAGTAGGAACTCTGTCCGTGTAATGCTACGCGATTAATAATCACTGTAAGTTATGTTCTTTTTTTTTTAAATTAATGTCTCGTAACTAAGTTATTATTATGCTTATTTAAGCCGAAGTAATCGTGATGTTTGACTAAATATTAAGACGGGGTTATTGGATTTTGTACCATAATTAAGGTTTGGGCAAAAGACCGACACTTGTGGAAATTGGACTATTGACTATTAATAGATGGGGGGTATTGTCTAATTGAGTGACAACTCATTGGAGTCTGTCGAACCTATCTTCAAATTAATTATCCTAATAATTAATAATGATTATGGTTGTCCTATTTAGTGACGTTCATATGGAATCTATTATAATCATTTAATTAATTATTCGGGTTGGGTAATTGATTATTCAAACTGATCAAGTGGGTAAATTAATATTCATATCTAATCAAAACAGGGGTAGATTACATACAGTGATAACTGGTGTAATTGTTGACAGAAGTGATAACTGCGTCACAGTTTAAATCCTTAATTAGTTGGAATATTTGACTTCGGGTATAAGGGTAATTTGACGAGGACACTCGCACTTTATATTTATGACCGATGGACTATTATGGATAAAAACCAGATAGGTATCAAATAAACCATGATAAAGGACAATTAACTCGAGTAACAATTAATTAAAATCAAAACGTTAAACATCATGATTACGGAAGTTTAAATAAGCATAATTGTTTTATTGTATTTTTCATCGCACTTTTATTTTCTGTCATTTTATTTTCTGTCATTTTATTTATCGCAATTTATTTTACGCACTTTAATTTTTGTCATTTATTTTTACGCTTAAAATCGACAAACCGGTCATTAAACGGTAAAACCCCCATTTTATAATAATACTACTACTTATTTATATATATATTTTTACAAATAAACTTAATAATATAGCGTTAACTTCACCAGCTCCCTGTGGAACGAACCGGACTTACTAAAAACTACACTACTCTACGATTAGGTACACTGCCTATAAGTGTTGTAGCAAGGTTTAGGTATATCCACTCGATAAATAAATAAATAAAACTTGTGTAATATTTCGTCGCATTTTGTAGTAAAAATTAATACTATTTCGTACACCCCGCTGCACACATCACATGTTATGCTTACGGATTAGTAATGTTCGCTTCTCACCAAAGTGAGAACAAGAACATCGGGCTACAACTATTAAACAAAACGTTCCCACAAGTGACGGAGTCGGTAATTGGGGTAAGAAATGATGTTTTTAGATTGTTACGGGACTGTTGGACATTACGTAACCCTCGTCCCTTTGACGACGTTACAACACGCTGTCTTATCAACGGCCATAACGGTTATGTTCCACAAGACCAAGGATGGGAAGTAATCCTAGTAAAACCAGAATGCATGACTTGTTTCTGGACGTATGAATTACGTGTCTTTATTGCCTTTGCTGAACGACTTGTGTACTAGCTAGAATTATCTTCACAACCATCTTGTATCAAAGTTATTGTGTGCTATATTTCATGCTTTATGTAAAATAAGCGGTATTGTAAGTTTGTAAAATATTGTATAAAAGTTTGAACGCGAAATATTATTATAATCAGTTTTTCATATAGAATTGTAGTAGTTGAATTGTATATTAGCTACTAAGTATGAACTTAACGGGTAGGTACTACCCGAATTTAAACTTATAAAACGCTAATATGAAGAAAAAGCTTTTATAAATGAGTTCATATTATGCTACGAAATACTATTAACTACTCTTAATATTCTGTATGATTAACTTGTTCCATTTGACTATTTTGAAGGAAATGGCACCGAATACTCGACACACCGTGAATATGAATGAAGAGGAATTTCGTACTTTTCTAGCTTCAAACATAGCCGCAGTACAGGCTGCGCTACATACCAACAATAACCTTGGATCTAGTAGTACAGGAAATCGTGTAGGATGCACCTACAAAGAATTCACTGCCTGCAAACCTTTGGAATTTGATGGAACCGAAGGACCGATCGGATTGAAACGGTGGACCGAGAAGGTCGAATCGGTGTTTGCCATAAGTAAGTGTACTGAAGAGGACAAAGTAAAGTACGCTACGCATACCTTCACAGGTTCTGCGTTAACATGGTGGAATACCTATCTAGAGCAAGTGGGACAAGACGATGCGTACGCACTACCGTGGTCAGCATTCAAGCACTTGATGAACGAGAAGTACCGTCCCAGAACCGAGGTCAATAAGCTCAAGACAGAACTTAGAGGGTTACGAACCCAAGGATTTGATATTACCACGTATGAAAGACGATTCACAGAATTGTGCCTATTGTGTCCGGGAGCATTCGAAGATGCGGAAGAGAAGATCGACGCGTTTGTGAAAGGATTACCGGAAAGAATCCAAGAAGATATAAGTTCACATGAGCCCGCCTCCATACAACAGGCATGTAGAATGGCTCACAAACTCGTGAACCAGATTGAAGAAAGAATTAAAGAACAGACTGCTGAAGAGGCCAATGTGAAGCAAGTCAAAAGAAAGTGGGAGGAAAACGGTGATAAGAATCACCAATACAACAACAACAGCAATTACAACAATAATCGCAACAATTATTCCAACAATCGCAACATCAATCGCAACTACAACAAACGGCCCAACAACAACAACAACAACAACAGCAACTACAACAATCATCCCAACAACAATAATAACCGCAACAACAACAATCAGAAGCAGGTATGCCAAAGGTGTGAAAAGAATCACTCGGGGTTCTGCACCAAATTTTGCAACAAGTGTAAAAGAAATGGTCATAGCGCGGCGAAGTGTGAGGTCTACGGACCAGGGATTAATAGAACGAAAGGAACAAATGGTGTCGGAACGAGTAATGGTGGAGCAAGTAGTGTCGGAGCAAGTTATGCCAATGTAGTTTGTTATAAATGTGGAAAACCGGGCCACATTATTAGAAATTGCCCGAACCAGGAGAACACGAATGGACAAGGCCGTGGAAGAGTTTTCAATATTAATGCGGCAGAGGCACAGGAAGACCCAGAGCTTGTTACGGGTACGTTTCTTATTGACAATAAATCTGCTTACGTTTTATTTGATTCGGGTGCGGATAGAAGCTATATGAGTAGAGATTTTTGTGCTAAATTAAGTTGTCCATTGACGCCTTTGGATAGTAAATTTTTACTCGAATTAGCAAATGGTAAATTAATTTCAGCAGATAATATATGTCGGAATCGAGAAATTAAACTGGTTAGCGAAACATTTAAGATTGATTTGATACCAGTAGAGTTAGGGAGTTTTGATGTGATAATCGGTATGGACTGGTTGAAAGAAGTGAAAGCAGAGATCGTTTGTTATAAAAATGCAATTCGCATTATACGAGAAAAAGGAAAACCCTTAATGGTGTACGGAGAAAAGGGCAACACGAAGCTACATCTTATTAGTAATTTGAAGGCACAAAAACTAATAAGAAAAGGTTGCTATGCTGTTCTAGCACATGTCGAGAAAGTACAAACTGAAGAAAAGAGCATCAATGATGTTCCCATTGCAAAAGAATTTCCCGATGTATTTCCGAAAGAATTACCGGGATTACCCCCACATCGATCCGTTGAATTTCAAATAGATCTTGTACCAGGAGCTGCACCAATAGCTCGTGCTCCTTACAGACTCGCACCCAGTGAGATGAAAGAACTGCAAAGCCAATTACAAGAACTTTTAGAGCGTGGTTTCATTCGACCAAGCACATCACCGTGGGGAGCTCCTGTTTTGTTTGTCAAGAAGAAAGATGGTACATTCAGGTTGTGTATCGACTACCGAGAGTTGAACAAACTTACCATCAAGAACCGCTACCCACTACCGAGAATCAACGACTTATTTGATCAACTACAAGGCTCGTCTGTTTATTCAAAGATTGACTTACGTTCCGGGTATCATCAAATGCGGGTGAAAGAAGATGATATTCCAAAGACTGCTTTCAGAACACGTTACGGTCATTACGAGTTTATGGTCATGCCGTTTGGTTTAACTAATGCACCAGCTGTGTTCATGGACCTTATGAACCGAGTGTGTGGACCATACCTTAACAAGTTTGTCATTGTTTTTATTGATGACATACTTATTTACTCAAAGAATGACCAAGAACACGGTGAACATTTGAGAAAAGTGTTAGAAGTATTGAGGAAGGAAGAATTGTACGCTAAGTTTTCGAAGTGTGCATTTTGGTTGGAAGAAGTACAATTCCTCGGTCACATAGTGAACAAAGAAGGTATTAAGGTGGATCCGGTAAAGATAGAAACTGTTGAAAAGTGGGAAACCCCGAAAACTCCGAAACACATACGCCAGTTTTTAGGACTAGCTGGTTACTACAGAAGGTTCATCCAAGACTTTTCCAGAATAGCAAAACCCTTGACTGCATTAACGCATAAAGGGAAGAAATTTGAATGGAATGATGAACAAGAGAAAGCGTTTCAGTTATTGAAGAAAAAGCTAACTACGGCACCTATATTGTCATTGCCTGAAGGGAATGATGATTTTGTGATTTATTGTGACACATCAAAGCAAGGTCTCGGTTGTGTATTAATGCAACGAACGAAGGTGATTGCTTATGCGTCTAGACAATTGAAGATTCACGAGCAAAATTATACGACGCATGATTTGGAATTAGGCGCGGTTGTTTTTGCATTAAAGACTTGGAGGCACTACTTATATGGGGTCAAAAGTATTATATATACCGACCACAAAAGTCTTCAACACATATTTAATCAGAAACAACTGAATATGAGGCAGCGTAGGTGGATTGAATTGTTGAATGATTACGACTTTGAGATTCGTTACCACCCGGGAAAGGCAAATGTGGTAGCCGATGCCTTGAGCAGGAAGGACAGAGAACCCATTCGAGTAAAATCTATGAATATAATGATTCATAATAACCTTACTACTCAAATAAAGGAGGCGCAATAAGGAGTTTTAAAAGAGGGAAATTTAAAGGATGAAATACCCAAAGGATCGGAGAAGCATCTTAATATTCGGGAAAACGGAACCCGGTATAGGGCTGAAAGGATTTGGGTACCAAAATTTGGAGATATGAGAGAAATGGTACTTAGAGAAGCTCATAAAACCAGATACTCAATACATCCTGGAACGGGAAAGATGTACAAGGATCTCAAGAAACATTTTTGGTGGCCGGGTATGAAAGCCGATGTTGCTAAATACGTAGGAGAATGTTTGACGTGTTCTAAGGTCAAAGCTGAGCATCAGAAACTATCAGGTCTACTTCAACAACCCGAAATCCCGGAATGGAAATGGGAAAACATTAACATGGATTTCATCACTAAATTGCCAAGGACTGCAAGTGGTTTTGATACTATTTGGGTAATAGTTGATCGTCTCACCAAATCAGCACATTTCCTGCCAATAAGAGAAGATGACAAGATGGAGAAGTTAGCTCGACTGTATTTGAAGGAAGTCATCTCCAGACATGGAATACCAATCTCTATTATCTCTGATAGGGATGGCAGATTTATTTCAAGATTCTGGCAGACATTACAGCAAGCATTAGGAACTCGTCTAGACATGAGTACTGCCTATCATCCACAAACTGATGGGCAGAGCGAAAGGACGATACAAACGCTTGAAGACATGCTACGAGCATGTGTTATTGATTTCGGAAACAGTTGGGATCGACATCTACCGTTAGCAGAATTTTCCTACAACAACAGCTACCATTCAAGCATTGAGATGGCACCGTTTGAAGCACTTTATGGTAGAAAGTGCAGGTCTCCGATTTGTTGGAGTGAAGTGGGGGATAGACAGATTACGGGTCCGGAGATTATACAAGAAACTACCGAGAAGATCATCCAAATTCAACAACGGTTGAAAACCGCCCAAAGTCGACAAAAGAGCTACGCTGACATTAAAAGAAAAGATATAGAATTTGAAATTGGAGAGATGGTCATGCTTAAAGTTGCACCTTGGAAAGGCGTTGTTCGATTTGGTAAACGAGGGAAATTAAATCCAAGGTATATTGGACCATTCAAGATTATTGATCGTGTCGGACCAGTAGCTTACCGACTTGAGTTACCTCAACAACTCGCGGCTGTACATAACACTTTCCAAGTCTCGAATTTGAAGAAATGTTTTGCTAAAGAAGATCTCACTATTCCGTTAGATGAAATTCAAATCAACGAAAAACTTCAATTCATCGAAGAACCCGTCGAAATAATGGATCGTGAGGTTAAAAGACTTAAGCAAAACAAGATACCAATTGTTAAGGTTCGATGGAATGCTCGTAGAGGACCCGAGTTCACCTGGGAGCGTGAATATCAGATGAAGAAGAAATACCCGCATCTATTTTCAGAAGATTCGTCAACACCTTCAACAGCTTAAAATTTCGGGACGAAATTTATTTAACGGGTAGGTACTGTAGTGACCCGAACTTTTCCATGTTTATATATATTAATTGAGATTGATATTTACATGATTAAATGTTTCCAACATGTTAAGCAATCAAACTTGTTAAGACTTGATTAATTGAAATATGTTTCATATAGACAATTGACCACCCAAGTTGACCGGTGATTCACGAACGTTAAAACTTGTAAAAACTATATGATGACATATATATGGATATATATATAGTTAACATGATACTATGATAAGTAAACATATCATTAAGTATATTAACAATGAACTACATATGTAAAAACAAGACTACTAACTTAATGATTTTTAAACGAGACATATATGTAACGATTATCGTTGTAAAGACATTTAATGTATATATATCATATTAAGAGATATTCATACATGATAATATCATGATAATATAATAATTTAAAATCTCATTTGATATTATAAACATTGGGTTAACAACATTTAACAAGATCGTTAACCTAAAGGTTTCAAAACAACACTTACATGTAACGACTAACGATGACTTAACGACTCAGTTAAAATGTATATACATGTAGTGTTTTAATATGTATTTATACACTTTTGAAAGACTTCAATACACTTATCAAAATACTTCTACTTAACAAAAATGCTTACAATTACATCCTCGTTCAGTTTCATCAACAATTCTACTCGTATGCACCCGTATTCGTACTCGTACAATACACAGCTTTTAGATGTATGTACTATTGGTATATACACTCCAATGATCAGCTCTTAGCAGCCCATGTGAGTCACCTAACACATGTGGGAACCATCATTTGGCAACTAGCATGAAATATCTCATAAAATTACAAAAATATGAGTAATCATTCATGACTTATTTACATGAAAACAAAATTACATATCCTTTATATCTAATCCATACACCAACGACCAAAAACACCTACAAACACTTTCATTATTCAATTTTCTTCATCTAATTGATCTCTCTCAAGTTCTATCTTCAAGTTCTAAGTGTTCTTCATAAATTCCAAAAGTTCTAGTTTCATAAAATCAAGAATACTTTCAAGTTTGCTAGCTCACTTCCAATCTTGTAAGGTGATCATCCAACCTCAAGAAATCTTTGTTTCTTACAGTAGGTTATCATTCTAATACAAGGTAATAATCATATTCAAACTTTGGTTCAATTTCTATAACTATAACAATCTTATTTCAAGTGATGATCTTACTTGAACTTGTTTTCGTGTCATGATTCTGCTTCAAGAACTTCGAGCCATCCAAGGATCCGTTGAAGCTAAATCAATTTTTCTCTTTTCCAGTAGGTTTATCCAAGGAACTTAAGGTAGTAATGATGTTCATAACATCATTCGATTCATACATATAAAGCTATCTTATTCGAAGGTTTAAACTTGTAATCACTAGAACATAGTTTAGTTAATTCTAAACTTGTTCACAAACAAAAGTTAATCCTTCTAACTTGACTTTTAAAATCAACTAAACACATGTTCTATATCTATATGATATGCTAACTTAATGATTTAAAACCTGGAAACACGAAAAACACCGTAAAACCGGATTTACGCCGTCGTAGTAACACCGCGGGCTGTTTTGGGTTAGTTAATTAAAAACTATGATAAACTTTGATTTAAAAGTTGTTATTCTGAGAAAATGATTTTTATTATGAACATGAAACTATATCCAAAAATTATGGTTAAACTCAAAGTGAAAGTATGTTTTCTAAAATGGTCATCTAGACGTCGTTCTTTCGACTGAAATGACTACCTTTACAAAAACGACTTGTAACTTATTTTTCCGACTATAAACCTATACTTTTTCTGTTTAGATTCATAAAATAGAGTTCAATATGAAACCATAGCAATTTGATTCACTCAAAACGGATTTAAAATGAAGAAGTTATGGGTAAAACAAGATTGGATAATTTTTCTCATTTTAGCTACGTGAAAATTGGTAACAAATCTATTCCAACCATAACTTAATCAACTTGTATTGTATATTATGTAATCTTGAGATACCATAGACACGTATACAATGTTTCGACCTATCATGTCGACACATCTATATATATTTCGGAACAACCATAGACACTCTATATGTGAATGTTGGAGTTAGCTATACAGGGTTGAGGTTGATTCCAAAATATATATAGTTTGAGTTGTGATCAATACTGAGATACGTATACAATGGGTCGTGGATTGATTCAAGATAATATTTATCAATTTATTTCTGTACATCTAACTGTGGACAACTAGTTGTAGGTTACTAACGAGGACAGCTGACTTAATAAACTTAAAACATCAAAATATATTAAAAGTGTTGTAAATATATTTTGAACATACTTTGATATATATGTATATATTGTTATAGGTTCGTGAATCAACCAGTGGCCAAGTCTTACTTCCCGACGAAGTAAAAAATCTGTGAAAGTGAGTTATAGTCCCACTTTTAAAATCTAATATTTTTGGGATGAGAATACATGCAGGTTTTATAAATGATTTACAAAATAGACACAAGTACGTGAAACTACATTCTATGGTTGAATTATCGAAATCGAATATGCCCCTTTTTATTAAGTCTGGTAATCTAAGAATTAGGGAACAGACACCCTAATTGACGCGAATCCTAAAGATAGATCTATTGGGCCTAACAAACCCTATCCAAAGTACCGGATGCTTTAGTACTTCGAAATTTATATCATATCCGAAGGGTGTCCCGGAATGATGGGGATATTCTTATATATGCATCTTGTTAATGTCGGTTACCAGGTGTTCACCATATGAATGATTTTTATCTCTATGTATGGGATGTGTATTGAAATATGAAATCTTGTGGTCTATTATTATGATTTGATATATATAGGTTAAACCTATAACTCACCAACATTTTTGTTGACGTTTTAAGCATGTTTATTCTCAGGTGATTATTAAGAGCTTCCACTGTCGCATACCTAAATAAGGACGAGATTTGGAGTCCATGCTTGTATGATATTGTGTAAAAACTGCATTCAAGAAACTTATTTTGTTGTAACATATTTGTATTGTAAACCATTATGTAATGGTCGTGTGTAAACAGGATATTTTAGATTATCATTATTTGATAATCTACGTAAAGCTTTTTAAACCTTTATTGATGAAATAAAGGTTATGGTTTGTTTTAAAATGAATGCAGTCTTTGAAAAACGTCTCATATAGAGGTCAAAACCTCGCAACGAAATCAATTAATATGGAACGTTTTTAATCAATAAGAACGGGACATTTCAATCAACACATCATTGGCATGATCATCATTCAAGTCTTTAGGCTAGTTGAATTAATTGATTACAAATAGGAGGTCTTAGATGACAAGAACATCACTTGCGTCGTGTAATCCCGTTTGAGTGTTTGCACAAGACTACTCTTGGTAAAACAATTAATTAGTTATCATACGTAGTCAATCAATCCAGTCTTAATCCTAAAACAACAATCAACATTCGAGGTTAAAAAGTCTAGACGAGCATATTTGTTTAATTTGATATTAAAACTATCTTTTCATTTTTTATAAATCTAAAATACCAAAAATATTGTCCTTTAAACTTATTCCTTTATTGATTTGTCCATCGTTAAACGGCAACCCAATATCTTGTATTTGTTTGGTTTCATTTTATCTAGTTAAAACTCAATTTAGTTTATACAATCTTAACTTGCACATATAACTGTCCTTGGAACGATACACGGATTTTACCATTATCTATACTACTACACGATCGGGTACACTGCCCGTTAGTGTGTGTAATCTTTAAAGCCGGTATTTTCCATACAATAATTTATATACCACGTTTCACACATCACATCCTTTCCCGGATCTAGATACGGCTCGCTCAATGTTACTAATGGAGGAAATGACCTTAAATCGGGAACAACGAAACGCAACTGCAACACCATTAAACTCGTCCAACCCGACGGCCCTTGTGGCTCAAACATCTGCACCATCACCTCCTGCTCACACTCAGCCTTGTCGCAATTTTTCAAATGGTTACTGTCAGTTTGAAAATCGGTGCTGGTTTGCTCACGATGTAAACACCAGACGCAACACAGGCGCCAATCGCTCACAAAACTCTCGGTCCAATAGTGTGAGTCAAGCCCAATTGCTTCAACTCATCGCAACCCAACAGAATCAGCTCGCTGCCCAGTCTCTTGGCAGCTTACAAGGTCCATTATCTCATTATCAGGTTCCGTATTATTCATATGGCCCACCAGGCCCACCTTCACGCCCGACAGCCCAAGCAGGCCTTTTGCCAACACCACCAGGTTTTCACATGACTCAACAAACTGCTTTTGGGCCACCTTCTATTGGGCCAATTCCTGGTCAGCAGGCCCTTATTTCTGGACAGCCTACTTCTATTGGGTCAGGACAGCCCAGTACTTATGGATCTTTCACGGTTGACCCACGCACTCAAACTCAAGAAATCGTTTTACCCAATGCGTTCAGTTCAATGACTCTTCAGGACTACGGGGCTGCCGGATGGCACATGAATACTGGTGCGTCATCTCACCTTACCTCCTGTATTAATAATCTTAGTACTATTTTTAATAATTGCAAATATTCATCTGTTGCTGTTGGAAATGGGAACACAATTCCTGTAACCAACATCGGTCATAGCTTGTTACCTACCTTACACTGACCCTTACACCTAAACAATGTCCTTGTAACTCCTAATATAATTAAAAACCTTATATCTGTTCGACAATTTACACGAGATAATATTGTTTCTGTTGAGTTTGACCCTTTTGGTTTTTCTGTGAAGGATTACCTGGCGCGTCGTCTCCTTCTCCGATGTGATAGCACAGGGGACCTCTATCCGCTCACGTCACCCACCACTTCCTCTCCTTAGCAAGCACTTATCACTAGTCCCGTTACATGGCATCAACGTCTTGAATATCCTGGACATGATGTCTTTCGCAGATTACTTTCCAATAAAAATATTATTCGTAATAAGACGTCGACACCTTTATTTTGTCATGCATGTCAACTTGGCAAACATGTTCGACTACCTTTTTCCATTTCTAGTACTAATGTTAATGCTGCTTTTGATATAATTCATTCTGATTTATGGACTTCTCCTGTTGCTAGTCTTAGTGGTTTAAAGTATTATATTATATTCCTTGATCATTATTCACATTATGTATGGGTTTTTCCACTTAGAAATAAATCTGATGCACTTAATACTTTTATAAACTTTCTTGCTTTTGTAAGAACTCAATTTAATCAAGAAATCAAAGCCTTCCAATGTGACAATGGTGGGGAATTCGATAACAACGCGTTTCACCAACTCCTTCAAACCAATGGCATTCAGTTCCGCTTCTCTTGCCCCTACACTTCCCAACAAAATGGGAAATCAGAACGTATGCTTCATACAATCAACAACCTCATCCGCACACTACTCTTTCAAGCTCATCTACCTCCTACATACTGGGTGGAAGCCCTCCATATGGCCGCCTATCTCCTTAACATTTTACCCTCGTCCGCCATTAACCACGACATCCCACACACTCGCCTATACAACCAAAACCCTGATTACACCACTCTTCGTGTCTTTGGCTGCCTATGCTACCCTCACCTACCAACCACTAACAAACTCACCCCACGATCCACCCCTTGCATCTTCTTAGGGTACCCCTCTAACCATCGCGGATATCGTTGTCTAGACCTCACCACCAACACCATTATTCTCTCCCGCCATGTCACTTTTGACGAGACAACCTTTCCCTTTGGCTCTATGACACCCACTCAGCCACCATCTTATGAGTTTCTCGATCCTCCACCAAGTCTATTCTCCAGAACCTATCCTTTCAATCCGACATCTTTGGAGACACGGCCTCCTCCTTCTGAGGCTACCGATACCACTCCTACACTGGAGACACAGCCTCCTCCAAAAGAGGCTACCGCTACCATACCCTCTTCTACCACGGAGCCACAGCCTCCTCCCGCCGAGGCTACATCTTCCTCTACTTCCACTCATCCCATGATCACCCGCGCACGCCTAGGTACTACCAAACCTGTGCAACGCCTCAATCTCCACACTTCTATCATCTCTCCTATCCCTCGCAATTACTCTGACGCCCTCGCTGACCATAACTTGAAACAAGCTATGACTGATGAATATCTTGCTTTAATTAACAACAGTACTTGGACTCGTGTGCCCCGCCCATCGGACACGAACATAGTTCGCTCCATGTGGCTGTTCAAGCACAAGTTTAATGCAGATGGTAGTTTGAGTAGGTACAAGGCTCGACTTGTTGCTAACGGTCGTAGCCAGCAGGTCGGCATTGATTGTGATGAGACTTTTAGCCCGGTTGTCAAACCGGCATCCATACACACTGTCCTCAGTTTGGCGGTTTCTCGACATTGGCCAGTTCATCAGCTAGATGTCAAGAACGCCTTCCTCCACGGACAGCTTTCAGAGACTGTTTATATGCACCAGCCACCAGGATTTCGGGATCCCAAATACCCGGATCATGTCTGCTTATTGCAGAAGTCTTTATATGGCCTTAAGCAGGCACCTCGCGCATGGTTTCAGCGCTTTGCTGGCTATGCCCAGCGTATTGGATTTCACCAGAGCCGTTGTGACACATCTCTTTTCATTTATCGACAGGGACTCAACACAGCTTACCTTCTTTTATATGTTGATGACATTATTTTGACTGCTTCCTCTCGAGTCTTACTCCAGCAGATTATTTCTTCCTTACATAAGGAATTTGCGATGACTGATTTGGGTCCCTTGAACTATTTTCTTGCGATTCATGCCACACGTACTCCATCTGGCATGTGTCTCTCCTAGAAGCAATATGCTACCGAGATTATTGAGCGAGCTGCTATGACTTCATGTCGCCCCTGCAGGACCCCGGTTGAACCGGGTGCCAAACTTACTAGCCACGGACCTCCAGTCAAGGATCCGACTCTGTATCGGAGCCTTGCAGGCACTTTACAATATCTCACCTTCACTCGTCCTGATATATCATATTCCGTTCAGCAGCTATGCCTCTACATGCATGATCCTCGGGAACAACACATGCACGCTCTCAGGCGGGTCATACGTTACATACAGGGCACCACCGATTGTGGGTTACAGCTATACTCGTCATCTACCACCTCCTTGGTTGCCTACTCTGATGCTGATTGGGCCGGATGCCCAACTACCAGATGATCGACTTCTGATTACTGTGTTTTCCTAGGTAACAACCTTCTATCCTGGTCGTCCAAGCGGCAACCCACCCCATCTCGTTCCAGTGCCAAAGCAGAATATCGTGGGGTTGCCAACGCTGTTGCTGAAACTTGTTGGATTCGTAATCTTCTTCGTGAGTTACATTGCCCCCTAACTATAGCTACTTTGGTGTATTGTGATAACGTCAGCTCTGTTTACCTTGCTAGTAACCCGGTTCAACACCAGCGGACGAAACACATTGAGATTGATATACACTTTGTGATCTAGTTGCTCAGGGTCAAGTACGGGTCCTTCATGTGCCTTCCAGATTTCAGTTTGCAGACATCTTCACCAAAGGTCTGCCATATGCCTTATTTGACGACTTCAAATCCAGTTTGAGCGTCCGGAGTCCTACCGCTCCAACTGCGGGGGGCCGTTAGACTATATTTATTCTAGTCCATTATCTTTTGTATTGGGCTCAGCCCACATAGCTAGTAGGGTTTAATAACTAGTGTATTTATATCTCATGCTGGATGTAATACGGAGTCATGAAATAATATGCATAATGTATCGTTCAACATCGGGGAGTGGATTAAGGTGAATTAGTTAACATCCACCTGAACCACTATAAATCCTTGTGTTTATGTTCTTTACATTACTTTATTCATCATTTTGAACATACATACCACACACATCAAGTTTGAGTTGAATTGGTTGATCATAGTTAATCCAATTTAGTGATCAATCGAAAAAGTGTTAAAAACGTATTAAGTAACTATTCACCCCATCTAGTTACTTACAATCACAATTCTACCGCCTCTCGAAAAAACTCACATCGAATTCATGGGCATCACGTGTAAAAAATCCCTCAAGTAAATTAATTATCGAGTAAATTAATTATGTATCACATGGTCTCCGAGAGCAAGAGAATCACATATTTTAATATGTGTGCTTGAACATCACATTTTGATTTATGGAACAAAGTGGTAAAAGGCGTAGTAGGGCTTACAACCAAAAATCAGTCTAGAGAATTGACGTAGCTTGTTAGCAACATGCTCCGTAATTTACATTCACATCTATGTTTAATTCGCTCTTTTTATGAAGTCTTTTTAAGTCATTCTTGTTATAATTCAGTAGGCTTATAACTACCTTTAATGGTTATAAGAACAAAGAGAGAAAAAGAGAGAAGAAGGAGAGAAGAAATATTGATATTGATATTTCAAGAGAAATGGTACGCCTTAAATGGTTACCATACATGTCTATTTATAGTATAAAATATTACTATGCAAGAAATATAATAATAATAAAATTAACATCCAATCTAGATATTTTATAACACAATCTAGATATTTTATAACACTCCCCCTTGGATGACAATTTTATTAGAGAATAACTAGTACTGCCTCGTTAAAAACCTTGCTAAAGAAAACCCATTGGGATAAAACTTTAGCTAAGGGAAAAAGAGTGCAGTATAGAGTTGACTCCCCCTCAAGTAGGCAACGCCTGAGTTGTTACATCTTCTGAACATGCCTCATGCCAATATTATGAACGTGTGTTCTGAAAATAGCAGTTGGCAGTGCTTTGGTATAAAGATCAGCAGAGTTGTTGATTGAACGTATCTCATTTTAATCTGGTTGTCTTTTACGAGATCTTGAGTATATGAGAAGAATCTGAGGTTTTCATCTGAAACTGTATCATCTAAATCTTTTATGTACAAGTTTAGCCCCTGTGATTTGTCTACAGTCTCCTTCATGGTTTGCTCAAACCCTTGTTTCAATTCCTATTCCCTTGTAGTCTTTTCTGAGCCTTACCAATATACCATTCTTTTCCATCAAACTTATGACCATTAAGACCGTCTATGGCTTTGGCGCCTCGTCAGTATTTATATTTTGTTCAGTCACTTTTGATAATCTTCTTTCATTTGTATTATGCAAGCTGCATTATCTTCATATATAGTTGTTGGTGAAGATAGTTGTTAGTCTTTTATAGCGTTCTAGTCCACAAGAATCAATAATGATTTGTGTCATTGATCTCAACCAAACACATTTTCGAGTAGTTTCATATAATGCAATCACTTCGTTATGATTTGATGATGTTGCAACAAGTGTTTGTTTTAAGAACGCCATGATTTTGTGGTACCTCCATTTAGGAATACATATCGAGTTTGAGATTTATCTTTATGAGGATTTGATGAATGACCTGTATATACATAATCAACCAAATCTTGTTTTGAAACGTTAGAATAAAATAATTTTAAATCAGCAGTTTTTCAAGGGTATCAAAATATGTGTTTGATCCCGCTCCATTGTCATTTGAGCTGAATCTTGCCAACAAATTAACTGCAAGAGAAATGTCAGGTCTTGTACAATCTATAAGATACATAAGAACCTCAATTGCACTAAAATATGGAACTTCCGATCTGTTAAGATTTTCATGATCTTCGCAGGGATGAAATAGATCAGTGTCAATATTGAGTGATCTAACAACAATGAGTGTCTTTAAAAAAAATGTTTTAAAATCTTTTCGGTATAAGTTGTTTGATGTACAAGTAAATCATTAGGCATATGCTCAATTTGCAATCCAAGGTAATACTTGGTTTTTTCAAGATCTTTCATTTCAAAATAATTCTTTAGAAGTTGAATGATTTCATAGATCTCTTTATTTGTTCATATGATGTTAAGAACATTGACATAAACAACTATGATCTCATATCCGAACATTGTTTTTATAAAACATACGTGCAAAATAAGTTTATATTTATACCCTTTTTTTATCAAGTAGTCATCTAATCGGTTATACCACATACGTCCCGTTTGTATAAACCCATTTAGAAATCTTTGTGATTTAATGGAATATATTCCCTTGGGTTTTACATTAGATGCTTATGATACCTTAACTCTTTAGGTATATTCATATATATCATTATTAAGTGATCCATACAGATAAGTAGTAACAACATTCATGAGATGCATTTAAATAACTACCAGGTTGATTAAGTATCTAATAAGTAATTGTATCCATTACAGGAGGATAAGTTTTCCTCATAATTCATTTATGGTCTTTGTGAGAAATATTGAGTTACAAGTCTAGTTTTCCTTGTAACTTCATTTGCACATTTCTTTTCGGATAAAAATTCATTTGTATCCCATACGTTTCACATCTTTAAAAGTGATAACGATTGATCCGAAAACTTTTCTTTTATCGAGCGATTCTAATTCAGCTCGTATTGTTCCTTTCCATTGAGCTCAATCATGTCCATTTTGTATATTCAATGACAGATTTTAGTTCCAGATCATCATCTTTATTCATGATGTCATTGTAACATTATATGAAAATATCTCATAGAGATTTTAATTTCATTTCGGTTCCATAATATTGCATAATTTATCGCAATTTTAGTATTTACATTTATCAATATCCTCTGCAGAAGGAATATTGATTTGTGGTTCTTCTTGAACACTTTCTTTTACCTCATTATCAGCTGATTTTCTTTTTCGAGGATTTTTATCTTCGGAACCAATTGATCTTCCACGTTTGATGCGTGGCAAAGACTCAACAGTGACATTATTTCCAGCTTTTGGAATTTCAGTTCGAGCTGAAGCATTTATCGCTGGTATATATGATTTAGTCACCTTTTTTTTTATATCTGTAAATGCATAAAGTAATTAATTTGCAAGTTCTTGCATATGCATTATTTTTTGAACTTTCGTTTCACATTCTTTTGTGCGAGTTCAATATACCTTAATTGATGTTCACATCATGAAGCATCATTTTATTATTTTTTTTACTTCACCCCCCTAATCTAGGGAACAATGTTTTATTAAAATGACAATCAGCAAAACGTGCTGTAAAAACATCACCCGTCATGGGTTCAGTATATCTTATGATTGAAGATGTTTTATATCCAAAATATATTACCATCTTTCTTTGAAAAAACATTTTATTGTGTTGTGGTGATACAATTGGAACATACACTGCACAACCAATGTTCTACGGTGGAAAATATTTGGCTCTTAGCCAAAATCAAGTAGTAAGTGAAAATATTTATGACTTCCACATGGTATAATGCGAATTAATGTCGCAGCATGTAAATTTACATGTCCACATATAAATATTGATAGTTTTGTACTCATTATCAATTGTCTAGTTATTAGCTGCAAGCGTTTATCTATTGATTTAGCTAAACCAATTTTGTGTATGCACATGAGCAACTGGATGTTCAACAACAATCCCTGTAGATATATAATGATCATTAAATGCTTGAGATGTTAACTCACCAGCATTATCAAGTCTCATCCTTTTAATGGTGTAATCAGAATAATGTGTTCTCAATTTAATAATTTGTGCAAGAAACTTTGCAAATGCCATATTACGGCTTGATAACATACAAATATGAGACCATCCGCTAGATGCGTCTATTAGAACCATGAAATATCAAAATGGTTCACATGATGGATGAATTGGTTCATATATCTTACCTTGAATTCTTTCAAGAAATATTTGTGATTCTTTTTCACAATATACTTTTCATTAATCACCATATGTGTTTTCCATTAATCACCATATGTGTTTTTTTTTTTTTTTTTTAAATCACCATATGTGTTTTTTCATCATATATCCTTTTCACCATATACGCTTTTAATCATATGCGCTGTGTTTTTCACCATATGCGCTTTTAATCATATGCGCTGTGTTTTTCACCATATGCGCTTTTAATCATATGCGCTTTTCATCATATGCGATGTGCTTTTCATCATATTCGCTTTTTATCATATGCGCTGCGCTTTTCATCATATGCGCTTTTCATCATATGCGTTTTTCATCATATGCGCTTTTATAATATGCGCTTTTTATGTGAATAGTAAATTAATTAATTTCGTTTTACTATTCATATGAATTAATTTCGATTTACTATTTTGTTAATTGAGTAATATATATACATCATATATACTTGTGACTCCGAAGGCTCAAATGAATTTGACCATATAGTTATATGTTGTACCTTGCACATTAATTTTCAGTAGAAGCTTTAGATGCATATTTTTTCTTCTTGATGAACTATTTGTTTCATATCTAGCTTAGGCAATTATTGTGAACATTTGGTCCCTATAAGAGCATTTATCTTTTAGACTTTTAGTTGATTCGTACTTGTCACAATTAGGGATAGCACCCGCGGGTCGTGGATGCGGATCCATTGGATTCATCACCCGTACCCGTGGATTTTTTTTTTTAAATCAAATAACTGGAAATTTGGATTTTTTTTTTTTTTTTTTTTAAGAGACATCCAATTGAACCCTTGTTCGTTGAAACAATTTGACTATATTTTTACTCCCCATTATTAAACGGGCCATTTTGATGCACACTCTTAAAAAAATAATTTGTTTTTTAAGTTTTATTATTCAACCTCCTTTTTTCAACGGTCACGTTTTTAACAAAACATTTGACAAGTTTGGAAAAAAGTTTTTTATTGATTATCATCAAAAGTTTTCTATTGTCACTCTACTGGATGGAATTGTGGCATACAACCAAAATTGCAACCCAACACTACATAAGAACAAAAATGTTGTTTTTAATTAACATATGTATATGTGTTAAACTCGGAATAATAATAACTTATTTTAGAAAATTAACATAAGACATGTTGAAACATTTTTGTCACATTTAGCTCATCAAGTCTAATACTTATCATTGATAGATTTTATCACGTCTAGGAGATGTTTACTTTTTTCTTGTATTAAGTCCTACTTTCATTTACCTTTGTTTGGAAAAAAAGTTTTTTTTTTACTTTGCTTTCCCCCTTTCTGTAAAACTCATTTAAACACTTTCTTTGTTTTTTTTTTAAAAAAAACTTCCTTTTTTTTACGTTACCCGTAAATTATAAATATATAAAAAAAAACTTTTTGTTTAAATTTTTTTTCTAGTTTTTAAAAGGCCACTTGACCAATTTTTTAATTCTTTCACAACACCTGATATCGTGATCGTGACCTTTCACCAAAGCAAGAGATATTCTTGATAAACTAAACACGGACTCGTGTTTGAAATTGTCGGCCACAAAAAAATTCATTTGATAAAAGTATATATTTTTTTTTTAGTTATAGAAGGAGAACACTTCATTTTCAATACTTCATTTTTGACAAAAAACTATTCCATTTTACCATCCCTTTTTTTTTTCTTACTTTAACTTTTAAGATATACTTTTAATAAAAATACAAACTACTTTTTCTTATTTTAACTTTTAAGATTTATTTTTAATAAAAATACAAACTACTTTTTGTATTTTAACTTTTAAGATTTACTTTTAATAAAAGTACAAACTACTTTTTCTTATTTTAACTTTTAAGATTTACTTTTAATAAAAATACAAACTACCTTTTTTTTTATTTTAACTTTTAAGATTATAAATTTAAGAATAAACATTAGTATGCATGAAATAAATAATGATTAATTGCATAAGTAATCATAAATGTTAGATAACATATAAAGACCCCGTCGTATTCGTATTGATCGGAATTAATCTCGACCCATGGTACCGTGTTGTCAAATGACGTGTTGCGTACATAAAGTACCGTGTTGTCAAATGACGTGTTGCGTACAATCATGAGGTCTTATTAACATAAATATAAATGTTAGTGAAGTTAATAAGAGTTAGATTACAGAAAATATAATTCAGGTGGTATAACCGACCATATATAACTTAAATAACATAAATATAAATGTTAGTGAAGTTAGTAAAAGTTAGATTACAGAAATATAATTCAGGTGGTATAACCGACCATATATAACTTAAATAACATAAATTTAAATGTTAGTGAAGTTAGTAAAAGTTAGATTACAGAAATATAATTCAGGTGGTATAACCGACCATATATAACTTAAATAACATAAATATAAATGTTAGTAGTCCAAAATTTGATATATTCGAGTCTGAAAATTATTAATAATTTCATACCTTGATTAGTGATTCGTGATCGTTTAAGATATCTTTTAATTACACTAAGCTTTTCGTGCTGATAACGTGTTATAATTCAGTAGGCTTATAACTACCTTTAATGGTTATAAGAACAAAGAGAGAAAAAAAGAGAAGAAGGAGAGAAGAAATATTGATATTGATATTTCAAGAGAAATGGTACGCCTTAAATGGTTACCATACATGTCTATTTATAGTATAAAATATTACTATGCAAGAAATATAATAATAATAAAATTAACATCCAATCTAGATATTTTATAACACAATCTAGATATTTTATAACAATTCTCTATTAATCATTTTTAACTGAACATCATTTTTTGACATCACCCTCACATCAATATCAACTGTCATTTATTTTAATAGTGTCTATTTTAATTTTTCTCATCTCCAACTTTAAATTATTTTAATACAATAGATAATTAAATAACATTATATATATATATATATATATATATATATATATATATATATATATATATATATTATTTTATTATTCTTGTTATTACCCACATGGCCACATACAAATACAAATACATACATCCCCATCTTAGCATGTGGTCTAACTTTAGCAGTGGTCCCACCACTACAACGTATATACATACTACGTACAAGATAAACGTTTACAATGCACATGGAAATAAAATGAATTTAGCATGTGGTCCACACTTACAACTTACAACTACAATCAGAATGAATGATGTCATGAAAACATTCATATTAAAATAATATTTTTCTATTTTTATTAAATATTCATGTTCATTTAATTTGAAATCATCTACTCCGTATCTATTTTATTTATATCCGTTTTCATGTATCTACTAGTTGAAGGACCGTGAATTCACGGGTTTTTTTTAAGAAAAACATATAAAAATATTAATCATGGAGTTATTATGCATAAGATTTGATGTTACAACAATGAAGCTAACAAAGTGTGAGAACAAATGTCCACAAATCTGATCAAGGAGCTCCATCATTTCTTCGTACAACATCTGCACATGAGACACATCATTCTCCAAGTCAGTTACAATTAAAGAAAGGCAAACAATGCTCAAGTCTTTAAATCATATCAAGGTCTTGTATGATATCTATAAAACTAACTGAATAGAATTAGACATTAGACATACCAGTATAAGAGACTAAAAAAATACACTATGTTGCAATTTCAGTAAGAGTAAACAAAATTTAATAAAAATCCGGCATGTAACTAACCACAATAGCTTGGACAATTACAGAATATAATACACAGTATACTGCTTGAAAGGTTTCATTCAAATTGAACCCACTGCAGACCCATCACTCCATTTATGTAAATGAAATGAAACCTGTAACCCCATGTTGCAGCATTTATCAGTTCAAGAAATATATAACGGACTATTGACACTTGAATGCTCTTTCCTCGGCATTATTTTGCTCCATAACCCATGTCATGTTTGTTTTCTTCTAACAAAATCAAACGCCAAATATACATTTCAAAATAGTAAGCAACACAATCAAAAGTTCATCACAAAAAGGTAAAAGAGTAAAATTGTGACATAACATTGTACCTCATGATCCCGGTATTTGCTTCCGATTCACTTTAAATATAGCATCTGTCATAGCTATCTGAAGAAGGGTAGATGGTATTATACACTGAGAATGGCTTCAACCTGCCACATTTTAATAGAAAAATGCATTCATGTCCTTATGGATAATGAGGTAGCTTTTAAGATCAATTCATCTTAACAGTTGAAGAAGTTCAAGATAACACTATTGAATCACGCACTTGTTAAGACAAATATATATGGTCAACTATTATAGTTAAACGAATTTCACTCACAATTGACCCACTTGAAGATAATTGGGTTAAATTTGGCACCTTCAGTTAATACTACAAATGGGTCAAAGCAGCTCAATGTTTGTTAATGGTCAGTGGGTAGATGTTCTTCTCCGTCAAAGACTTAGATGGTCCATTTCAGGATGCTACACTCATCGGACCTCTCTGAAATAACAAAACACTTAAAATCTTATTAGCACAACTTAATTAAAGCTAATATAAGTAAACCACAGTCAAAAGTCAATGAAATTACATTCTTCAGATAAGCTAAACAAAGTCTAGTAAAACATATTACTTTGTAGTTCAAATGGGTGAGAGTACATTAATCATTTAAAGATGTAAATCACATGAATTCATACTACAACACTAATCTATCAAGTAACTTGACCACATTTGAACTAATATATAAAAATGCAACTGGGCCAATTTAAAGTAAACAATACGAAGTTGATTAATTGAGGCCATTTAGCAATTCAAATGAAATCACCCTCAGAATCTTCAAAAGGTTGTTTATATGTCACAGTTACCTTAATGTGTTTTATAATATCACTAACAACAACAGTATATAACAAATCAATAGACAAAAAACAAACATATCGTTCCATAACGATTGCATAACAACAGTCACTATTTTTGGAATATCAAATTTGATTAGCAAATCAATAGACAAAAAACAAACATATGTTGTTATTTTTGGAATAACAACATACATCAACACATCTGCAATTCAACGATATTTAAATAAACCATCAAATGTTTTGAAAAAAAAAAAAAGAAACATTTATAAGTTCACTAACCACTTCCTTTCCTAAACATTTTGATACTTAAGCCCTGTTTGGCTCATGGAATTCAATGGGATTCCGGCAGAATTGGAATGGAATCTAGACATGCATCGTGTCTAGATTCCATTCCAATTCCGCAGGAATCCCATTGGATTCCGTGAGCCAAACGGGGCCTTAGTTTCCTAAATCCATCACCTGCACATATACAATACTACTTGTCATAGCCCAGACTTGAAACCAAATCAAGTATATCCATGTAAGAAATTTGTATATAAACTACATAATTACTATATCAAAGTCAAAGTTACACCTTTTAAAACCAGTGCATCATATAAGATGATGAATTAGTTTACATTAGAACTTATATATAAAATCACATTTCATAAACTTTAGAGTCTTTTAAAGTTTTCAATTAAAAAATGATGGGCAAACATTTCATTTCTACGTTCAATACGCATTAATAACTCGACAAACACATTGAAATAGACATTTACTCGTAACATAGAACATAATAGTCTCACTAACCTAAAGAACCTACTCAATGTAGGTCATGTTGTTAGCGTACCAGTTCACATTCACTTATTAAGATCATCTCTTCTTGGCAATATTATAATAAATAAGGATACAAATTTTACAAAATGCAAAAATGTGACCATACCACAAGTCCTATCCTTGAGTAATCAGCCAGATCTTTTAGTCATTCATTAGTAATCACGTGAATAAGTAAAGATCATATGAACCATTCATTAGAATAATGAAATAGATAGTAGTAAATGGCATACCAAGTTGTGACTATTCGTCCTCAATGGGCAAGGTCATCTATTACTTGAGCATTTCATCAAACACCTTGTCTTCATGTCTAGTTCATGAAAAAATATACAAATATTTAGAAATCTACAACCAAAATTCGCAATGACTGTATCCATTTTACTAACCACTAAATTTAGAATACATTCCGGTAACTAAATAAAGAAAAAAATAGAAACAATAACCATAAGTAGGATGATAAGTATATTGATTTGCCTCGGAATACCTAATAGACAATATAATAACATCAGCAACAATTTCTCTATCATATCTTCTTTCTGAATTTGACTTGATTATATCTTAGAAAAAAGTCCTAGCAGCCAATAACTTGCCTCTGTAAAAAAAATAATAATAATACATAATGGAGAAATAATGGAGTAACACATCATGGAGTAAAACATAAACCCTAAATTATTTGAAGAAAAGAAACCCTAACCTGAAAGGATGAAGAAGAAGGTGCTGAGGATTCGTCTTGAATAGAGATAGGGATTAAAGAGGCGGCTGCCATTTTAGGGTTTGAAGTTGTTTCGTTCATCAGCAGCAGCGATGATGAACGTCGTCGGTGGTAGCAGCAGCGGTGAAGGCGGTAGAAGCATGGACTGCAGGTAGGAGATGAAGAAGAAGATGGGTACCTTCTACAAATTAAGTTTCTGAGAAAGAATTAGAGTGAAGAGACGTGCTTTTGATGAGAAAGAAGATTATTAAAGATAATCAATTAACAAAAGAGGCGTGCTTTGATAATTGTGCATAGTCAAAATTTTAAATTTTAAAATTTAAAATTTAATAAAAAAATTTAGATATTTTTTTAATAACTGATCTACTTTTTCCTTTACTAATTACTACTCATTATATTTAATTATAAATAAATAAATCTAAATTATGACAACACTACATGAGCTCTCATTTTTTCTAATTTTTTTTTTTTTATTTTTTTTAAGTTTGGAAAAAACTTATTAATGACATCATTGTTATAATCTAATATAAGATTAGAATAGATATTCATATAAATTTCTTTTCTTTAATTTCTTTTCTTTTGTACTCCGTACAATCGTAAGTAGTGTTATCAATCCTTTATACAACTTAAATTCAAATTTTTATTAATTTGTACAACTAAAAGTCAATAGATGATTTCTCTATTCCTATCTAATAAAAAAGGAAATTGATTTTCCACCATCGAATCTATGCATTATCAAGGTATACTGTTTTTTTACGGCTGTTAGGATTATCCAGGGGACTTAACTACCCACGTGTTCATCTCTTACACAGTTATACTCGCTCTCAACTGCGTGCTCAGTAGAAAACCTGCACCAATCTCATACGGGGCATGTAATGGCAAGGATAAAATTGTGGGTTAATATGTAGCCAACGGGGGTCGAACTTCTTACCTCCCCTAAAGGAGGCAAGCCACCAACTGCTGAACCACATCACAACTTCTATCATGTTATACTGTATAACTAAATAATGCATATTTTTGGTGGATGAAATAAATTTCGATGGTGAATATATCATTACCCAATAAAAACTACTTATACGATGTCATTAAAAAACATTTTTCAAGCTTAGAAAAAAAATTCAAAAAAAAAAAAAAATTCTAAAACATCCATGATGATGTCATTATTTTAATTATTTATATTTAATAAAAATTAAAACATATTAAACAAATATACAATATTGAAAGCATTATGTACAACCTTATAGTAAACACTTCCATGACCATATGTACAATATTTGAAAAAATTATTTTTACACCCTTATAATAGAGCACTCTCATTACCATATGTATAAGGGTGATGATATATTCACCACTACTTTTACCACATCCATCATAGATTATGCATTAACATGTTGTACAATACAATATATTAATGTACAATTATGGTGAACGTATTAAAACTATGGTAGATACATCAATACCCTATGTACAATATTTGAAACATTGTATATAACCTTATAATAAAACACTTTAATGACCATATGTACAATCTTTGTTTTAAAATCTTTTACAAAACACTTCATTGACACATGTACAAAAATTGAAGTATATTGTACAATCTTCATGTAATAATTATATTTTAATTTTTAAAAATTTCAAGAGCCATTTGTTAACAATATAAATATTCAATTCTTAAACAAACTTAATTATTTATTATTATTATTATTATCATTATTATTATTATTACTATTATTCTAATTCAAATATAGGTTTTCTTTATAGATTAACTACGTTGCATATGTATTGCTAAATACATGTCTCAATAAAAATAATAAAAAAAAAGTTGTAATGTAAGCGTTTATGACAAGAAAATAGTAATTATGATGAAAAATTGGAAGATGGTGGTTGTGACGCCCCGTACAAAATTAACGTGTACGGATCATCAACAACAGAATCATCACAAGGTCAAACACTATATGTTGTTTTAAAATAAGTTTGCATTCATAAGAAAGGGTGACGTCATAACCAACATCAAAAGTTTTACAAACGATAGTAGGCTTCTACGAATAGAAGCAATTAACATAAGTACGAGACCCAAAGGTCATTACAAATTCATTGTTCAAAAGTAACATAGTTTGTGAATGCAAGGTAAACGTTTCATGCAGAGACATCTCTAACAAAAGCAGCGGGAGTCTACACAGCAAGACTACTAGCGGAAGCATCAAACCTCTAAGCACCTGAGAAAACATGCTTAAAAACGTCAACACGAATGTTGGTGAGCTATAGTTTAAATATAACAGTAATGTAAGGTAGGCCACACGATTTCAGTGTTTCAAAACAATATGAAAAGTATATGCTCAACCGTGGGCACTTGGTAACTAACTTAACGTAATATCACCCCCTAAAAGTACACTTGGCGAGTGCGTAAGTTTACGAAGTATTAAACACCCGTTAAATGCTAGCGCAACTAGCCCGAGTGGGGATGTCAAACCCTATGGATTCGTGTTCACCGGTTCAAAAACCAATGACTAAACGTTACCGAGCTAAGGGGAAAGTTTATGCCGTTATATAACCCACACATATATAAAGTTTAAGTACTCGTGCCTAGTATGTAAAACGTAAAAAGCGCATGTATTCTCAGTTCTCAAATTTGTTAAAGTAAAAAGGGATGCTATAACTCACAGTGACGAGTAGTAAAGTCGGTACGAGATAAGTAAGCAAGTAGTTGGTCCGAAAGGTCCTCAACCTAAGTCAAAAGTTACTAAGTCAGTAAATCGTTCCCAGAGGTTTAAAAGTATGTAAATTAGGTCTTAAGTATCATCATCATTCAACAACATAAGTAAAAAGTAAAGTGAGTTTTCAATCAAGAATAGAGATCGAAATAAAGGCTGACTTCGTTCAGCTGCTACGACCTCTATACAAATTGAAAAGATGCATAGTCAGTGGCTATGGCTCCGTATGTGAGTCCCCTAGTTGCTGACCAATTTCCAGAACCAAACTCGTCTTAGTTTGACCGGGGAGACGGTTTAAGTGCGAGTAGGTCAGAAATTTCAGCACAATGTTACAAAGGTGTAGTGACTTTCGGAAGGCTATAAATCCTAAACCGTAAATCGGATTAAGACGAGTCTTAAACGAAAAGTCATCTACTCGAACCGAAAAATCTGGAAATCAACTTTTCCAGTAGCTCAGGTGACTGATCAGACCTCAAAAACAGTAAGCAAATTGCTCCGGTGGGTTCTTGGTGCTTGATGTTCATCACGGTTCTCATCCTTGATGCTTGTAGCTTCAAGTGTACAACTCGTTGATGTGTTTGCATCACCTTAACCAAGTTTTGACCATCATGACACTAGTGTATGTCTAAGATAAATAGCACAACTCATTTAAGGGTTGTAAGAAGGTTGATGAACCAAAGTTACATCAAGATCTTAGATCCTACACATACATGAGTTCTAATAGTAATATTAAGCTATAAACTTGAATGTAAACTAAATAAATAAGATCTTAAGTTGTAGAACTTAGATCTTAGTTAGATCGTGAAGATCCTAGAATAAAAATTCTAGATCTAGTGTTCTTAAGTTAAACCCTAAGTTATAGAACTTGGATCTTCACTTTAATAAAACCGTAAGTTATGAAACTTAGATTTTAAATCTTGTAGAATGTATATAAGCTTATAAGCTTTTGTTTTAGACAAAATTGGAAGACCATAAGCAATTGAAACTTAGATCCAACATAAGTGTATAAAGTTATAACTAGAAAGTTTAACTTCCATGTTCTTGAACTTACAAAGTTTAAACTTTAGTTTCAAGAAAAATGAGATCAAGTTTAACTAGTAATACTTGACCAAAATTATACAATCATGAATTTAGAAAAAGATAAAAAAAAAATAATAAAAAAAATTAAAGTTACAAGTAACAAGTTCATGTTTGTTTCATACTTAAGGAGATTCAAGTCAAAGCTTGGATCTTAAGAAAATAAACCTTAAGTTTCTAAAACATGAACACAAGTAAGATCTTAAAGCTTATGAACTTTAGATCTTTATAATATTTCAAGTGTAGAACCATAAGCTAACAAGCTTAGATCCTTGTTCTTGATTCCTCATCAAACAAAGGATGGAAGAAGAAAGATTACATGAAGATACAAACTAGAAAGTTTGATCTTTAACAACAAACAACAATCAAGTATGATGATGATGCTTACTAGTCGATTTTTAAAGGAAGGAAGAAGAAAGAAAAATAAAGTTTTTACTTACAATTTAGAGAGAAAAGTTTGGAGTAAAAGTGGTGTAACTAAGATGTGTGTGAAATGGGGTTTCAAACTAGCATATATGTAACAAAAAAAAATGGATCTCACTCCCCCCATGCCCAAACCGTCGGCCTTAGGCCTCCAAAAGGGGTTAGTCAAGTTTCATCTTTCATGTGTGGGAGGGTGGTGTTTGCTAGGAAAGTGTATAAGTCAAATACATGGGAAAGAGGTGCATGCATGCTTGAGACATCTTTGTCTCCAACACTTAACTAATTAATCTTGTTTATCCTTAATAAATCACTAGCATAATAATGGGCTCACTAGTTAGTCCATTAAGTAATGTAGGGTGGGCCTTGATAGTCCAAGTCCACTAATATAAGCCCATGTATAAGTATGCAACAAATTAGTAAAAATCCCAAGTAATTAACTACTTACATTCGTTAATTAGGAATAATTAATAATAATTAATTATGAACATAAATAATATTCAAAATATTATTCGTGAAAAGCACGTGTCGAAAAGACGAGTCGGGACAATGGAAAGTCGTTTACGGTGACAAGGAAAATGTATAAGAATACATTTATTAAAACGCAAGTATTAATAATAAATATTAATAATATAATTCGAAAAATCTAGGGTCGTTACATTACCCACCTGTTAAAGAAAATTTCGTCCCGAAATTTTAATCTGAGGTAGATGGAGGAGTTGGGAAAAGGTGAGGATACTTCTGCATCATTTGATCCTCTCGTTCCCAGGTAAACTCAGGTCCTCGTTTGGCATTCCATCGGACTCGGACGATCGTAATCTTGTTGCGTTTCAAAGTTTTGACCTTACGGTCCATAATTTCGACAGGTTCTTCCACGAAGTGGAGTTTGTCATCAATCGTAAGTTCCTCCAGTGGTATGACAAGTTCTGGTTCAGCAAGACATTTCTTCAAATTTGATACGTGGAAGGTAGGATGAACTGAGCTCAATTGAGTCGGAAGATCCAAACGGTAAGCAACGGGTCCAACACGCTTCAAGATTTTGAAAGGACCAATGTATCGCGGGTTGAGCTTCCCACGTTTTTCAAAACGAATCACCCCTTTCCAAGGTGCGACCTTCAACATTACACGGTCACCCACGTTGAATTCGAAGTCTTTACGTTTAAGGTCGGCATAACTCTTTTGGCGATCATGGGCCGTCTTGAGTCTCGCTTGAATTTAGACAATCTTTTCGGTTGTTTCATGGACTAACTCGGGTCCGGTGATTTGATTTTCGCCTACTTCGGCCCAACAAATAGGAGAACGACATTTGGGGCCATACAATGCCTCGAAAGGTGCGGCGTTAATACTCGAATGATAACTGTTGTTGTAAGAGAATTCGGCTAGCGGCAAATGCTTTCCCAAGCCTTTCTGAAATCAATGACACAAGCACGCAACATGTCCTCCAAGGTCTGAATCGTGCGTTTGCTTTGTCCGTTGGTCTGTGGGTGATACGCAGTACTCATGTCGAGACGAGTCCCTAAGGCTTCTTGCAAAGAACGCCAAAATCTGGAAGCAAAACGGGTATCGCGATCTGAGATGATCGATAAGGGCACACCATGATGAGTTACAACCTCTTTTATGTATAGTTGAGCGAGTCTCTCCATCGTATCCATTTCCATCATGGCAAAGAAGTGTGCAGATTTGGTAAGACGGTCAACGATAACCCAGATGGTATCTTATCCGCCCACCGTCTTTGGTAGTTTCGTAATGAAGTCCATTGTTATCCTTTCCCACTTCCATTGAAGGATTTTCGGTTGCTGAAGTAACCCAGAGGGCCTCTGATGTTTGGCCTTAACTTTCGAGCAAGTCAAACACTTCCCAACATAAGTTGCAACATCCTTCTTAAGATTTGGCCACCAATACTGTTCCTTGAGATCGTGGTACATTTTACCGGCTCCTGAATGAATCGAATATCTTGACTTGTGGGCTTCGCTTAGAATGACGCTTTGCAAATCCCCATATCTAGGCACCCAAATTCTTCCAGCGAAGTATCGGAGTCCAGTCTCCTTAACCTCGAATCGAGAGACGAGAATGTTCAAGTGTTCATGAGAAATATTCTCCTCTTTGAGAGCCTCATCTTGGGCTACTCGGATTTGGCTATTGAGATTTGAATGGATGGTGATGTTCAAGGCGCGGACACGAAGAGGTGTCATCCTCTCCTTTCGGTTCAAAGCGTCAGCTACAACATTGGCCTTTCCAGGATGGTAACGAAGTTCACAATCATAGTCGTTCAGCGTCTCGATCCATCGTCGCTGTCTCATGTTCAGTTCTTTCTGATCGAATATGTGTTGGAGGCTTTTGTGGTTGGTGAAGATAGTACTTTTAGTTCCATAAAGATAGTGTCTCCATAATTTGAGCGTAAAAACAACGGCTCCAAGTTCGAGATCGTGAGTAGTGTAGTTTCACTTGTGAATCTTCAGTTGACGAGAAGCATAAGCAATGACCTTCGTTCTTTGCATCAATACGCAACTAAAACCATTTTTCGAGGCATCGCAATACACAACGAAGTCGTCACTGCCTTCAGGAAGGGATAGGATAGGTGCGGTAGTTAATTTCTGCTTCATGGTTTGAAATGCTGATTCTTGTTCGGTTTCCCAAACGAACTTCTTCCCTTTGTGAGTCAGCACGGTCAAAGGACGTGCAATCAGAGAGAAACCTTCAATAAATCTTTGGTAGTAACCGGCGAGACCTAAAAATTGGCGGATATGAGTCGGAGTAGTGGGGGTTTCCCACTTGCTGAAAGCTTCGATCTTTGTGGGATCAACTTTGATACCTTGATCGCTCACAATATGACCCAGGAATTGGACTTCCTTCAACCAAAACTCGCACTTGGAGAATTTGGCATAAAGTTGCTCTTGTCTCAAGAGTTCAAGCACTAGTCGAAGATGTTGCTCATGTTCTTCTTTGCTTTTGGAGTAGATGAGGATATCATCTATGAAGACGATAACGAACTTATTCAGGTATGGTTTGCATACACGATTCATGAGATCCATAAATACGGCAGGTGCGTTGGTTAAACTGAATGGCATCACGAGAAACTCATAGTAACCATAACGGGTTCTGAACGTAGTTTTCATCACATCATTCTCCTTCCCCCTCAACTAGTGATAACCGGATTGCAAATTGATCTTAGAGTAAATGCTTGATCCTTGCAGCTGATCGAAAAGATTGTCAATTCTGGGAAGGAGATACCGATTCTTGATCGTCAATTTGTTGAGTTCGCGGTAGTCGATACACATGCAGAAAGATCCGTCCTTCTTCTTCACAAACAAAACTGGAGCGCCCCAAGGTAAAGAACTTGGTTGGATAAATTCACGGTCTATCAGTTCTTGTAGTTGGCTCTGCAACTCTTGCATTTCGGAAGGTGCGAGTCGATAAGGTGCGTGAGCTACCGGTGCAGCTCCTGGCACTAAATCGATCTGAAACTCCACTGCTCTCGATGGCGGTAATCCAGGCAATTCTTCTGGGAAGACATCGGGATATTCGTTCACAATTCGTACATCATCCACGCTCTTCACCTCGGTTTCTAATGTTCTCACATGTGCTAAAATAGCATGACGTCCTTTCTTCATGATCTTTTGTGCTTTCATGCAACTAATGAGGTTTAGCTTCGAGTTACATCTCTCTCTGTAAATAATCAGTGGCTCACCATCTCCGTGTGGTATACGAAGAGCTTTATCTCTACAGATAATGTCAGCCCTTACCTTGGTCAACCAGTCCATACCGACAATCACGTCAAAACTTCCTAATTTGATGGGTATCAAGTCAATCTCGAAATTAACACCAGCTATGTTGATAATGTAGAGACCCGTCCTAATCCATCCGGACGAAGTCCATATTGATTATAAACGATTCACAACAGTTAATTACATCGTGAGGTACTTAACCTCTATATGATACATTTTACAAACATTGCATTTGATTTTAAAAGATAATCTTTCTTTACAATGAAAGTTGGCGACATGCATACCATTTCATAATATATCCAACTATAATTGACTTAATAATAATCTTGATGAACTCGACGACTCGAATGCAACGTCTTTTGAAATATGCCATGAATGACTCCAAGTAATATTTATAAAATGAGCAAATGCACAGCAGAAGATTTCTTTCGTACCTGAGAATAAACATGCTTCAAAGTGTCAATCAAAAGGTTGGTGAGTTCATCAGTTTAACATAAATAATCATTTCATAATTTTAATAGACCACAAGATTTCATATTTCCATTTCTTATAAACATACGTCCCATGCATAGAGACAAAAAAAATACCATTCATATGGATTGAACACCTGGTAACCGACATTAACAAAATGCATATAAGAACATCCCCATCATTCCGGGATCCTCCTTCGGACATGATATAAATTTCGAAGTACTAAAGCATCCGGTACTTTGGATGGGGTTTGTTAGGCCCAATAGATCTATCTTTAGGATTCGCGTCAATTAGGGTGTCTGTTCCCTAATTCTTAGATTACCAGACTTAATAAAAAGGGGCATATTCGATTTCGATAATTCAACCATAGAATTTAGTTTCACGTACTTGTGTCTATTTTGTAAATCATTTATAAAAGTTGCGCATGTATTCTCAGCCCAAAGGTATATATTGCAAAAGCAATTAAAAAGGGAGCAAATGAAACTCACCTAATGTATTTTGTAGTAAAAATATATATGACAATATTGAACAAATGCAGGGTTGGCCTCGGATTCACGAACCTATATCATTCATATATATATTAAAACGTATATTGGAAATCTCGTAATTTTATTTATTAATATATGTTATTTATGTAATTGTAATTATAATATTCATACTAAATTTCATTTAAAATCATATATTTTTTATTATATCTTAAATTATGTGTTATATATATTTGTTTTGTATATATATATCAAAAATGATTATTGTAATTATATCAGTATCTATATATATTTAGTATTATATTAATATACCTAATTTTTGTCATATGTAGCCATATGTATAATGATAATATGTTTTTCATATAGTTATTTGGAATATCAATATATTTATAGTATATATAATAAATGTGTTTTTATGTACAAAATATTTATCCGTAACAAAAATGATAATTTCTATAATAATGATTTACTACTAATAATAACTTTCTTAATATCGATAATACTAATAATAATAACGATATTGTTAAAATTGATACCTATGTTAATAATAGTAAAACTAATAATTACAAAAATGATATTAGTGCTAATGTTAGTAATAATAATAACTTGTATTGTTTTTATAATAACAATAATAATAATTCTAATCATAATCATAATATTAATAGTAGCACTAAAAATGATAATTTAATACTGATAATAACATTAATAATACTTATAGTAATGATAATATTAAGGATAATACTAATATTAATAATTATAATGAGAATACGAGTAATTATAATAATAATACTAGTTCTACTAATAATACTTTTTATAATCATAATACTAGTAACAAATATTAAAATAATTATAATAACATTAGTAATAATAATATAATAATAATAATACATAATAATAATAATAATAATAATAATAATAATAATAATAATAATAATAATAATAATAATAATCGTAACAATAACAATCATATAAAAAATAATAATAATAATAATTAATATTTATAAGTAATGATAATAATAATAATAATAATAATAATAATAATAATAATAATAATAATAATAATAATAATAATAATAATAATAATAATAATAATAATAATACATAAGGGCTACCTTAGGAACTAGCCTTTAAAAGGAAATGTCTGAAATGGGATTCGAACCCGCAACCTCTAGCTCCTTCCTAACGTTCTAAACCATTGCACTACCCACTCTTTTCTGTAATACCGCTGAAATTAATAAATATAACATGATCTTAATTCTGCTTCTCATCTTCTCCTTCTTCTTTAATAATACAGTCGACCCACAACCATTTAATCCTCCGGACAACTACTAAATCGATTTTTAGGATTCAATGGTCAATTATAGAAGCAATTACATGTAAGTAATTTGATTAACAAACAACAACAAAAAAATATAAAAGAAAAAGAGGCTGTAAACAGCGACGGTAGCAAAAAGAAAAAAGAAAAAAAAATTGATTTTGATTTTGGAGCTGTTTTGGACAAAAATTATAAAACGAAATATGTTACAAATCGATCCTAGGAACTTTTGAAATCGTCAATTGAACCAGAAACATAAACTAGGTTTCGAATTTCTTGATGAACAATTGGGTTAACTTTTTAAAACCAAACGTTTGACTCGAAAATTCGGAATGATACAGCGGAATTGAAATCTAGTATTTTATATATAGTTTAAACAAAAGGTTTCTAACAACACTACACTTACAGATTTTGCAATTTCATTCGAAATTGAATTTTGTATAAAAAGTGAATGATACAGAGGTTGTCGAGCTGTAATATGAAAAAGAAAAAAATAAGATAGAATAATTGTGTAGTTGTATTCAATCGATTACAGAGAGCAGATAATATCATATTTCAGTCGACCATTCCAAACAGATCAAACAAAAAAAATTAAAGGCAGAAAGTGAAAGTTAACAAACTCTGTACAAATGATTCTCATTAGATATCCCACGTAATTATTTTATTTATATATAATATAATTGTATTTATATTTAATATTAGTAATAGATATAAAAAAAATAAGAATTCATAATAATAATATTTAATAATATTTAAGTTACCACTAATTTATAATTTTATTTATTTTCATAATAACATTTATATTTAGTGTCTTTATTTTGATACTCATATCTTTGACATTATATTTATAATAATAATAATAGTAATAGTTTACGATAATAATAATAATAATAATTGTTAATGATAATGGTAAAAATAGTACCTAACAATAATACTAATATTACTCATATTAACTAAAATTAAAATTCTACTACTAGATTATAGTAACAATGATATTAATAATGATAACATTCATGATGATATTATAATAACTATTTATATTATTATTGATAATCATAACATTGGTAATAATAATAATATGTCAATCAAGTTTTCATATTCGTATTTTATTTTTATAGTACTATCTTCGATGTTAATATAGAATATAATAATATTACTATATCATTTATTTTTAACTTAAAATTTCTATTTAATATATTGAAATTATATATTTTTAACTATGTGGTATATAATAACATATCTTCAATGTTTAATATTTATTCATTTTATATACATATTACAATATACCTATGATATTAGTTATGCTTAAAAATTGCATAACTTTATATGTGTGTGTGTGTGTATATATATATATATATATATATATATATATATATATATATATATATATATATGTATGTACACATTTATTTACAAACAATTGTTCGTGAATCGTCGAGAGCAGTCGAAGGTCAATTGAATATATGAACAAGTTCAAACTTTTTGAGACTCAACCTTACAGACTTTGCTTATCGTATCGAGATCATGTAAAGATTAAGTTTAAATTTGGTCGAAAATTCTCGGGTCATCACAGTACCTACCCGTTAAAGAAATTTTGTCCCGAAATTTGAGTGAGGTGATCATGGCTAACAATAAAAATGTTTTCATGACGAATATGAGTTGATAAATTTAGTTTTATCATCATTGAGTAATATGGATAAAAATAACTCGATTATTCGAAGAGTACGAATGAAGCTATCACCAAAGAGTGAAATAGGAAAGTAAAGATTCATCTTAACTTTTGACAAAGTCATGGTTGAATTCCGGAATTCAAGGGATTTAAAGAAAATTTTCAAAATCTAAAAGATTTTATTCTTCGACAAATAAGGGAATTAAGATCTCTATAATTAAATACAGTGATCTGCCTCGATTACTCTGTCTGATACTTTCATTATAAATTTACGTTTTCCGTTCCATTAGTTTCCACCACTTCTATAGCTTCTTTCTCAGTTCATATATCCAAAAGATTATAATAATGCTTAATCCGGTTCTAATCCTTGTTCTTATTCTGACTATCGCAATGATCGTTCTTCTTTTCCAACTTCCACTGGAAGAATCTGTTTATTTCTACTATGTTCTAGGGATTATTGTATTTATAATCCTCCCGTGTCTTTATATTGCTATACGCACTGATATCCATAGTTTGTAATTTCGGTGTTGTTGTTGGCTTTATATTTTCCCTTATATATCGGAGCTTCATGCTCTTGTTTTCTCTTCCCGACTTTGAATCAAGCGAATAATGGTCCAGAATTCATAGGTATAGAGTTTCGAATGATTATAATGTTCTAAGCAGGGTGGAACATGGTAGCACTATTTGATTTTCAAATTTATCAAAATTACAGAAGATAGAACTATCAAGACTATATTCTTCTTGATATGTTCGGAGGTTATGTAGAATGAAAGAGTTATGTAACATGACAAATGATGACGTTATGATCTGTGAATCATCATGTTTCATTTAGAAACTCATCATGACTTACTATAATATAATCACGTTGATCAAGTGTCATTATATTATACTAACTCATGCATCAGTTCCCAACATTACTTCAATAACTTTCATATTTTAAGCTCGAAAGTTTACAGAATATAGAAACTGACAGTTTCTATATGATGTAATACTGATAGCACGAAGAGATTAATGATTTCAGATAAGAATAGTTATAAAAATATATTCAGAAATATCGAGGATATTTATAATGAAAGATACGATAATATCTCGGAATATCTAAGATCAGAGGATGATAGAAATTATTGTCTGCAAGGGTTTAGAGTAAGGAGTAAGATATTCACTAAAGACTTTAGCAGACATTGAATCATTTAGATTCATTGAAGTCAAACTTATTCTTTGTGATTTGTCCACGTTTTTTTTTTTTATAGTTTCGCATAATCTGCTTTTTGGTACTAAACTTTCTATTGAATGTTTTCCAATATAATGATACACAGGAAGCACGAAGAAGTATATAATATCGGACGAGAATATTTATGAAAATATCTTCAGAAATATCGAAGATATTGATGATGATATTTTAGAATTTCTAAGTTCGATGGTTGATGGAGAAAGGTTTTTCGCAAGATTTTAACATGACTTCGGAGCAAGATATTCTCTAAAGATTTCATCGGATTCAGATTTATCTGGATTCTTTAAATATAGGGTTTTGTCCTTGTATTTGTCCTTGGTCTCCTTCGTGGTTAGCTCAATACATTTTCCAGTTCCAACTTTTTTTGAGCTTTTCCAACATACTATTCTTTATCATCAAACTTCTGATGATTAAGGTCGTTTACGGTTGTCTATGATTTCTGCTGCTTCATTCAACTTTTTCAACATTCATAGTATTGATTTGTGACTGAGTGCTTTTCAGAATTTCATAATGAGTGATCATAATTCTAAGAGATAAATGTCATACATATAATTGTTGATGTAGATATGATGTGAGTTTTCAAAGTACTTATTGCTGATTCCCGGTAATTGGTATGGCAGTTCTCGTTACAAGATACGGATGAGTATATGATAGGGTTTCAATGAATTAATATAATGATTTGTCGGAGAGATTTAAGCCAAGAAGCAACGAGGTTGCTGGTACGTCTGCTAGTAATATGGTGGAATATAAATGGTTCTCCGGTAACAATAAAAGAACACACATATAAATCAAGGTTATAATATGGTTGTTTCAAATGAAAAGTCGAAGTTGTCTTGCTGGAGCTGTGACAAAATTGGCTATTTTGAAGAAGAACTGCAAAGTTATTTTGGGTAATAATAACACTAAAGGAATTAGCACAGCTACGTGTTAAACGTTTACTTAGTTGTCGAGAGTTTCTCAGGTGTATGACTATATGCATCAACCTTTTTTTCTGTAGATGAAGTGCGGTTGGTTCAAACTCTCGATTGAGGTGTTTTTAAGAATCATGAAAGGTTTGAACGCTGCTAGTAATCGTCAAGATATAAATGAGGTTTAAGATGAAATCAAGTGGCAACTTGAAAAATTATTTAGTTTCATATGTTATAATCAATATTTTAGTTTATTTTAATTGTCCAATGTTATTAGTCCACAGTCGATAGTTCACAGTTGACAGTTTAATAATTCATATATAGTTTAATATATAATATTCGAATTAATTAATACGTGTCGTGACCCGTATACGTCTCAGACTGGATCACAACTCAAATTATATATATTATTATAGAATCGACCTCAACCCTGTATAGAGAACTCGATCATTACTGCATATAGAGTGTCTATGGTGATTCCAAATAATATATATAGATGCGTCGATATGATATGTCAAAACCTTGTATACATGTCCCGATATTTAAAGTGCGTAAAATAAATAACAGAAATTAAATGACGATAAATTAAATTGCGAGAATGTAAATTGCGAATAATAAAATGTAATCAGTTAGCAAGGAACAATTAGCTAGGAACAGTTAGCGTGGATTCTTAACAAAATTTTGCATAGTTAATTTGTTTGTTTCTAACAAATTTTATTTTGTCAAATGTTTTCTTCATTATGCCACTTGTTGAATTCTGATAAATCAAAATCCAAATATGAAATTGGATGAAAATGGTTATTCTGCGGTGAACGGATTCGTATATCTGTGGATGTAAGTAAGATAGTGAATGACTGTTGAATCAGATTCGAAGATTGTACAAGGTAACTTATTAATGTGAAATCTAAATATTCCTCGGGTATTACCTACCCGTTAAAATATTTTTACCATTAACAGTTTGTACAATAAAAATTTTAATTACAATCTTTATGAAAACATATATACATATATATTTTCTTCAGAAGTAATCATGGATTTAATGAGTCAATGTGATATTAAACTCATCAGATTTACGGCTAAAACTAGAGTACATAATCTCTAAAACATTAAAGATTACATAATTGCCATGAAGGACGAAGATAGTTTATGTAGAACGATTCGTAGAACGATGATTATATTCGAGGTACTAAATGAGACGTTGAGGCGTGTGACGTTGAAACTTGGGTTGTTGGTGGTAATGATATTAATGTTGTTGCTGAAGCTGGTAAGTTTTGCACCATATTCTGCAAATTGATTACTCGAGCGCGAAGCTTGTTGGCTTCTTCCATTATTCCGGAATGATTGTCGGTTGGAACGAGCGGCTGAATAAGGTTAAGAATTGTGGATAGAATATAATCGTGTTGATATATTCGGGAAATGATGGTGAAAATGGTGTTTCGGACTGGTTCGCCGGTAAGTGCTTCAGGTTCATCGTCAAGAGGTAAATTCGATTGATGGAGGGGTCACCTTCTTCGTGTCTCCATTAATTAAGTCGACCACGAACCCATCAAATGAATTGAGGATGGACGATTGTTTGATTCATTCTGGTGACACTGCTTTCGGAGCTTAGGTGAATATCCATGTCAGAATAGCTGTTGAAACAACTATCGGAAGAGCTATCAGAAACTGAGGGACTCGAACTGGTTGATAGATTCATCTCGTATGATCCGATGAAGGATTTTCGATAAGAAATAGATTATAGGATATATATTAGTACCCTGCAATACATAATTTACATATGCATATATAATACTAAAATCCCATAAGTTACAGAGGAATCTACAAAAGCTATTAGGCAAAGGTAACAATAACAGATATGCTAAGATATGAATTTATCTATACACTGTCTATGCAATAGAGGCAGTAAGACGTGTCTAGACTTTAAGGATGATATGCAAATAATTTTCGACACTAATGATAAGCAAAACTTTTGACATGCTGACACGGTCGAAGTCCAGACTCACTAATGCATCCTAACGACTTATCAGTTTTACACACTAATGCAGACCTGGTTCACTAAGACCACTGCTCTGATACCAACTGTAGAGACCCGTCCTAATCCATCCGGACGAAGTCCATATTGATTATAAACGATTCACAACAGTTAATTACATTGCGAGGTACTTGACCTCTATATGATACATTTTACAAACATTGCATTCGATTTTAAAAGACAATCTTTCTTTACAATGAAAGTTGGCGACATGCATACCATTTCATAATATATCCAACTATAATTGACTTAATAATAATCTTGATGAACTCGATGACTCGAATGCAATGTCTTTTAAAATATGCCATGAATGACTCCAAGTAATATTTATAAAATGAGCAAATGCACAGCGGAAGATTTCTTTCGTACCTGAGAATAAACATGCTTCAAAGTGTCAACCAAAAGGTTAGTGAGTTCATCAGTTTAACATAAATAATCATTTCATAATTTTAATAGACCACAAGATTTCATATTTCCATTTCTTATAAACATACGTCCCATGCATAGAGACAAAAAAATATCATTCATATGGATTGAACACCTGGTAACCGACATTAACAAAATGCATATAAGAATATCCCCATCATTCCGGGATCCTCCTTCGGACATGATATAAATTTTGAAGTACTAAAGCATCCGGTATTTTGGATGGGGTTTGTTAGGCCCAATAGATCTATCTTTAGGATTCGCGTCAATTAGGGTGTCTGTTCCCTAATTCTTAGATTACCAGACTTAATAAAAAGGGGCATATTCGATTTCGATAATTCAACCATAGAATGTAGTTTCACGTACTTGTGTCTATTTTGTAAATCATTTATAAAAGTTGCGCATGTATTCTCAGCCCAAAGGTATATATTGCAAAAGCAATTAAAAAGGGAGCAAATGAAACTCACCTAATGTATTTTGTAGTAAAAATACATATGACAATATTGAACAAATGCAGGGTTGGCCTCGGATTCACGAACCTATATCATTCATATATATATTAAAACGTATATTGGAAATCTCGTAATTTTATTTATTAATATATGTTATTTATGTAATTGTAATTATAATATTCATACTAAATTTCATTTAAAATTATATATTTTTTATTATATCTTAAATTATGTGTTATATATATTTGTTTTGTATATATATATCAAAAATGATTATTGTAATTATATCAGTATCTATATATATTTAGTATTATATTAATATACCTAATTTTTGTCATATGTAGCCATATGTATAATGATAATATGTTTTTCATATAGTTATTTGGAATATCAATATATTTATAGTATATATAATAAATGTGTTTTTATGTACAAAATATTTATCCGTAACAAAAATGATAATTTCTATAATAATGATTTACTACTAATAATAACTTTCTTAATATCGATAATACTAATAATAATAACGATATTGTTAAAATTGATACCTATGTTAATAATAGTAAAACTAATAATTACAAAAATGATATTAGTGCTAATGTTAGTAATAATAATAACTTGTATTGTTTTATAATAACAATAATAATAATTCTAATCATAATCATAATCATAATATTAATAGTAGCACTAAAAATGATAATTTAATACTGATAATAACATTAATAATACTTATAGTAATGATAATATTAAGGATAATACTAATATTAATAATTATAATGAGAATACGAGTAATTATAATAATAATAATACTAGTATTACTAATAATACTTTTGATAATCATAATACTAGTAACAAATATTAAAATAATTATAATAACATTAGTAATAATAATATAATAATAATAATAATACATAATAATAATACATAATAATAATAATAATAATAATAATGATAATAATAATAATAATCGTAACAATAACAATCATATAAAAAATAATAATAATAATAATTAATATTTATAAGTAATGATAATAATAATAATAATAATAATAATAATAATAATAATAATAATAATAATAATAATAATAATAATAATAATAATAATAATAATAATAATAATACATAAGGGCTACCTTAGGAACTAGCTTGCAAAAAGAAATGTCTGAAATGGGATTCGAACCCGCAACCTCTAGCTCCTTCCTAACGTTCTAAACCATTGCACTACCCACTCTTTTCTGTAATACCGCTGAAATTAATAAATATAACATGATCTTAATTCTGCTTCTCATCTTCTCCTTCTTCTTTAATAATACAGTCGACCCACATCCATTTAATCCTCCGGACAACTACTAAATCGATTTTTAGGATTCAGTGGTCAATTATAGAAGCAATTACATGTGAGTAATTTGATTAACAAACAACAACAAAAAAATATAAAAGAAAAAGAGGCTGTAAATAGCGACGGTAGCAAAAAAAAAAGAAAAAAAAATTGATTTTGATTTTGGAGCTGTTTTGGACAAAAATTATAAAACAAAATATGTTACAAATCGATCCTAGGAACTTTTGAAATCGTCAATTGAACCAGAAACATAAACTAGGTTTCGAATTTCTTGATGAACAATTGGGTTGACTTTTTAAAACCAAACGTTTGACTCGAAAATTCGGAATGATACAGCGGAATTAAAATCTAGTATTTTATATATAGTTTAAACAAAAGGTTTCTAACAACACTACACTTACAGATTTTGCAATTTCATTCAAAATTGAATTTTGTATAAAAAGTGAATGATACAGAGGTTGTCGAGCTGTGATATGAAAAAGAAAAAAATTAAGATAGAATAATTGTGTAGTTGTATTCAATCGATTACAGAGAGCAGATAATATCATATTTCAGTCGACCATTCCAAACAGATCAAACAAAAAAAATTAAAGGCAGAAAGTGAAAGTTAACAAACTCTGTACAAATGATTCTCATTAGATATCCCACGTAATTATTTTATTTATATATAATATAATTGTATTTATATTTAATATTAGTAATAGATATAAAAAAATAAGAATTCATAATAATAATATTTAATAATATTTAAGTTACCACTAATTTATAATTTTATTTATTTTCATAATAACATTTATATTTAGTGTCTTTATTTTGATACTCATATCTTTGACATTATATTTATAATAATAATAGTAATAGTTTACGATAATAATAATAATAATAATAATTGTTAATGATAATGATAATGGTAAAAATAGTACCTAACAATAATACTAATATTACTCATATTAACTAAAATTAAAATTCTACTACTAGATTATAGTAACAATGATATTAATAATGATAACATTCATGATGCTATTATAATAACTATTTATATTATTATTGATAATCATAACATTGGTAATAATAATAATATGTCAATCAAGTTTTCATATTCGTATTTTATTTTTATAGTACTATCTTCGATGTTAATATAGAATATAATAATATTACTATATCATTTATTTTTAACTTAAAATTTCTATTTAATATATTGAAATTATATATCTTTAACTATGTGGTATATAATAACATATCTTCAATGTTTAATATTTATTCATTTTATATACATATTACAATATACCTATGATATTAGTTATGCTTAAAAATTGCATAACTTTATATGTGTGTGTATATATATATATATATATATATATATATATATATATATATATATATATATATATATATATATATATATATATATGTATGTACACATTTATTTACAAACAATTGTTCGTGAATCGTCGAGAGCAGTCGAAGGTCAATTGAATATATGAACAAGTTCAAACTTTTTGAGACTCAACCTTACAGACTTTGCTTATCGTATCGAGATCATGTAAAGATTAAGTTTAAATTTGGTCGGAAATTCTCGGGTCATCACAGATAATACCCCCTCGGCTATTTTGGTCAACTTTCTCAAGTTTTCCATTGGCTACCTCAACAAGCATACTCTCCTTTAAAGGAACTAACGACCAATTTATCTTAGAGCAAAAGTGTCTACATACATAACTCCTATCGGCACCAGTATCAAATAGGACATAAGCTAATAGATTGTTGATAGTGAATATACCTGTAACCAAGTCGGGGTTCTCGCGGTCATCTCTTGCGTTTACGTTGAAGGCTCTTCCACGCGCTGGCCCGCCGTTCTTTCTCTTGTTAGGACATTCATTCCTGAAGTGGCCCTGTTGTCCACACTCATAGTGTGATGCCCCGTACAAAATTAATGTGTACGGATCATCAACAACAGGATCATTACATGGTCAAACACTATATGCTGTTTTAAAATAAGTTTGCATTCATAAGAAAGGGTGACGTCATAACCAACATCAAAAGTTTTACAACCGATAGTAGGCTTCTACGAATAGAAGCAATTAACATAAGTACGAGACCCAATGGTCATTACAAATTCATTATTTCAAAAGTAACATAGTTTATGAATGCATGGTAAACGTTTCATGCAGAGACATCTCTAACAAAAGCAGCGGGAGTCTACACAGCAAGACTACTACAGTGGAAGCATCAAATCTCTAAGCACCTGAGAAAACATGCTTAAAAACTTTAATACGAATGTTGGTGAGATATAGTTTAAATGTAACAGTAATGTAAGGTAGGCCACGAGATTTCGTATTTCAAAACAGTATGAAAAGTATATGCTTAACCGTGGGCACTTGGTAACTAACTTAACGTAATATCACCCCCTAAAAGTACACTTGGCGAGTGCGTAAGTTTACGAAGTATTAAACACCCGTTAAATGCTAGCGCGACTAGCCCGAGTGGGGATGTCCAACCCTATGGATCCATATCTAAGACTCGCGTTCACCGGTTCAAAAACTAATGACTAAACGTTACCGAGCTAAGGGGAAAGTTTATACCGTTGTATAACCCACACATATATAAAGTTTAAGTACTCATACCTAGTATGTAAAATGTAAAAAGTGCATGTATTCTCAGTTCCCAAAATAGTTAAAGTAAAAAATGGATGCTATAACTCACAGTGAAAAGTAGTAAGGTCGGTACGAGATAAGTAAGCAAGTTGTTGGTCCGAAAGGTCCTCAACCTAAGTCAAAAGTTACTAAGTCAGTAAATCGTTCCCAAAGGTTTAAAAGTATGTAAATTAGGTCTTAAGTATTATCATCACCAACAACATAAGTAAAAAGTAAAGTAAGTTTCCAATCAAGAATAGAGATCGAAACAAAGGCTGACTTCGTTCAGCTGCTACGACCTCTATACAAATTGAAAATATGCATAGTCAGTGGCTATGGCTTCGTATGTGAGTCCCCTAGTTGCTGACCAATTTCCAGCACAACGTTACAAAGGTGTAGTGACTTTCAGAAGGCTATAAATCCTAAACAGTAAATCGGATTAAGACGAGTCCTAAACGAAAAGTCATCTACTCGAACCAAAAAATCTGGAAATCAACTTTTCCAGTAGCCCAGGTGATTGATCAGACCTCAAAAACAGTAAACAATGTGCTCCGGTGGGTTCTTGGTGCTTGATGCTCATCACGGTTCTCATCCTTGATGCTTATAGCTTCAAGTGTACAACTCATTGATGTGTTTGCATCACCTTAACCAAGTTTTGACCGTCATGACACTAGTGTATGTCTAAGATAAATAGCACAACTCATTTAAGGGTTGTAAGGAGGTTGATGAACCAAAGTTACATCAAGATCTTAGATCCGACACATACATGAGTTCTAATAGTAATATTAAGCTATAAACTTGAATGTAAACTAAATAAACAAGATCTTAAGTTGTAGAACTTAGATCTTAGTTAGATCTTGAAGATCCTAGTCTAAAAAGTCTAGATCTAGTGTTCTTAAGTTAAATCCTAAGTTATAGAACTTGGATCTTCACTTTAATAAAACCATAAGTTATGAAGCTTAGATTTTAATCTTGTAGAATGTATATATAAGCTTATAAGCTTTTGCTTAAAACAAAATTGGAAGACCATAAGCTATAGAAACTTAGATCCAACATAAGTGTATGAAGTTATAACTAGCAAGTTAAACTTCCATGTTCTTGAACTTACAAAGTTTAAACTTTAGTTTCAAGAATAATGAGATCAAATTTAACTAGTAACACTTGACCAAAATAATAAAGTCACGAATTTAAATACTTACAAAAAGAAGAAATAAATTAAAGTTACAAGTAACAAGTTCATGTTTGTTTCATACTTAAGAAGATTCAAGCCAAAGCATGGATCTTAAGAAAATAAACCTTAAGTTTACAAAACATGAACACAAGTAAGATCTTAAAGCTTATGAACTTTAGATCTTTATAATATTTCAAGTATAGAACCATAAACTAACAAGCTTAGATCTGTGTTCTTGACTTCTCATCAAACAAAGGATGGAAGAAGCAAGATTACATGAAGATACAAACTATAAAGTTTGATCTTTAACAACAAGCAACAATAAGTATGATGATGATGAACTAGTAGGCAGTTTTCAAAGGAAGAAAGGAGAAGAAAAAAAGAATTTTACTTACAAGTTAGAGAGAAAGTAGTGTAAGAAAGTATGTGTAAAATGAAGTTCAATACTAGCATATATGTAACAACAAAAAAAAAAGAAATTTGAACTCCCTCTCCACCATAGGCCGACAGTTTTTGGGCTCCCAAAGGGGGGTGGTCAACTTGATCTTTCATGTGTGGGAGAGTGTTGTATGCTAGGAAGAGTATAAGGTTAAATGCGTGGGAAAGAGGTGCATGCATGCTTGAGACATTCTTGTCTCCAACATTTAATTAATCTATGTTTAACCTTAATAATTCACTAGTAATATGATGGGCTCACTAACTAGTCCATTAAGTGGTGTAGGGTGGGCCTTGATAGTCCAAGTATAATAGTATAAGCCCAAGTATAAGTAAGCAACAAATTAGTAGAAAGCCCAAGTAATTAACTACTTACATTAGTTGATTCGGAATAATTAATAATAATTAATTATGAACGTAAATAATATTCGAAATATCATTCGTGAAAAGCGCGTATCGAAAAGACGAGTCGGGACATGGAAAGTCAATTACGGTGACAAGGAAAATGTATAAGAATACATTTATTAACACGCAAGTATTAATAATAAATATTAATAATATAAGTCGGAAAATCCAGGGTCGTTACATTACCCACCTGTTAAAGAAAATTTCGTCCAGAAATTTTAAGCTGAGGTAGATGGAGGAGTTGCGAAAAGGTGAAGATACTTCTGCATCATTTGATCCTCTCGTTCCCAGGTAAACTCAGGTCCTCGTTTGGCATTCCATCGGACTTGGACGATCGGATTCTTGTTGCGTTTCAAAGTTTTGACCTCACGGTCCATAATTTCGACAGGTTCTTCCACGAAGTGGAGTTTGTCATCAGTCGTAAGTTCCTCCAGTGGTATGACAAGTTCCGTTTCAGAAAGAAACTTCTTCAAATTTGATACGTGGAAGGTAGGATGAAATGAGCTCAATTGAGTTAGAAGATCCAGACGGTAAGCAACGGGTCCAACACGCTCCAAGATTTCGAAAGGACCAATGTATCGCGGGTTGAGCTTCCCACGTTTTCTGAAACGGATCACACCTTTCCAAGGTGTGACCTTCAACATTACACGATCACCTACGTTGAATTCCAAGTCTTTACATTTAAGGTCGGCATAACTCTTTTGGCGATCACGGGCAGTCTTGAGTCTTCCTTGAATTTGGACAATCTTCTCGGTTGTTTCATGGACTAACTCAGGTCAGGTGATTTGCTTTTCGCCTACTTCGGCCCAAAAAATAGGAGAATGGCATTTGCGGCCATACAACGCTTCGAAAGGTGCGACATTAATACTCGAATGATAACTGTTGTTGTATGAGAATTCGGCTAGCGGTAAATGTCTTTCCCAAGCCTTTCCGAAATCAATGACACAAGCACGCAACATGTCCTCTAAAGTCTGTATTGTGCATTCGCTTTGTCCGTCGGTCTGTGGGTGATACGCAGTACTCATGTTGATACGAGTCCCCAAGGCTTCTTGCAAGGAACGCCAAAATGTAGAATCAAAACGGGCATCTCGGTCTGAAATAATCGATAAGGAATGCCAAAGTTGAGCGAGTTTTTCCATCGTATCTGTTTCTTTCATGGCTAAGAAGTGTGCAGATTTGGTAAGACAGTCAACGATAACCCAGATGGTATCGTATCTGCCCACCGTCTTTGGTAGTTTCATGATGAAGTCCATTGTTATCCTTTCCCACTTCCATTGCGGGATTTCCGGTTGCTGGAGTAACCCAGATGGCCTTTGATGTTTGGCCTTAACCTTTGAACAAGTCAAACACTTCCCAACATAAGTTGCAACATCTTTCTTAAGATTTGGCCACCAATACTGTTCCTTGAGATCGTGGTACATTTTACTGGCTCCTGGATGAATCGAATATCTTGACTTGTGGGCTTCGTCTAGAATGAGGCTTCATAAATCCCCATAACTAGGCACCCAAATTCTTCATCGGAGTCCAGTCTCCTTAACCTCGAATCGAGAGACGAGAATGTTCAAGTGTTCATGAGAAATATTCTCCTCTTTGAGAGCCTCATCTTGGGCTACTCGGATTTGGCTATTAAGATTCGGATGAATGGTGATGTTCAGGGCGTGGACACGAAGAGGTGCCATCCTCTCCTTTCAGCTTAAAGCGTCGGCTACAACATTTGCCTTGCCAGGATGGTAACAAAGTTCACAATCATAGTCGTTCAGTGTCTCGATCCATCGTCGCTGTCTCATGTTTAGTTGTTTCTGATCGAATATGTGTTGGAGGCTTTTGTGGTCGGTGAAGATAGTACTTTTAGTTCCATAAAGATAGTGTCTCCATAATTTGAGCGCAAAGACAACGGCTCCAAGTTCGAGATCGTGAGTAGTGTAGTTTCGCTTGTGAATCTTCAGTTGATGAGAAGCATAAGTAATGACCTTCGTTCTTTGCATCAATACGCAACCAAAACCATTTTTCGAGGCATCGCAATACACAACGAAGTCGTCACTTCCTTCAAGAAGGGATAAGATAGGCGCGGTGGTTAACTTCTGCTTCAAGGTTTGAAATGCTGATTCGTGTTTGGTTTCCCAAATGAACTTCTTCCCTTTGTGAGTTAGCGCAGTCAAAGGATGCGCAATCAGAGAGAAACCTTCAATAAATCTTCGGTAGTAACCGGCGAGACCTAAAAATTGGCGAATATGAGTCGGATTAGTGGGGGTTTCCCACTTGCTAATAGCTTCGATCTTTGTGGGATCAACTTTGATACCTTGATCGCTCACAATATGACCCAGGAATTGGACTTCCTTCAACCAAAACTCACACTTGAAGAATTTGGCATAAAGTTGCTCTTGTCTCAAGAGTTCAAGCAATAGTCGAAGATGTTGCTCATGTTCTTCTTCGCTTTTAGAGTAGATGAGGATATCATCTATGAAGACGATAACGAACTTATCCAGGTATGGCTTGCATACACGATTCATGAGATCCATAAACACGGCAGGTGCATTGGTTAAACCGAATGGCATCACGAGGAACTCATAGTGACCATAACGGGTTCTGAACGCAGTTTTCATCACTTCGCTCTCCTTCACCCTCAGCTAGTGATAACCTGATCGCAAATCGATCTTAGAGTAAATGCTTAATCCTTGCAGCTGATCAAAAAGATCATCAATTCTGGGAAGGGGATACCGATTCTTAATCGTCAACTTGTTCAGCTCACGATAATCGATACACATGGGGAAAGATCCATCCTTCTTCTTCACAAACAAAACAGGAGCGCCCCAAGGCGAAGAACTTGGTTGGATAAATCCACGGTCTAGCAGTTCTTGTAATTAATTCTGCAACTCTTGCATTTCTGAAGGTGCGAGTCGATAAGGTGCGCAAGCTACAGGTGCAGCTCCTGGCACTAAATCGATCTGAAACTCCACTGCTCTAGATGGCGATAATCTAGGCAATTCTTTCGGAAAGACATCGGGAAATTCGTTCACAATTCGTACATCACCCACGCTCTTCACCTTGGTTTCTAATGTTTTTACATGTGCTAAAATAGCAAGACGTCCTTTCTTCATGATCTTTTGTGCTTTCATGTAACTAATGAGGTTCAGCTTCGAGTTACATCTCTCTCCATATATAATTAGTGGCTCACCATCTCCGTGTGGTATACGAATAACTTTATCTCCACAGATAATGTCGGCCCTTACCTTGGTCAACCAGTCCATACCGACAATCATGTCAAAACTTCCTAATTTGATGGGTATCAAGTCAATCTCGAAATCCACACCAGCTATGTTGATAATACCTCCTCGGCTAATTTGGTCAACTTTCTCAAGTTTTCCATTGGCTACCTCAACAAGCATACTCTCCTTTAAAGGAACTAACGACCAATTTATCTTAGAGCAAAAGAGTCTACATACATAACTCCTATCGGCACCAATATCAAATAGGACAGAAGCTAATAGATTGTTGATAGTGAATATACCTGTAACCAAGTCGGGGTTCTCACGGGCATCCCTTGCGTTTACGTTGAAAGCTTTTCCACGCGCTGGCCCGTCGTCCTTTCTCTTGTTGGGACATTCATTCCTGAAGTGGCCCTGTTGTCCACACTCATAGCACTTCCTTGGTCCAGTAGGGTTTGTCTTCACAGTTGGGGTGGTGATCTTGTAGTCTTTGCCAATATACCCAGTCCTTTTACACTATTTACAGACCACGTTGCAGTACCCGGTATGATGCTTGTAGCATCTCTTGCACTGTAGGAGACTACCATTGTAGTTAGGGTTTGAGCTAGGATTCGGGTTGGGGTTTCTCCCGTCGTTGTATCCCTTAAAACTTTCATGCCTCTTATCTGAGTTTTGATCAAAGACCCTCCCCTTGTTGTTGTCCCACTTACGTTTCTCATTACTATCTCCCGATTCTGATTTTGCCTTTTCTGGTTCCTTGCTGGTAATTTGGTTCATCAGGGTGTGCGCCATGCGCATAGATTCTGGGACATCAGCTGGTTTTGAAGAGGTGACATTTCCCTGAATGGACTTGGGAAGTCCCCACAAATACCGTTCCATTCGCTTAAATTCCGGGGTAACCATCGTGGGGCACATCAGAGCTAATTCCAGGTACCTACAGCTATAACCATCAAGATCGGTTCTCACAACCTTCAACTCCCAAAACTCAGCTTCCATTTTCTGAATCTCTGTTCTGGGGCAGTACTCCTCGATCATAGCCCCCCTTAAATTCCTCCCACGGTGTAGCATAAGCCTCGTCAATTCCCTTAGCCTGAGCAAGGGTGTTCCACCAAGTTAAAGCGCCATCCGACAGCGTACAGGAGGTATACTTAGTTTTGTTCATTTCTGAGCAGTTGCTCACACGGAACTCAACTTCCAATTTCTCAAACCATCTCGTCAGTCCAACTGGCCCCTCAGTACCACTGAAGTTGTGGGGCTTGCAGCTCTGGAATTCCTTATAAGTGCACCCGTTATGATTGTGCTGGTTAACCGGTGGAGCTTGGGGGTTGACATTCGCAATTGCTTCGGCTACTCGAGCAGTTATTATTTCCTCAATCTGTGCTGCTGTGGCCATTTCCCTTGGAATTCTTGAACCGTTTGCCATTGTTTTTCTGAACAAAAGTTTTGACTTAAGTCAAAATCCAGCATTCAATAAATAATAATACGGTATATGGTAACCAACATGGAATCAACACATCGAATGTTAATTAAGTAATGCAACTAGATACAGATATCATAAAATCATCATACGGTAACGTAAATAAAATACCGTACAAAAATTAAACAACACTAAGTTTCATTCATTAATAAGAAAGTTGCATACATCCGATTACGGTTCGTATAATACATGAGTAAAACATGAAACTACAAACGGAATTACATAATGAAATCTAATACAATAGCCCTATGGTGACGGTAGGTAAAGGATGTCCATCATGTGGGACACCTGGTCCTCGAGCTCAGTTACCCGAGCACGGAGGATATGCACTTCCCTCGTCAGTTCCTCGACGACGGGGGATGCTGGTGGGGCAGGCGGTGTAGACGGTACAGGTGGAGCTGGAGGTGCAGATGATGCTGGTGGAGCTGGTGGTGCAGACGGTCCAGCACCAGAAGTAGACGGTGCGTAACGGGAAGCCTTACGCACGAATGGATCGGCAGGGTAAGGCATAACCCGCTTACGGGCGGTAACCCTAACCAACGGTCCACGTGCGTCCACGAACGGTCTACCTCCGTTAACCCCTGGAATAACAGTACCATCGAAACGATACCGCTTCTTCGGCGGGGTAGAGGGCGGCTGCACGGGCGCCTCCTGAAGGTCCTCGTCGAAATCCTCATCGGAATCCTCCTCGCTGGAGTCATTGGATGATGAGTCGTCTGAATCATCTGAGGGTGGATCTGCTCGACCGGTGGTCATCAGTCGATATCTGATAGGCGGGATCGGCACGACACGTCCATCAGCAAGGCTTCTGACCTAATGTCATCGCTCATTACGGAAAGGACCGTCCTCATTTCCCCCAGGAATCACAGCACCACCGGAATGGTGCTGTGGCTTCGGGAGTCCTGGGCTAGGTGGAGCTGGAATCTCCTATGGGTTCTCGTCTCCATCGGAGATGATCATCAGGCCAGGTGCGTGGCTACTGTCCCCAGAGGATGAATCGCCAGAGTCACTGGAGGGTAGCGATGACGGGATCTGTGAGTCGGCAGCAGTAGCAGGCGAGGTGGAAGATGAATGTGAGTCACTCTCCAAGTCAATGATGATGGGTGGAATATCCGACATCTGAACAAGGAAAAATAACTTTTTCCAAGTCAGTAAGTCATATAGCAAGCACGTATTAGGCAAAGTAACTACGACAGTCTAGATCATCTATAGCAGTAAGTAGCATGACAATAATAACAAATCTTAAAGAAGTATCATGCAATCAAAAGCAGATAGTATCATGCAGTAGTGAAAACAAGTAGCAGTATATGACATATAGCAGTAAAAGTAAGCAGCAGCATGCAGCAAGTTCCGCAAAAACAAGTAAACTAGCAAGTTGTAGATTAGTCCTATTAGTGAATCCTACTCGGTCAGGTCTAGACTCACTAATGCAACCTAATTCCCTACAACCAATGCTCTGATACCAAATGTGATGCCCCGTACAAAATTAACGTGTACGGATCATCAACAACAGGATCATTACAAGGTCAAACACTATATGCTGTTTTAAAATAACTTTGCATTCATAAGAAAGGGTGATGTCATAACCAACATCAAAAGTTTTACGACCGATAGTAGGCTTCTACGAATAGAAGCAATTAACATAAGTACGAGACCCAATGGTCATTTCAAATTCATTGTTTCAAAAGTAACATAGTTTGTGAATGCAAGGTAAACGTTTCATGCAGAGACATCTGATGTGTGCAGGGTAGTGTATGAAATAGTTATATTTTTATTGCTAAATACTATTAAATACGATACAATTTTACACAAGTTATTTATTTATTTATAGAGTGGATATACCTAAATCTTGCTACAACACTATATGCAGTATACCTAATCGTAAAGTAGTGTAGTTTTTAGTATGTCCGGTTCATCCACAGGGAACTAGCCAAGTTTAACGCTATATTTTTAAAACTATATATATATATATATATATATATATATATATATATATATATATATATATATATATATATATATATATATATAATATTATTATTATTATAAAAAAGGGTTTTTACCGTTTAATGACCGGTTTGTCGATTTTAAATAAAGCGTAAAGATAAATGACGATAATATAAATGACAGAATTTAAATTGCGATAAAGTAAATTGCAGTAATTAAAATGACAGTAAATAAAGGTACGATGAAATATAAAATAAAAGTATTATGCTTATTTAAACTTCCGTAATCATGATGTTCGACGTGTTGATTTTAATTTATTACCCGGGTTAATTGTCCTTTGTCCTGGATTATTTGATACCTATTTGGTTTTTGTCCATAATAGTCCATTGGTCATAATTATAAAATGCTCGTCAAATTAACCTTATTCCCGAAGTCAAGTATTCCAACTAATTAGGGATTCGAACTGTAACAAGATTTTAATACTTTGTTAATAATTACACCAGGTTATCGACTGCACGTAATCCAAAGTTTTAATACTTTGTTAACAATTACACCAATTATCCTTGTATGTAATCCACCCCTGTTTTAATGAGATATGAATATATTAATTTACCCACTTGATCAGAATGAATAATCAATTACCCAACCCGAATAATTAATTAAATGATCGTAAAAGATGTCGTATAAACGTCACTAAATAGGACATACATAATCATTTTAATAATTATTAGATTAACTAATTTGAAGATAGGTTCGACAGGTTCCAATGAGTTGTCGCTCAATTAGACAATACCCCTTATCTATTAATAGTCATAGTCCAATGTCCACAAGTGTCGGTCTTTTGTCCAAACCTTAATTATGGTACAAAATCTAATAACCCCGTCTTAATATTTAGTCTAACATCATGATTACTTTAGCTCAAATAAGCATAATAATAACTTAGTTACGAGACATTAATTTAAAAAGGAAGAACATAGCTTATAGTGGTGATTAATCGCGTAGCGTTGCACGGACAGAGTTCCGACTTTAAAACCCGTAAAACATTTCTTACATTAACCCAACTAAACCATAATTTATTATTAATCTTAATTATAATTAAAATTAAAATTATAATTATATATTACATATAGATAAAGAGAGATTAAAAAAAAGGTGTATAACTCGTCCGAAAAATGCTGAATTTATAGAATGTGGCCTGCTACAATAACTCATGGGTCGCATGAGATTTTAGTGCAAATCTCATGCACTCGCATGGGCTCATGCACTCGCATGAGTTTTATGCCTATTTCCCATGCGATCGCATGGCCGTCAGATCCAGCTCACATATTTTTTGTTTGCTAGTTTGTCGACGTTATTTAATATAATATATAATATATAAATAATTTAAATAATTATTTAAATATTATATTATATTCTTGTGCATAGTTGACTTGTAATTTTAGCTCCGTTGCATCGCGCGTTGATAGTTGCCTCAGGTCCCGGTTCCGGTTTTTTGAACGTCCTTGCGTACTATTTAATATCTTGTACTTTGCGTTTTGCGACTTGTACTCTTATCATTTTTGGACGTTTCTCATCAATAATTTGAACCACTTAAATTATATCTTGTACATTTGAGCTTTTTGGTCATTTGCGTCTTCAAATCGTCGTTTTCTTCTTTTGTCTTCGCACTTATTTATTTAAACGAATATTCCATAAAAATAGAACAATTGCAACTAAAAGCTTTACATATTGGAAGGATATTGTGCCTAAATATATGTTCATTTGGAGCACTATCAAATATCCCCACACTTGAGCGTTGCTTGTCCTCAAGCAATACAGAATTTGAAATTAAAATCACACTTCACTCGAATCACTTTTTTATTCTCACACTTTATACATCAGTGATTTTGATATGGCGGTATAAACAATGATAGTAACGATGTGGTTTACAGTCCCACGTGACTTATAAAATTTAGATCCTTAAGGAAATTGGATCTTTATGAAAACATTTGATCTTTTGAAAATTCATTCTAGCTTTTACCCTAGATAAGTTTTCAGGAATAACCCTTCACCGGTGTTTGCAAAATTATTTTTGTGGGTTTTATGGGTTTCAGATTTGAAAATTTTAGCTCAAAACTCGCGATTTTGTGTCACCCACTTGCTAACCTTGTATTAGGAAAGCACACGTCCAGTATACTTGCTCTGTATATTACCTTTCGGTAAACTACCTTCCGTTTGTAAATGATGTGGTAGCGTGGGGGTACGTGATAATACTATATTTTACTACGAAAAGTGATACAAAATACACAAGTTTTAATTATTTATTTACAAAATGGATATACCTAAACCTTGCTACAACACTATAGGCAGTGTACCTAATCGTAGAGTAGTATAGTTTTTAGTAAGTCCGGTTCGTTCCACAGGGAGCGGGCTTATTGCACACTATATTTTTAAACAACTATATTTGTACAAAATATATAAATATATATATATATATATAATAATATATAAAAAGGGGGTTTACCGTTTAATGACCGGTTTGTCGATTTATATTTTAAGTTACAATTAAAACCTAATGCAAAATATAAATGACGATAATTAAAGTAGCGAAAAATAAATGACAATAAATAAATGACATTAAATAAAATAGCGAGTAAATAAAAGTACGATGAAAAATACAATAAAACAATTATGCTTATTTAAACTTCCGTAATCATGATGTTTGACGTGTTGATTTTGGTTTTATGCCCATGGGTTAATTGTCCTTTGTCCTGGATTATTTAATATGCCCATCTGGTTTTTGTCCATAACAGTCCATCAGTCATAAATATAAAGTGCGAGTGTCCTCGTCAAATTATCCTTATACCCGAAGTCAAATATTCCAACTAATTGGGGACTTAAACTGTAACAAGGTTTTAATACTTTGTTTAATAATTACACCAGGTTATCAACTGCGTGTAACCCAAGGTTTTAATACTTTGTTATCAATTATGCCAAGTGTCTTTGTACATAATTTCACCCCTGTTTTAATAATTCCATAGACTATTAATTCATTCCCGTGTCTGGTCAAATGAACAATAATTCGTACTTATAAATATCCTGCCCATCGTGTCCGATCGAGTGTATATGGTTATTTATAGGTACATCCAATTGTAAATATTTATATTAAAATTAACAAACTATCATTTAGTTAAACAAATATAAAGCCCATTAATAGCCCATAGTCTAATTTCCACAAGTGTCGTTCTTTTGTCCAAACCCCAATTATGGTACAAAGCCCAATTACCCAATTTTAATATTTTTAGCCCAACATCATGATTACTTCGTCTTAAATATGCATAATAATAACTTAAGTACGAGACATTAATTTAAAAAGGAGAACATAGCTTACATTGATTATTTATCGCGTAGTGTTACACGGACAGAGCTCCGACTTTAAAACCCGTAAAATAACCTTTACATAACCCGAACTAATCTAATATAACACTAATCTATATTATATATATATATATATATATATATATATATATATATATATATATATATATATATATATATATATATATATATATATATATTATATATATTTATTTATATTATACTAGGGAGTATTATTATTATTATGTTATTTTTACTCGCAGAATTTGTGACCTTTTATAGGAGTTTTGATTTCTGACAGCTCCGCGAGTCGTGGAGTTTTTAGCCTTCAAACTCCGCGAGTCGCGGAGTTTGAAAATCCAGCTCAGGATCATTTGTCTCATAGCTTGTCGACATAATTTTTAAATATATATAATATATAAATAATTTATATAATTATTTAAATATTATATTATATTCTTGTGCATACTTGACTTGTAATTTTTGGTCCGTTGCGTCGGGCGTTGATAGTTGACTCATGTCCCGGTTCCGGATTTTCGAACGTCCTTGCGTACAATTTAATATCTTGTACTTTGCGTTTTGTAACTTGTACTCTTGTCATTTTTAGACGTTTTTCATCAATAAATTGAACCTTTTGAATTGTATCTTGAACATTTGAGCTTTTTGGACGTTTGTGTCTTCAAATCTTCGTTTTCGCCTTTTGTCTTCGCACTTATTTATTTAAACAATTACAATGAAAATATAATACAATTACATATGAAAACCTATTATTTAGGAGGGATATTGCTATGAAATATATGTTCCTTTTTAGCCTTATCAAATATCCCCACACTTGAGCGTTGCTTGTCCTCAAGCAATACAGAACTTGAAATAAAAACATACATGAATCACTTTTTTATTCATCACACTTTGTACATCAGTGATTTTGATATGGTGGTATAAACAATGATAGTAACGATAGAACCATGGTTAAAAGTGGGTGTGTCATCCACAGTTGCCTCGGGTTTAGGTCAACGACACTTGCAATCAAATAGCCGATTTACTTTCGGCTTCCAAAGCAAAGTGCACATTTGAAAGGCGGTTTACAGTCCCACATGACTATGAAAATTTAGATCCGTTAGGAAATTGGATCTTTATGAAAACATTTGATCTTTTAAAAATTCAATCTAGCTTTTACCCTAGACACGTTTTCCGGAATAACCCTTCACCGGTGTTTGCAAAATATTTTTGTGGGTTGTGTGAGTTTCAGATTTGAAAATTTTAGCTCAACACTTGTGGTTTTGTGTCACCCACTTGCTAACCTTGTATTAGGAAAGCAACACGTCCAGTATACTTGCTCCGTATATTACCCTTCGATAAACTACCGTCCGGTTGTAAAGGAAAGCGTTGAACAAGCAACTGTTAAGGCAATGTCCCCTGACATGCTTTTAATTATGGTCTATAACGTGTCGGACGCAATTACTATCCTTTGTAGGAGCAATAGTAAAGCTCACCCTAGGAATTTTTCGGTCTGGCACAAGGTCCTGTCTTCGACCATGCTATGCAACCACCATTCTTACGGTTGACACCCGATTTGGTTCAGGTGACCTAATGAATTCCAGGTGAATTCCTATGATTTTACGTTCAATGGTAATGAACGCATTGAAAATGGGTTTTCAGAAAACAAATCGGTTTATAATTTTGATCAAAATATTTTCTCGTTCAAGCTCGAGTTTAGATATCATTGAATTCCATGAGTTTGAATTCTCAATCTTTAAGGTCAATCTCAAGGATTGAGTAATATCAGTCTTAAAAGCTGATTTTTAATCTTTAAGGAGATTATCCTTTCTGGGGATCTGATTCATTAGTCTTATCAAGCTAATTTGCACGGTGCCCTCCCCATTTTACGAGACAGACCCTCTCATGGTTAGGATAAGTCTGACCACTTGGCGACCCTATTTGATGCTGAGGTCCGTGGATTTCCTGCTGATTTTAGTGATGACTTTTCTAGATTTTTTGTCAACCTACAACTGGTCTGGACGACAACTTCTTGACCTAAATCAAGAAGCGCGTGTCTTTTTCGGAAGACTTTACTTCCTTTTAATGATGGAATTGATTCATCGTGTAGATCCATCTTTTCTTTTCTTTCATCGGGTAAAATAGTTAATTTAGTCCAAAACAAAAGCACCTGCAATAAACTTTACAGAAACATGTGATAGATAGTTTTTAATTGAATAACTTGGCACATTCTCCCCACACTTAGTTTCTTTCTTTACCTTTTTATTCTCCTTTATTTCATTTTAAATGAATTCAATCGTTTTAGGGTGTTTCTCAATTTATGTCCTTTCCGAGGTAACGATAATTTCGGTATTAACACCTAGTTTTCACCGTTCATAAATATATATAAACATGATTTTAAATTCATTTAGTTTAAAAATTTTCAAATTTTCATAAAATTTAGAAAATAAGCCAAGTATAAACCCGAGAGAATTTATAACCCTTCCCCACACTTGAGATCATGCAATGCCCTCATTTGCATGAAATCAAACTCTAATTATAAATTCATGAGGGTGATTAGTGTAGAAAAGTGATTGAAAATACCCAGTTTGTAATTACAAAGCTCGTCGAATGATAGATGGCGCGGCTCATCGTTCATTCCTTCTTGTTTTATCACACATATTTTTCTTCAAAAACGGTTGCTTTTCTGAACTGTTTGCTAATCTTTAAAAATGCGTCTTTTACCCTAATTTATTATGCATGTTTATTAACGAGTTATGCACTAACCCGAACCCCTAATTTAACGTTAAGTGGGGTTAAACTTCCCCACACTTAGCTGACGACATGTGAAGTCGGTAGAATAAGTTCCACGAATTAAAATAGTGAGCCAGTTATTTACATCTCGGGTGGTATAAAATATATTAATGGGTTTAAAGTTTAGACCCACCCGATCGTCACTACTTAATTCTTTTTTAAGTGTAGCTTTTAGTAAATGGATATGTCTCTTTTCTGGTTCTTGGTCAAATGGATCGATATACACCGACATACATATTATAGGGTGGACAATTTCTAACGTTTCCTTCCTTTTATTCTCGATGTCAAAGTTTTCACCTCTATTACCCAATTGGGTGAAATTCGAGGTGTCATTATCTATTACAGCTCGTAGTTCATTTCCGGTGGATGACTCATCTATTGAGAATATTGGGTTGGAAGGTTGTGGAATGGTGAAGTTCGGTTTGGCCTTGGGGGTAAAATTTTCAACGTTATCGTATTCCCAAGAGTACCAATTTGTTACCCTTACTTCTTCTTTATCCATTGATGGATCGATGATTTCGTCGGTAGAGGCTAATGTGTCGATATGTTGTGAAATTGGTAAGACTGAATAAAAAGTATCATCGGGATAGTTGGTGATTTCGGAGCTCTCGAATTCATCAAAATTCGATGATATGAGATTTTCTTGCACACGACTCCTCAGATCAACAGGTGTGTAGTCTGATAGAGTTTCAGCTTGCCGGTTTACAAACTCTCTCATTTGTTCATTTTGAGCATTGAGTTCTTCGAGTTTGATTTTCATATTGTCTAATAAATTTTCAGACACGTAATTTTCCTCGTCTACTGGTTGTTAAGTTTGGATATATTCTTGGGAATAATCCCAATTTGAATTGTATTCTTCATAATCATTCCATTCAGGTTCCGTGGGTGCGTAATTTTCCATAGGAACGTAATAATAACATTCCCATGTTGAGTGATAATCTCCACAGATTTCACAACCAGTTATTGTTTCGTCATTCGTGATCCAAGATTGACCGAACGAATTGTCATCAACACTCGTTTGAGAGTATTGATTTAATTGATTTTGGATATCAAAAAGAGTTTCCATAACCTTGTTTTCAAAATTTTCCATTTTATTGCGATGGCCAAATTTTAGCTACAATGTGGTGCATTTACTAATTATCCTATTAGTTATAAAAATAGAAAAACTTATATAAGTTGTCCAATTAATAGACTTTTCTGCTTTTGCCCACGTTTCGAATAGCCAAAAGATGCAGCAGGGAGCCAGAACCCTTTAAATCGGAAGCTCACAACTCAGCCACTAACAAATCCAACTATTACTACGAAGTAGAAAATTGTCAACGTCCATTAATTTAACCACTTAAATAATTTTTCTTTCTGTTTGAGATATTAGATAAGAAATAGAGAAAATTTCTAAGTCCTAAAAACTAAAGCGTCGAGAAATAAGAAAGAAAAAGAATGCGCGTCGAAAAACGTCGAAAAATAAAAATAAGAAAATAGCGCGTCGTAACTTAAAAAGGAATTAAAAACTAAGAATTAAAAGTTGCGTCTAAAAATATTAAAGCTTAAAAGAAAAACTATATCCCAAATGGTAATAACTTAAAAAGGTACTAAAATATAAAAACGGCGTCGCAAAATTCTAAAGCACCTAAATCTTAATCTAAAGAAAAAGCACTTAAGGGATTTTACGGCAAAGCCTAAAAATCTAGAAGTAAAAATAACTATGGCAAAAACTAAGTTTAAAACTAAATATGAGCTAAAAATACAAATATTACGCTAAAACGATTAAAAAGGGACAAAATATAAAAATATACAAAAAGTTGTAAAAAGTACAATTTTTATAAAAATATTATTTTTATATTATTTATTTATTAAAACTATTAATTTTACATATAATAAAACTAATTAAAATTTAAAATACAATTTAATTAAAAAAACTTAAACTAATTATAATAATTAAACTAATTAGGGTTTATTAATAATAATAATAATAAAATCCGTAATTAATGTGAAATTAGGGTTCTGTCACGTGTGTCAGAGTGTCTCCGCGAGTCGTGGTATTTCAAGCAGCAAACCCCGCGAGTCGCGGGGTTCCAAAATTTAACTCTGGTACAGTTTTTAATTCGACGTGTTTTTTTTATTTTTTTTTTATTTTCTGTTTTATATTTTTCTGTTTTAAAATCTAAATATTTATATAATAAAAACTTATATTTAAAAACTTAAATAAAAATAGAACTACTTTATAATTTTATAAATAAAAATCGTAAAACTAGATTTATATATATATTTTTTTTTTTTAAATTTGATATTGTTTTTTTAAAAATATATTTATACAAATATATATTAAAAATATAGCGTTTCGCCAACTCCCCGGCAGCGGCGCCAAAAACTTGATGTGGTAGCGTGGGGGTACGTGATAGTACTATATTTTACTACGAAAAGTGATACAAACTACACAAGTTTTAATTATTTATTTACAAAATGGATATACCTAAACCTTGCTACAACACTATAGGCAGTGTACCTAATCGTAGAGTAGTATAGTTTTTAGTAAGTCCGGTTTGTTCCACAGGGAGCGGGCTTATTGCACACTATATTTTTAAACAACTATATTTGTACAAAATATATAAATATATATATATATATATATATATATATATATATATATATATATATATATATATATATATATATATATATATATATATATATATATATATATATATATAATAATATATAAAAAGGGGGTTTACCGTTTAATGACCGGTTTGTCGATTTATATTTTAAGTTACAATTAAAACCTAATGCAAAATATAAATGACGATAATTAAAGTAGCAAAAAATAAATGACAATAAATAAATGACGTTAAATAAAATAGCGAGTAAATAAAAGTACGATGAAAAATACAATAAAACAATTATGCTTATTTAAACTTCCGTAATCATGATGTTTGACGTGTTGATTTTGGTTTTATGCCCATGGGTTAATTGTCCTTTGTCCTGGATTATTTAATATGCCCATCTGGTTTTTGTCCATAACAGTCCATCAGTCATAAATATAAAGTGCGAGTGTCCTCGTCAAATTATCCTTATACCCGAAGTCAAATATTCCAACTAATTGGGGACTTAAACTGTAACAAGGTTTTAATACTTTGTTTAATAATTACACTAGGTTATCGACTGCGTGTAACCCAAGGTTTTAATACTTTGTTATCAATTATGCCAAGTGTCCTTGTACATAATTTCACCCCTGTTTTAATAATTCCATAGACTATTAATTCATTCCCGTGTCTGGTCAAATGAACAATAATTCGTACTTATAAATATCCTGCCCATCGTGTCCGATCGAGTGTATATGGTTATTTATAGGTACATCCAATTGTAAATATTTATATTAAAATTAACAAACTATCATTTAGTTAAACAAATATAAAGCCCATTAATAGCCCATAGTCTAATTTCCACAATTGTCGTTCTTTTGTCCAAACCCCAATTATGGTACAAAGCCTAATTACCCAATTTTAATATTTTTAGCCCAACATCATGATTACTTCGTCTTAAATAAGCATAATAATAACTTAAGTACGAGACATTAATTTAAAAAGGAGAACATAGCTTACATTGATTATTTATCGCGTAGTGTTACACGGACAGAGCTCCGACTTTAAAACCCGTAAAATAACCTTTACATAACCCGAACTAATCTAATATAATACTAATCTATATTATATATATATATATTATATATATTTATTTATATTATACTAGGGAGTATTATTATTATTATGTTATTTTTACTCGCAGAATTTGTGACCTTTTATAGGAGTTTTGATTTCTGACAGCTCCGCGAGTCGTGGAGTTTTTAGCCTTCAAACTCCACGAGTTGCGGAGTTTGAAAATCCAGCTCAGGATCATTTGTCTCATAGCTTGTCGACATAATTTTTAAATATATATAATATATAAATAATTTATATAATTATTTAAATATTATATTATATTCTTGTGCATAGTTGACTTGTAATTTTTGGTCCGTTGCGTCGGGCGTTGATAGTTGACTCATGTCCCGGTTCCGGATTTTCGAACGTCCTTGCGTACAATTTAATATCTTGTACTTTGCGTTTTGTAACTTGTACTCTTGTCATTTTTAGACGTTTTTCATCAATAAATTGAACCTTTTGAATTGTATCTTGAACATTTGAGCTTTTTGGACGTTTGTGTCTTCAAATCTTCGTTTTCGCCTTTTGTCTTCGCACTTATTTATTTAAACAATTACAATGAAAATATAATACAATTACATATGAAAACCTATTATTTAGGAGGGATATTGCTATGAAATATATGTTCCTTTTTAGCCTTATCAGTAAAGGAAAGCGTTGAACAAGCAACTGTTAAGGCAATGTCCCGTGACATGCTTTTGATTATGGTCTATAATGTGTCGGATTCAATTACTATCCTTTGTAGGAGCAATAGTAAAGATCACCCTATAGTTTTTTGGTCTGGCACAAGGTCCTGTCTTCGACCATGCTATGCAACCACCGTTCTTACGGTTATTGGTTCAGGTGACCTAATGAATTCCAGGTGAATTCCTAGGATTTTACGTTCAATGGTAATGAATGCATTGAAAATAGGTTTCAGAAAAACAAATCGGTTTTAATTTTGATCAAAATATTTTCTCGTTCAAGCTCGAGTTTAGATATCATTGAATTCCATGAGTTTGTAATTCTCAATCTTTAAAGTCAATCTCAAGGATTGAGTAATATCAGGCTTAAAAGCTGATTTTTAATCTTTAAGGAGATTATCCTTTCTGGGGGTCTGATTCATTAGTCTTATCAAGCTAATTTGCACGGCGCCCTCCCCATTTTATGAGACAGATCCTCTCATGGCTAGGATAAGTCTGACCACTTGGCAACCCTGTTTGATGCTGAGGTCCGTGAATTTCCTGCTGATTTTAGAGATGACTTTTCTAGATTTTTCGTCAACCTACAGCTGGTCTGGACGACAACTTCCTGTCCTAAATCAAGAAGAACGTGTCTTTTTCAGAAGACTTTACTTCCTTTTAATGATGGAATTTATTCATCGTGTAGATCCATCTTTCTTTCAAATATATATTACAGTAAATTAGGTAAAACTGATTAAAATCATCCAAAACAAAAGTACCTGCAATAATCTGTACCAAATATATGTGATATGTGTTTTAAAGAACTTGGTAAATTCTTCCCACACTTAGCTTTTATTTATTTTTTTTCTTTGCCTTTTTATTCTCCTATATTCCATTTTAAATGAATTCTAACGTTTTGGGTTGTTTCTCCATTTATGTTCTCTCCGAGGTAACAATAATTTCGGAATTATCACCTAGTTTTATCGTTCATAAATATGTATAAACATGATTTTAAATTCATTTAGTTGAAAATTTTTCAACTTTTCACAAAATTTGGCAATTATACTAAGTGTAAACCCGAGAGAATTTATAACCCTTCCCCACACTTGAAATCATGCAATGCCCTCATTTGCATGAAATCAGACTATAATTATAAATTCATGAGGGTGATTAGTGTAGAAAAGTGATTAAAAATACCCAGTTTGAAATTTCTAAGCTCGTCGAATGATAGATGGCGCGCCTCATCATTCATTCCTTTTGTTGTAATTTCACATATGTTTTGCGTCTTATCATCAAAATTAGTAGCTTTTGCTGAACTTAATGTCAGTCTTTGAAAGTACGCCGTTTTACCCTGTTTTGTATATAAGATAAACTACAAACATATATATAATATATATATAAATATATATTTTTTTTATATAAAACCTTTATTTATTAAAACAATTTAAATGAATAATTTTTAAAATTTTGTTTCCTTTCATGTGTGGGAGAGTATTGTATGCTAGGAAGAGTATAAGGTTAAATGCATGAGAAAGAGGTGCATGCATGCTTGAGACATTCTTGTCTCCAACACTTAATTAATCTATGTTTAACCTTAATAAATCACAAGTAATATGATGGGCTCACTAACTAGTCCATTAAGTGGTGTAGGGTGGACCTTGATAGTCCAAGTCTAATAGTATAAGCCCAAGTATAATTAAGCAACAAATTAGTAGAAAGCCCAAGTAATTAACTACTTACATTAGTTAATTAGAAATAATTAATAATAATTAATTATGAACGTAAATAATATTCGAAATATCATTCGTGAAAAGCGCGTATCGAAAAGACGAGTCGGGACATGGAAAGTCAATTACGATGATAAGCAAAATGTATAAGAATACATTTATTAACATGCAAGTATTAATAATAAATATTAATAATATAAGTTGGAAAATCCAGGGTCGTTACACATAGCACTTCTTTGGTCCAGTAGGGTTTGTCTTCACAGTTGGGGTGGTGATCTTGCAGTCTTTGCCAATGTGCCCAGTCCTTTTACAGTTTTCACATACCACGTTTCAATACCCGGTATGATGCTTATAGCATCTCTTACATTGCGGAAGACTATCCTTGTAGTTAGGGTTCGAGCATTGGTTCGGGTTGGGGTTCCTCCCGTCGTTGTTTCCCATGAAACTCTCATGCCTCTTAGCTGGGTTTTAATCAAAGACCCTTCCTGTAACGACCTCCCAATAGGGTCTGGAAGGAACGTCACTAATATCAAAATATACCAACATATTATAATATGAGAACAATTCTAAACGATAAAAAAATAAGCCTTATTGAGTACGCAGCGAAAAATGAAATGTCGTTACAATAATGGAAATTACAATAAAGTAATTGTTTCAAATGCAAGAGTAATAAATGAGATAGTTCTTGATCCTAAGTCCAAATAGCATCACATAAGCAGTAGATAAGTATACTTGATCATACAGCACATGAGACAAAACATGCTAAAGTGTCAACCAAAAAGGTTGAGTGAAGTTCATAGGTTTAACAAAAGTAGGAATAGTTGTTTTTAGACCACAAGATTTAGTTTGTAAAGTTGATCTCCCGCAGGATCAAAAAGTTATGCCAAAGCGTGATATTTAGACTAAACGTTCAAGTTTGCCCCATGACAAGTTGTGTATGTCCTTGTCGGTTTAAATTTCATTATCAAGTAATACAAAGATTTAGTCAAATGTATCGGGGACGTTACTCCCGATAGGCCTACCCTCAATAATTAAGCATGCCACATCAACTAAAAATATCACTGTAGGGACTTAGTCGGACATAGCCGGGTATAGAATAGTTTACAGTTTGGTACTTGTGTCTAAAGTGTAAAAAGTAAAAACAGCATGTGTCTCACCCCAAGTAAAAGTAAGTAAGTTTGCTAGCAGTAAAGAGGGGCTATGAATTCACCTTAGTAGAGAGAGAGCTAGTTATTCCTCAGAATAGTAAGTTGGATGAGTGAGCAGAAAAGTCAACCTATGACATTTAAGAGTAGTAAGTGTTTTTGCCCATATTTAAGTAGATGTTTAAGTATGATAGTATTTTAAGTATAGTTCGTTTCACTAAGTTTTCATTCCTAGTAAGTTTCTATTTTTATAAAGTTTCCACTTTTAGTAGGTTTCTTATCTTAGTAAGTTTCTATAACTAGAAAGTTTCTACTTTTAAGTGTGTTTTCCATTTTAGGATACTTGTCGTATTAGATAAGCTTCCAATCACCCCTTTCCCTTCAAATGGCCATTTCAAGTCTAGGGGCTTGAGCTATAGGACCCTTTAAATCGAAAAATCCAAACCCTTCCGCCTAGAGTTTCGTAGAAACCATTCGTCAAGAAAGTTCGAAGATCTATACATCTCTAATACATACCCCAAAACGTTTTTATGTGCTATAATATAATTAGTAGGTTATAGGTGTTAGTAATAGTAATAGTGTATACATGTCAATTAATAGTATAAGTAGTATTAGGGTTTCATTAATTAGGGTTAGTTAATTAAAGTGGTATTTTAATGATTAGGGTTTGTAATAAATGACTAGGGTTTAATTATTGTCCTAGGTTTAATTAATTAGGTTTAAGTTAAAGTTAATTTAGAGTTTTAATAATATATGTACAATATATGTGTCGTGTATATATATTGTAAATTTATTTAAATAAGATAACTTTAAAATATAAATTTATTAATTTAATATGTCTAATAGTTATCTTATTAAGTAAGTTAATGATTTTTATAAAAATTTATGAAAAAGTTCGGATTTATTTTATATGGAAACTTCAAAAATTGTTTTAACCATATCTAACTCAATTTTAATCCAAATCGCTTGATATTTATATGCATTTTGATTGGTTTTGAAAGGGGAATCCAAATATGAACTCAAAATAAGAGAATAAGACTTTTTCAGTTTCCGAAAAATTAGTGTTCTAATAAATACGAATTTAGTCATACTTAAAACAAAGTTAGCAAGATTAATAACTAAAGATACTTGGTATACTCTAATTAATTTTAATAAGTGACTATATATTCAATTGATGAGATTTGATTAGGTTTAAATAAATTAGGGTTAGATATTTAGGGTTTGTAGATCATACATTATTTATTTTTATTTTTTTGTAGTCGAAATATATGTATATATGTATATGTCGACTTGCATGTATATATATAATGTTTTAGGTTAATTACACATGATTAATATGGATCAAGAACAAACATGAATCAAGACAGGAATTGAATGGACAAGTTTAGGTTTATAGTGTTATACCTTGAAGATGGATGAAGATTAACAAGAAAACAAGAAGAATACTTTGAAGATGAAGATCAAACCCTTGAAGATTGAAGAACACCTTTGAAGATCTTCGAAGAACACAAAGAACACGATGAACAATCTTGAAGATCACTTGAAGATCTTGAAGAGGGTGGTGGTGTGGTGGTGATTTCTTGGCCGTGAGCCAAAGAGGAGAAGAGAGGGAGAGATTGATTTTTGAGAGAGGATTAATAGAATATTTTGGTACATAGAATGCATTAGCTTAGGCCTCTATTTATAGTTGAGGTTAGAAAATTCTAGAATTAGGGTTTAGGTTAAAGGAACTTAGGGAACAAGTTAGGGTTTAATGAGGAGGTGATGGTGGCTATTAGGGCCGAAATTTAGAGGGGCAAAAGGGTCTTTTGCCTTGCCCTAAATTCGGCTAGGGTTTTGTGGAGGGAGGTGGAACATTTTCACTTTATTCCTTGTACTTTTGTTTGCTTAAAATGGCTCCTTAATTGTCCAAATTTAATTATTTAAATGTACAAAGTTTAAGGTTATTTATTTTGTTCACAAAGGTTTATTAACCCTTTATTTTTATCTTTTATTAACTTGTCGTTTATCACACAAAGTTAATTATACGTTTTTATAATTTTTAACGCTTAACGATTATTGATTATAGTTAAATCGTTAAGTTTAATTATATTGTTTGGGCAAATTAAATGATGAAATGATATATAAATGTTGGAAATTTGAGGGTCGTTATAGTACCTCCCCGTTATTAGAAACTCCATCCCGAAGTTTTAGGTAAAGCTCTCGTTTGCATCAGCAGTTGAGAATAGATAGAGGTATTTCCGTATCGTTTGGTCTTTGCGTTCCCATGTATGTTAGGGGCTGCTACGCGAATCCCAATGGATTTTAATAGAGTTTGATTTTCACGTTCCCTGGTACAATCGGGGCCCTTTCGTGAATTCCAATGAGTGTTAACAATAAGTATATTGATTTGTTTACACGTTTGATCTCATGATCCTTAACCTTATTAGGTCGTTTACAAAGTGCATTAAATGTGGAGATTTTTCCAAGGAATAACAAGAGTGTCGTTTGACTAGTTTTCCTTTAAAAGGAAAGATGATGCTATATCAGCATGAAATGTATCGTTGAGCTCATTAAGATTTTGAGTTTTTATGCCGCAATAGTAGGGCAGATAAAATAGAGTAGAGTACGTAAAGATTTTAGTTACGTGGTTTGATGTATGGCTGGTGTTTATTAGAGATAGTACCAGCTTCAAGTTGCGAAAGGTAACCATAATACCTTTAGTTTTCAAGAGATGTCTAATAGATAAATGAGACATTAGTTGAGGATTCATTGACCTCAGGATAATATGAGTGATTAAATGAAAGACATCATTAAGTATACATGAGAACTTGTCTTTAGAAATAGTTTCAAAATGTAGCTTCAAGATTTATGATTTCAGCTTCATGTCGAATCATAGATCTAGACTTGACTAGAATAACATCTAGTTGCAATCCAAGAAGGAAGAAATGTGTAGAGTATCTTCATAAATGTTTAAGGTAACTCCTTCAGAGTAAGAAAAGTGTTTTCGCACAAATGGCGAGTCGGTCTATTATATACTTACGAGTTTAAACGCGGATTCGAATAAATGTGAATCATTGTTTATAGGATGAAGGAACCTCTGCTTCTTTGTTCGAAGGATCGTAGAATTGATGTTTACGAGAGCGTTGTAGTTTATCCATGAAATACTGGAAGTAGAAACTTCTTAATGATTAGTATAGCAAGGAAGAGATGACGTACGTAAAGAGGTAAGTCTCGTTCTTGCATGAAGAATGAGAATAAAGGTGATCCAAACGCATTGGAGAGCAATACGAAAGTTTTAATAATGAGCCAAAGTAATTTTTGAAAAGTTGTAACGTTTGATATAACTATATAAACGAAGCGGAGCTATTAGTAAGACTTGAATTATGTACATCACGTACTATTTACGTGAAATAATTTGAACAATACGAAAAAGAGTTGATTAAAAGAATGTTTAATTTGATAAAACAAAGGTAAATTGATAAAAATGCGAAAGTGTTTATATAATTAGTGAAGGTAATTTTAGAGGAGTTGACGAAATGATGTTCGTAGTGAAACTAGGGTTACGTAAAATTTGTAAAGTAATTTCGATTTAATCAAAGTGGAAATTTGTAGAAGCGAAAGTATAATTTGATATGTACTAGTCAAAGTATGTAAAGTTAAATTTATGTATAAGATTTTATAAATCGCATAAGTGAAAAATCATTTTTATAAATTCCGAGATAGCTTGAAAATAAATACTCGTGTAAGAAATCTTTGGAAAACAGGATATTTGTATTTAAGAGTTTATTGGTTTGAGAAAAATTGATTAAAGATTTTAAAATTCCGGAGGATAATTGTGTAATAATTGTTTCGAGGTAGTGAAAACTAATGAATTAACTTTTATCAGGGCATGAGTCCTTGGACTCAGAATGTTAACGTTAAAGTAAGAAGGATGATAATGTGATTATCATCAAATGAGTAAATCCCTCGGATTTAGAGTTATGTATGAAAGGACTTCAAATAAGATTTACAACTTTGAATCGTTTGAGTGATAGTGAGAGTTCGAGAACTCGGTATGAGTAATCTGACAGTCGCATAGTCAGGTATAAATAAATGCTAAAGCAGTGGCTTTCAACTATGTAATGATCGTTTGAATTCAGTCCTAATCGGCACGAGAGGAGGATACGTTAAAGTATGATGGAATCATTTCAGTTGCTACAGCAGTTCTTCAGATGTGATAAGTTTAGCTCAAGCCACAACTTGAGATAGTGTATTTCACCTTTGATTTTCGAGTTGACAATGATTAATTGTTGTTTGAGTATGACACCATTACTTGCATGGTGCCAAGTAGTCTATTATAAGTAGATGCACGAGTGCAGAAGTTTATTGACTATGCTAGTCAATACGTTACACGTATGGAGGTTCCATTCTTCAAAAGATTATGTGTATGAGATATTTATTATCTCGACATAGAAAATGTAATAGCGAACATGGTGGTTGTGATATCGACGTTTGAGGGTTCAAATGACATGGCTTATGAAAGTCATATGTAAATTTTCACCAAAAGTGTAATAACATAGAGGATCTGGATATAACAAGTGATGATTAAGTATCAATGATCATGAGATATTCATGAACGTAAAATTTCAGGGTTCGATTGTTCATATCCTGTATGGTATATGAAAGATTGTTAAATGAGTATGAGATTTATAGATAGTTTGATGAGTATATCTACAAATATTGAGATGATCATTTTTCACCCTTCATGCCCCTTGCATTTGGGTTTTTGAACATATAGCTTGAGAATTTTCCATGACTCACTTTCTATTCCATATGTAATGATATTGGGATATCTCTATGAATTACCGGAATATACTCACGTTGGCCACCGTCATTATATTTCACTAATTCATATTTCCATTCCAAAGTCACTTTATAAGGTCAGGATATGTGATCAATGATGATTTATAGTGTGTTAAGGATAACAGTAATCTTAGCTCGATCGACAACATGTCGGTTTTAAGCCAAAACTTGCACTTGGAAAAGTTTGCGTAGAGTTGTTCTTTTTCTTAAGAGTTCAAGAATGAATTTGCAAATGTTGCTCATGTTCCTTCTCACTCTTGGAGTAGATCGAAATGTCATCCATGAAAACAGTTACGAACTTGTCGAGTTATGGTTGGCTAGTTTTAAGTTGCAGTCTTTATAGACTTGGTCAACCTTCATATCTTTGAAAGTTATGGAAGTCGTGAAAGTTAGGAAATGGACGTAGTAAGACATCGTGGTAAGAGTTGGTGCAGTTGGGCGAACCATGATTCTTCACTACATAAGGGTGTATAGAAGTTTGATAAATCTGATAGGTCATAAGTTTGAAAAATTTTTAAGCGAGATAAAGATGAATATGATATTAACAAAACACTTTATTTTATTAAGAACGAGGCATTAAATAAGCGTTTATTACATGAGTTGGAAATAGGAATAGTTAAGGCATAGCCTTTACATGGATAAGAATTTAGAAAGATAACTTAGGAAATATTAAGATTGAAGTAGTCTTCATATTCCTTCTTCTCGTCCTCAACCTTCTTCATAAACTTCTCAACTTTCTCATTTCTTCTCCTTTTATTTCTCATGTAGGAACTCGAGATTATTATAAAGATTAGAAACTTCATTGTTGATTACATGGTACTTGTGGTCCCTTATAGAAAGTTGATTATTCACGCAGTTTTCCTCCATCTTCAATCTAAGGTCAACATCTTCTCTTAGGTAGGAGAGAGATTGCTTCCCCCATCGGGTATTTCTATCACCTTCATACTTCACCAACTTTATCTCTTTCTTTAGTTCAGCATTTTCCTCCATGAGCTTCTTGATCGCTAGGTCTTTTTCCTTCATTTGAACATCGATCCTTGCAATATGGCGAATTAGGTCATCGGTAGTTTTTCGCAGATTCATGAGCTCGTACATGGCATCAACTTCATCGTAGGAAGGAGATCGGGATCTTTTCTTTGACGGGCCGATTTCTTCAAGACGTTTCCCCTTGCCTTCCGGTCTTGGAGTCGGGTGGTGATCGAGAGAATTAGGTAAAGTATCCGGACTATAGTTTGGTGAGGGAGGACCACCAATTCCATAAGGTGGACTTTGGACTGGTCTTTCAGTGGAAGACCTTTCAGTATCTTTTTCGGTTGGCTTGAAAAGATTCATTTTGGTCGCTTGGTAAGAATTAGACATCCTAACATTAGGAAGGAGATTTTTGATCAGTTTTAAGATAAGATTGTAAAGCATATGTTTTAAGATTACAAGGCAATCCTAAGTGCTTTAAAGCCTAAGGCAGGAAAGGTTATAGTTTCCTAGATTGCTAAGGCACCCTAGCTAACAAGTAAGGCACACATAAAAATGCAATCCTGGTTCTCTATAACAGCCTGGTTATGCTCTGATACCAATCTGTAACGACCTCCTAATAGGGTCTGGAAGGAACGTCACTAATATCAACATATACCAACATATTATAATACGAGAACAATTCTAAATGATAAAAACAATAAGCTTTATTGAGTACGCAGCGAAAAATGAAATGTCGTTACAATAATGGAAATTACAATAAAGTAATTGTTTCAAATGCAAGAGTAATAAATGCGATAGTTCTTGATCCTAAGTCCAAATAGCATCACATAAGCAGTAGATAAGTATACTTGATCATACAGCACCTGAGACAAAACATGCTAAAGTGTCAACCAAAAAGGTTGAGTGAAGTTCATAGGTTTAACAAAAGTAGGAATAGTTGTTTTTAGACCACAAGATTTAGTTTGTAAAGTTGATCTCCCGCAGGATCAAAAAGTTATGCCAAAGCGTGATATTTAGACTAAACGTTCAAGTTTGCCCCATGACAAGTTGTGTATGTCCTTGTCGGTTTAAATTTCATTATCAAGTAATACAAAGATTTAGTCAAATGTATCGGGGACGTTACTCCCGATAGGCCTACCCTCAATAATTAAGCATGCCGCAGCAACTAAAAATATCACTGTAGGGACTTAGTCGGACATAGCCGGGTATAGAATAGTTTACAGTTTGGTACTTGTGTCTAAAGTGTAAAAAGTAAAAACAGCATGTGTCTCACCCCAAGTAAAAGTAAGTAAGTTTGCTAGCAGTAAAGAGGGGCTATGAATTCACCTTAGTAGAGAGAGAGCTAGTTATTCCTCAGAATAGTAAGTTGGATGAGTGAGCAGAAAAGTCAACCTATGACATTTAAGAGTAGTAAGTGTTTTTGCCCATATTTAAGTAGATGTTTAAGTATGATAGTATTTTAAGTATAGTTCGTTTCACTAAGTTTTCATTCCTAGTAAGTTTCTATTTTTAGAAAGTTTCCACTTTTAGTAGGTTTCTTATCTTAGTAAGTTTCTATAACTAGAAAGTTTCTACTTTTAAGTGTGTTTTCCATTTTAGGATACTTGTCGTATTAGATAAGCTTCCAATCACCCATTTCCCTTCGAATGGCCATTTCAGGTCTAGGGGCTTGAGCTATAGGACCCTTTAAATTGGAAAATCCAAACCTTTCCGCCTAGAGTTTCGTATAAACCATTCATCAAGAAAGTTCGAAGATCTATACATCTCTAATACATATCCCAAAACGTTTTTATGTGCTATAATATAAGTAGTAGGTTATAGGTATTAGTAATAGTAATAGTGTATACATGTCAATTAATAGTATAAGTAGTATTAGGGTTTCATTAATTAGGGTTAGTTAATTAAAGTGGTATTTTAATGATTAGGGTTTGTAATAAATGACTAGGGTTTAATTATTATCCTAGGTTTAATTAATTAGGTTTAGGTTAAAGTTAATTTAGAGTTTTAATAATATATGTACAATATATGTATCGTGTATATATATTGTAAATTTATTTAAACAAGATAACTTTAAAATATAAATTTATTAATTTAATATGTCTAATAGTTATCTTATTAAGTAAGTTAATGATTTTTATAAAAATTTATGAAAAAGTTCGGATTTATTTTATATGGAAACTTCAAAAATTGTTTTAACCATATCTAACTCAATTTTAATCCAAATCGCATGATATTTATATGCATTTTGATTGGTTTTGAAAGGGGAATCTAAATATGAACTCAAAATAAGAGAATAAGACTTTTTAAGTTTCTGAAAAATTAGTGTTCTAATAAATACGAATTTAGTCATACTTAAAACAAGGTTAGCAAGCTTAATAACTAAAGATACTTGGTATACTCTAATTAATTTTAATAAGTGACTATATATTCAATTGATGAGATTTGATTAGGTTTAAATAAATTAGGGTTAGATATTTAGGGTTTGTAGATCATACATTATTTATTTTTATTTTTTTGTAGTCGACATATATGTATATATGTATATGTCGACTTGCATGTATATATATATATAATGTTTTAGGTTAATTACACATGATTAATATGGATCAAGAACAAACATGAATCAAGACAGGAATTGAATGGACAAGTTTAGGTTTATAGTCTTATACCTTGAAGATGGATGAAGATTAACAAGAAAACAAGAAGAACACTTTGAAAATGAAGATCAAACCCTTGAAGATTGAAGAACACCTTTGAAGATCTTCGAAGAACACGAAGAACACGATGAACAATCTTGAAGATCACTTGAAGATCTTGAAGAGGGTGGTGGTGTGGTGGTGATTTCTTGGTCGTGAGCCAAAGAGGAGAGGAGAGGGAGAGATTGATTTTTGAAAGAGGATTAATAGAATGTTTTGGTACATAGAATGCATTAGCTTAGGCCTCTATTTATAGTTGAGGTTAGAAAATTCTAGAATTAGGGTTTAGGTTAAAGGAACTTAGGGAACAAGTTAGAGTTTAATTAGGGGGTGATGGTGGCTATTTGGGCCGAAATTTGGAGGGGCAAAAGGGTCTTTTCCCTTGCCCTAAATTCGGCTAGGGTTTTGTGGAGGGAGGTGGAACATTTTCACTTTAGTCCTTGTACTTTTGTTTGCTTAAAATGGCTCCTTAATTGTCCAAATTTAATTATTTAAATGTACAAAGTTTAAGGTTATTTATTTTGTTCACAAAGGTTTATTAACCCTTTATTTTTATCTTTTATTAACTTGTCGTTTATCACACAAAGTTAATTATATGTTTTTATAATTTTTAACGCTTAACGATTATTGATTATAGTTAAATCGTTAAGTTTAATTATATTGTTTGGGCAAATTAAATGATGAAAGGATATATAAATGTTTGAAATTTGAGGGTCGTTATACTTCCCTTGTTGCTGTCCAATTACGTTTCTCATTACTAGCTCCCGATTCAGATTTCGCCTTCTCTGGTTCCTTGCTGGTAATTTGGTTCATCAGGGTGTGCGCCATGCGCATAGCTTTCGGGACATCAGCTGGTTTCGAAGAGGTGACATTTCCCTGAATGGACTTGGGGAGTCCCCACAAATACCATTCCATTCGCTTAAATTCCGGGTGTAACCATCGTGGGGCACATCAGAGCTAATTCCATGTACGTTCGGTTATAACCATCAAGATCGGTTCCCACAACCTTCAACTCCCAAAACTCATCTTCCATTTTCTGAATCTCTGTTCTGGGGCAGTACTCCTCGATCATAGCCCCCTTAAATTCCTCCCACGGTGTCGCATATGAAATGTCCCGTTCATATTGATTATAAACGTTCCATATTAATTGATTTCGTCGCGAGTTTTTGACCTCTATATGAGACGTTTTTCAAAGACTGCATTCATTTTTAAAACAACCATAACCTTTATTTTATCTATAAAGGTTTAAAAAGCATTACGTAGATTATCAAATAATGATAATCTAAAATATACCGTTTACACACGACCATTACATAATGGTTTACAATAAGAATATATTACATCAAAAATAAGTTTCTTGAATGAAATTTTTACAGAATATCATACAAGCATGGACTTCAAATCTTGTCCTTATTTTAGTATGCAACAGCGGAAGCTCTTAATAATCACCTGAGAATAAACATGCTTAAAACGTCAACAAAAATGTTGGTGAGTTATAGGTTTAACCTATATATTATCAAATCAGAATAATAGACTATAAGATTTCATATTTCAATATACATCCCATACATAGAGATAAAAATTATTCATATGGTGAACACCTGGTAATCGACATTAACAAGATGCATATAAGAATATCCCCTATCATTCCGGGAAATTCTTCGGACATGATAAAAAACGAATTCGAAGTACTAAAGCATCCGGTACTTTGAATGGGGTTCGTTAGGCCCAATAGATCTATCTTTAGGATTCGCGTCAATTAGTAGATCGGTTTACTATAAGTAAAAGGAGCATATTCGGCTTCGATCATTCACCCATATAATGTAGTTTCAATTACTTGTGACTATTTCGTAAAACATTTATAAAACTGCATGTATTCTCGTCCCAAAATATTAGATTTTAAAAGTGAGACTATAACTCACTTTCACAGATTTTTACTTCGTCGGGAGTAAGACTTGGCCACTGGTCGATTCACGAACCTATAACAAATATATATATATATATATATATATATATATATATATATATATATATATATATATATATATATATATATATATATATATATATATATATATATATATATATATATATATCAAAGTATGTTCAAAATATATTTACAACATTTTTAATACATTTTGATGTTTTAAGTTTATTAAGTCAGCTGTCCTCATTAGTAACCTACAACTAGTTGTCCATAGTTAGATGTGCAGAAATAAATTGATATATATATTATCTTGAATCAATCCATGACCCAGTGTATACACGTCTCAGGCTAGATCACAACTCAAAGTATATATATTTTTGGAATCAACCTCAACCCTGTATAGCTAACTCAAACATTACTGCATATAGAGTGTCTATGGTTGTTCCAAATAATATATATACATGGGTCGATATGATATGTCAAAACATTTGCATACGTGTCTATGGTATTCTAAGATTACATAATATATTAGAATACATGTATAATATAATATAAGTTAGCTAGAATATGATTTGTATAGAATTGTTACAATATTTCTCGAAGCTACAACAATCAAAAAAATATCCAATCTTGTTTTACTCATAACTTCTTCGTTTTAAATCCGTTTTGAGTGAATCAAATTGATATATTTTCATATTGAACTCTATTTTATGAATATAAACAGAAAAAGTATAGGTTTATAGTCTAAAATATAAGTTACAAGTCATTTTTGTAAGAGGTAGTCATTTCAGTCGAAAGAACGACGTCTTGATGACCATTTTGAAAAACATACTTTCACTTTGAGTTTAACCATGATTTTTGGATATAGTTTAATGTTCATAAGAAAAATTATTTTCCCAGAAGAATAACTTTTAAATCAAATTTTATCATAGTTTTGAATTATCAAACCCAAAACAGCCCGCGGTGTTACTACGACGGCGTATGTCCGGTTTTACGGTGTTTTTCGTGTTTCCAGGTTTTAAATCATTAAGTTAGCATATCATATAGATATAGAACATGTGTTTAGTAGATTTTAAAAGTCAAGTTAGAAGGATTAACTTTTATTTGCGAACAAGTTTAGAATTAACTAAACTATGTTATAGTGATTTTAAGTTTAAACCTTCGAATAAGGTAGTTTTATATATATGAATCGAATGATGTTATGAACATCATTACTACCTCAGGTTTTGTAGATAAACCTACTAGAAATTAGAAAAATAGATCTAGCTTCAAAGGATCCTTGGATGGCTTGAAAGTTCTTGAAGCAGAATCATGACACGAAAACAAGTTCAAGTAAGATTTTCACTCGAAATAAGATTGTTATAGTTATAGAAATTGAATCAAAGTTTGAATATGAGTATTACCTTGTATTAGAAAGATATCTTACTGTAAATAAGAAAGATTTTTTGAGGTTGGATGATCACTTTACAAGATTGGAAGTAAGCTAGCAAACTTGGAAGTATTCTTGATTTTATGAAACTAGAACTTATAGAATTTATGAAGAACACTTAGAACTTGAAGATAGAACTTGAGAGAGATCAATTAGATGAAGAAAATTGAAGAATGAAAGTGTTTGTAGGTGTTTTTGGTCATTGGTATATGGATTAGATATAAAGGATGTGTAATTTTGTTTACATGTAAATAAGTCATGAATGATTACTAATATTTTTGTAATTTTATGAGATATTTCATGCTAGTTGCCAAATGATGGTTCCCACATGTGTTAAGTGACTCACATGGGCTGCTAAGAGCTAATAATTGGAGTGTATATACCAATAGTACATACATCTAAAAGCTGTGTATTGTACGAGTACGAATACGGGTGCATACGAGTAGAATTGTTGATGAAACTGAACGAGGATGTAATTGTAAGCATTTTTGTTAAGTAGAAGTATTTTGATAAGTGTCTTGAAGTCTTTCAAAAGTGTATGAATACATATTAAAACACTACATGTATATACATTTTAACCGAGTCGTTAAGTCATCGTTAGTTGTTACCTGTAAATGTTGTTTTGAAACCTTTAGGTTAACGATCTTGTTAAATGTTGTTAACGCATTGTTTATTATATCTAAAGAGATGTTAAATTATTACATTATCATGATATTATGATATATTAATATATATTAGTATGATATATATACAGGTAAATGTTGTTACAACGATAATCGTTACATATATGTCTCGTTTCGAAATCATTAAGTTAGTAGTCTTGTTTTTACATATGTAGTTCATTGTTAATACACTTAATGACATGTTTACTTATCATTTATCATGATTAAACATAGTGTATCAATATCTTAATATGATTCATATGTATTTAGTAAGACGTTGCTATAACGATAATCATTATATATATCGTTTCGAGTTTCTTAATTCAATAAACTCAATTTTATGTATATAACTCATTGTTAAAATACCTAATGAGATACTTACTTATCATAATATCATGTTAAATATATATATAATCATATATATGTCATCATATAGTTTTTACAAGTTTTAACGTTCGTGAATCACCGGTCAACTTGGGTGGTCAATTGTCTATATGAAACCTATTTCAATTAATCAAGTCTTAACAAGTTTGATTGCTTAACATGTTGGAAACACTTAATTATGTAAATAACAATTTCATTTAATATATATATACATGGAAAAGTTCGGGTCACTACAGCATAAGCCTCGTCAATTCCCTTAGCCAGAGCAAGGGTGTTCCACCAAGTTAAAGCGCCATCCGACAGCGTACAGGAGGCATACTTAGTTTTGTTCATTTCTGAGCAGTTGCTCACACAAAACACAGCTTTTAACTTCTTAAACCATCTCGTCAGTCCAACTGGCCCCTCAGTACCACTGAAGTTGAGGGGCTTGCAGCTCTGGAATTCCTTATAAGTGCACCCGTTATGATTGTGCTGATTAACCGGTGGAGCTTGGGGGTTGATATCCGCTATAGCTGCGGCTACTCGTTCGGCTATCATCTCCTCAATCTGTGCTGCTGTGGGCGATTCCCTTAGAAATCTTGAACCGTTTGCAATTGATCTTCTAAACAAAAAATTTGACTTAAGTCAAAATCCAGCATTCAATAAATAATATTACGGTATATGGCAACCAACATGGAATCAACACAACACACGCTAATTAAGTAATGCAACTAGATACAGATACCACAAAATCATCATACAGTAACGTAATTAGAACACCGTACAGAAATTAAACAACACTAAGTTCCATTCATTAAATTAGAAAGTTGCATACATCCGCATAAGGTTCGTACCATACATGAGTAAAACATGAAACTACAAACAGGATTACATAATGAAATCTAATACAATAGTCCTATGGTGACGGTGGGTAAAGGATGTCCATTATGTGGGACACCTGGTCCTCGAGCTCAGTTACCCGAGCACGGAGGATATGCACTTCCTTCGTCAGTTCCTCGACGATGGGGGATGCTGGTGGGGCAGGCGGTGCAGATGGTACCGATGGTGCTGGTGGTGCATACGGTCCAGCACCAGAAGTAGATGGTGCATAACGGGAAGCCTTACGCACGAATGGATCGGCAGGGTAAGGCACAACCCGATTACGGGCGGTAACCCTAACCAACTATCCGCGTGCATTCACGAACGGTCTACCTCCGTTAACCCCTGGAATAACAGTACCATCAAAATGATACCACTTCTTCGGCGAGGTAGAGGGCGGCTGCACGGGCGCCTCCTGAAGGTCCTCGTCGGAATCCTCATCGGAATCCTCCTCGCTTGAGTCATTGGATGATGAGTCGTCTGAATCATCTGAGGGTGGATCTGCTCGACCGGTGGTCATAAGTCGATATCTGCTAGGCTGGATCGGCACGACACGTCCATCAGCAAGGCGTCTGACCCAATGTCCTCGCTCATTACGGAAAGGACCGTCTCCGTTTCCCCAGGAATCACAGCACCACCGGAATGGTGATGTGGCTCCGGGAGTCCTGGGCTAGGTGGAGCTGAAATCTCCTCTGGATCCTCGTCTCCGTCTGAGATGATCATCAGGTCAACTGCGTGGCTACTATCCCCAAAGGACGAATCGCCAGAGTCGCTGGAGGGTAGCGATGACGGGATCTGTGAGTCAGCAGCAGTAGCAGGCGAGGTGGCAGATGAATCTGAGTCGATCTCCAAGTCAATGATGATGGGGGAATATCCGACATCTGAACAAGAAAAAATAACTTTTTCCATGTCAGTAAGTCATATAGCAAGCACGTATTAGGCAAAGTAACTATGACAGTCTAGATCATCTATAGCAGTAAATAGCATGGCAATAATAACAAACCCTACAGAAGTATCATGAAATCGAACGCAGATAGTAGCATGGAGTAGTGAAAACAAGTAGCAGTATATGACATATAGTAGTAAAAGTAAGCAGCAGCATGCAGCAAGTTCCGCAGAAACAAGTAAACTAGCAAGTTGTAGATTAGTCCTATTAGTGAATCCTACTCGGTCCGGTCTAGACTCACTAATGCAACCTAATTCCCTACAACCTGGCTCTGATACCAAATGTGACGCCCCTTACAAAATTAACGTGTACGGATCATCACCAACAGGATCATTACAAGGTCAAACACTATATGCTGTTTTAAAATAAGTTTGCATTCATAAGAAGGGGTGACGTCATAACCAACATCAAAAGTTTTACAAATGGTAGTAGGCTTCTACGAATAGAAGCAATTAACATTTCATGCATTCATAAGTACGAGACCCAAAGGTCATTACAAATTCATTGTTCAAAAGTAACATAGTTTGTGAATGTAAGGTAAACATTTCATGCAGAGACATCTCTAACAAAAGCAGCGGGAGTCTACACAGCAAGACTACTACAGCGGAAGCATCAAACCTCTAAGCACCTGAGAAAACATGCTTAAAAATGTCAACATGAATGTTGGTGAGCTATAGTTTAAATGAAACAATAATGTAAGGTAGGCCACGAGATTTCAGTGTTTCAAAACAGTATGAAAAGTATATGCTCAACCGTGGGCACTTGGTAACTAACTTAACGTAATATCACCCCAAGTACACTTGGCGAGTGCGTAAGTTGACGAAGTATTCAACATCCGTTAAATGCTAGCGTGACTAGCCCGAGTGGGGATGTCAAACCATATGGATCCATATCTAAGATTCGCTTTCACCGGTTCAAAAACCAATAACTAAACGTTACCGAGCTAAGGGGAAAGTTTATGCCGTTATATAACCCACACATATATAAAGTTTAAGTACTCGTGTCTAGTATGTAAAATGTAAAAAGCACATGTATTCTCAGTTCCAAAAATTGTTAAAGTAAAAAGGGATGCTATAACTCACAGTGAAGAGTAGTAAAGTCGGTACGAGATAAGTAAGCAAGTAGTTGGTTCGAAAGTCCTCAACCTAAGTCAAAAGTTACTAAGTCAGTAAATCGTTTCCAAAGGTTTAAAAGTATGTAAATTAGGTCTTAAGTATCATCATCATTCAAAAACATAAGTAAAAAGTAAAGTAAGTTTTCAATCAAGAATAGAGATCGAAACAAAGGATGACTTCATTCAGCTGCTACGACCTCTATACAAATCGAAAAGATGTGTAGTCAGTGGATATGGTTCTGTATGTGAGTCCCCTAGTTGATGACCAATTTCCAGAACCAAAATCGTCTTCATTTGGCCTTGGCAATGGTTTAAGTACGAGTAGGTTAGAAATTTCAGCACAACGTTACAAAGGTGTAGTGACTTTCGGAAGGCTATAAATCCTAAACCGTAAATCGGATAAAGACGAGTCTTAAACAAAAAGTCATCTACTCAAACCGAACAATCTGGAAATCAACTTTTCCAGTAGCCCAGGTGACTAATCAGAACTCAAAAACAGTAAGCAAAGTGCTCCGGTGGGTTCTTGGTGCTTGATGTTCATCACGGTTCTCATCTTTGATGCTTGTAGCTTCAAGTGTACAACTCATTGATGTGTTTGCATCACCTTAACCAAGTTTTGACCATCATGACACTAGTGTATGTCTAAGATAAATAGCACAACTCATTTAAGGGTTGTAAGAAGGTTGATGAACCAAAGTTACATCAAGATCTTAGATCCGACACATACATGAGTTCTATAGTAATATTAAGCTATAAACTTGAATGTAAACTAAATAAACAAGATCTTAAGTTGTAGAACTTAGATCTTAGTTAGATCTTGAAGATCCTAGACTAAAATGTCTAGATCTAGTGTTCTTAAGTTAAACCCTGTCATACCCCCAAATAGGGCCGGGGAAATATGACTTCACAATATCACAAGACAAGTATGTAAAAGCGAGAACGACTCTATATGAGACATTTTAATTGATAACCAATGTATATAATAAGCATCGGAAAGTATTAAGTCATTACAATAAGTGTTCTAATGCAATAATATGAATGTATAAATGCGGACTCCAAAAGCAGCAAAGTCCACATAGCAAATAATCTTTAGCAATCTTCACCTGAGACAAAACATGCTTAAAGTGTCAACCAAAAATGGTTGAGTGAACAACATAGGTTTATCAATAATAACCAAGTTTTTAGACCACAAGATTTAATTATAAAGTTTAATCAGTTCGGTAGTAGTGCTGGTGTATATGATATCGATACTAACCATAAGTTACCCTAAACACATCACGTTCGTGTTGTGCATCATTATTATGTATCCATTGACCAACGGTCATCCGGATAGAGACGTCACCCTCAATAGCGCTATTCACAATAACTAAGCTTACCTTTATACGTAGCAATTACCGATATCATGGTAGGGATTTAGCATGAATCAAAGCATGTTAGCAACAGTTTGAACTAATCAAAATAAAGTTTGAGTACTCGTATCTAAGCGTAAAACAGTTTAAAAGCAAGCATGCGTCTCACCCCAAAGTTATAAAACAGTTAAGAAATAGTAAAAAAGAGGGGCTATGAAGTTCACCTTAATAGCAGATAGATATTCCACGCAAGTTATACGATTGGAGTGTTGATCACGGAGATCTCAACCTAGAGATATTATGTTCGATTAGTTAATGTCTAACAGACATAAAGTTTGTTTATTAATATAGCGGCTATATTAATAGTGACTGTTTTCGAGAAAAGTTATATTTATATAAGTGATAATATACTTAGTGTACTTTAGTGTTACTATGTAATTAGGTGTGTAAGTTATAATAGTATTAGTATCTAGTTAATCAGCTATTATGTATACTTGCTTACTATATGTTTCATAGATAATATACACCTATGTGATACATACATATATATATATTCTTTATTCATTATTATTCATGTATGTATTCATAATTATATGGTATATACGTACTAGGTGTAGGTGTTACATATAGATAAGTGTAAGATGATACGTATATATATACTTATTACTTTTATTATTATGTTTACTAATCGCATATAACTTACATAATGCACATTCATTCATACATACACACGTACATATACATACATATATACATATACATATACATGTATGTATATATTTACATATACACGCACATATATACCTACAATGTATACATGCACATACGTACGTATGCATGCATGCATGCACGTACACCATGATCATAAATACTTTACTAATCCATAATCATAACCTTTGTTTCATAAACCTAACCTAATCACCTTCATTAACTCTAATCCTTATTATCCATATGTATTATTTAAACTTATAACCCTAATCTTTATTACATAAACAATTCCTTTTCATAATCTATATCATAATCACTATTATTTACTAATACACTTTCATATTTTACAACTAAACCCATTAACCATAACCATGACCTATTAACTTATTAACATTCATAATCTCAACTCTTAATCATTATTATCTCATTAATCATTAACACATAATAAGTACCCATGTTCAATCTTAAACTTACTAACTAGGTTACCATTATTCTTTTATCAATCTTTCAATCTCATACGTAATCCTTTTCATATATTAACACTAATCTTTACTAACCACAATTACTATCCATTTAAATTTTATATCTACAAGTTCATATTAATTTACATAAACATACTAACTAAATTATATCCTAATAACTTTTAACCTCATTCATAACCTTTTAACATCATACCTAGTTATAATACTATTAATCTAACAATCTTATTAATCATCATCAAAATCTTTTATGATACTTTTAACCTTTTTCTTTAATCATCTAATTTATTCATAATCTTTTAAGTTTTACAATCTTTAATCTTATTAATCACATTCATGGCTAGTTTATTAATCACTAACCATTATTCTTTCATGCACAATACTTATAATCATATATCATTAACATTAATTAACCTAGTGTCTTATTAATCTATAATCATGATCATACATCTTTTAATTATACTTTTACTTTTCACATAAAATCATAACTTTCTATCATTCTATCCATTCATGTTCGTTAACCCTAGTCATATTAATCAAAATCAATCCATGTTATTCTTTACTAGTTCAACTCATAATCAATCTTTTATTTCACCTATGTCATATTCATATTCTTATAATCGTAGTCATTATCATCTTCTTACACATAAAATCATAATCTTCATATTAACAATTACTTGATCACAGTCTTTATCATTATTCATTATAACTAGTTAAATAATCTTCCATCCTACTTACATAAGATCATAACCATACTCTTATAATTATCCTTTTAACTTTTTCATCTACATAAAATCATAAATTTACTAATTGTTCATAACCTTAATCTTTTTATTAATCGTAATACTTCATCAATATCATACTTCATATTCATACTTAAATTCATTAACCCTAACCTTTTCAATCATACATACTCATATTCATAAGTTTTATTCATACTTACTAGTTACCTCATAAAATCATAAACTTTTTTTATAATACTTACAACTATAACTTAATAGATTTAATGTAGGAATGAACTAGGGTTTATTAGTTATACCTTAGGGTTTAATGATCAAGAATTGGTGATGATAATGGTGCTTACAGAAGACAGAAGTAGATCCAGTAGCAACAGCTCGACCCAAAAGGCTGTTTGGGTCTAATCTTGATCACGATAGGAAACCAGGAACACACAGCAGTAATACTCGATCAACAAGGGGTTTCTTGGACTTCTTTGGGTCTCGTACAGCAGCAGGCAGAACCAGAAAAGAACACGCAGCAGCCTAGGGTTTGATGGCTATTTGATTCACGAATTGCAGCAGCAACAACACAGCAGATTCGATGATGAATTGAGGCTGAAATAGCAGGCGATCACAGGAGGGTTTTGTGGTGGTTTTAATCAACTGCAGTAGGGGTTTTTGGTGGAGGTTTAAGTCGACAGAAACTGGAAGGAAACAAGGAACCTATCGACTAAATTGGCAGCTGGTTTAGGGGTTTAGTTCGATAGAATATGGAGGGAAGAACAAGCTGGAATGTCGACTGGATTACATGTTATTTGTGATGAGTTTAACCAGGAAATCACGATGGCCTTTTTATAGTTGTTGGAGTTTCCTAATTGCACTCTAATTCTTGGAGATTAAGGAAGGAATTAGAGGTTAACTAGGATATGGAAACTTAGTGTTCAAGTTTGATTTCCCAAAAAAAAAAAACCTACAGAACTTATAGCCTATCTTATTTTTATGATTATGTCTTCTTATTTTTTTTTATACGGAATACTTATTTATTTATATATATTATTTATATATTTTTATTTACTTTTAATATCAAGGTTATATTTATTTTAAGTAAATTTTATTTAATTATTAACCCCCTAACTTTCATAAATTTTATTTGGTTCATATTGGTTCTTATTATTACACAATTCTTAATAGTTTCTAATATATAAATATAGTCACAATAGTATTATACATTTAATTTATATATAAAAATAATACACCAATACATAAACTTTATATATCAGAACTATTGATCAAAAGATAATATTTAATCAAAGTTTATTAATAAAGTTTACGAGTACAAAAAATCCTAATATTTGAACAGTTAAAACAGTAATGAAAAATTGAGAGTCGTCATAAACCCTAAGTTATAGAACTTGGATCTTCACTTTAATAAAACCATAAGTTATGTAACTTAGATTTTAAATCTTGTAGAATGTATATAAGCTTATAAGCTTTTGTTTTAGACAAAATTGGAAGATCATAAGCTATTGAAACTTGGATCCAACATAAGTGTATAAAGTTATAACTAGAAAGTTTAACTTCCATGTTCTTGAACTTACAAAGTTTAAACTTTAGTTTCAAGAAAAATGAGATCAAATTTAACTAGTAATACTTGACCAAAATTATACAATCACGAATTTAGAAAAAGATAAAAAAAAAAAAAATTAAAGTTACAAGTAACAAGTTCATGTTTGTTTCATACTTAAGGAGATTCAAGTCAAAGCTTGGATCTTAAGAAAATAAACCTTAAGTTTCCAAAACATGAACACGAGTAAGATCTTAAAGCTTATGAACTTTAGATCTTTATAATATTTCAAGTGTAGAACCATAAGCTAACAAGCTTAGATCCTTGTTCTTGATTCCTCATCAAACAAAGGATGGAAGAAGAAAGATTACATGAAGATACAAACTAGAAAGTTTGATCTTTAACAACAAACAACAATCAAGTATGATGATGATGCTTACTAGTCGATTTTTAAAGGAAGGAAGAAGAAAGAAAAATAAAGTTTTTACTTACAATTTAGAGAGAAAAGTTTGGAGTAAAAGTGGTGTAAGTAAGATGTGTGTGAAATGGGTTTTCAAACTAGCATATATGTAACAAAAAAAAAAAAAAAAAAATGGATCTCACTCCCCCCATGCCCAAACCGTCGGCCTTAGGCCTCCAAAAGGGGTTAGTCAAGTTTCATCTTTCATGTGTGGGTGGGTGATGTTTGCTAGGAAAGTGTATAAGTCAAATACATAGGAAAGAGGTGCATGCATGCTTGAGACATCTTTGTCTCCAACACTTAACTAATTAATCTTGTTTATCCTTAATAAATCACTAGCATAATAATGGGCTCACTAGTTAGTCCATTAAGTAATGTAGGGTGGGCCTTGATAGTCCAAGTCCACTAATATAAGCCCATGTATAAGTATGCAACAAATTAGTAAAAAGCCCAAGTAATTAACTACTTACATTCGTTAATTAGGAATAATTAATAATAATTAATTATGAACGTAAATAATATTCGAAATATTATTCGTGAAAAGCACGTGTCGAAAAGACGAGTCGGGACAATGGAAAGTCGATTACGGTGACAAGGAAAATGTATAAGAATACACTTATTAAAACGCAAGTATTAATAATAAATATTAATAATATAAGTCGAAAAATCTAGGGTCGTTACAGTGGTGGTAGAATGAAAGTAGTTCATTTATTCTATCCAGGTTAAGTACATCACAATGTTGTAGTTTATCTTTTATTATTTCTGATGCATATGTTTCGGGGAAATATTTGTGATACGTTTTCGTTGTAATTATTTGTTATATGCATTTATAAACTTCAATGATTTTGTAATTTTTTTCAATAGTTTGGTAAGTATTCTACTTAAATGGAAAAGGTTAATTTATAATGATATTCAAATAGCCTCTAAAAATTTATGGTTCAATTGACTTATACTTTTTGAATGTATATCTAGAGTCATATATATACTATTAAAAACTCATTCTAAATCGCAAACCCAAAACCCTAACCCTTAAACCCTAAACTCTAAACCGTTCGTATCAAAAATTCATTCTAAACCGTAAATGTAGACCCTAAACCCTAATTACTAAACTCTAAACACCGTTTTTCATTAATTAAAAGTCATTTTTTATCTTTTTTTTTTGTTAACATACATCTGGTGAATAAACAGCAGCTAACATGCATTAGATATATGTTAACGAGTTTTTTTTAAAAAATAAAAAATAAATAAAAAAAGTCTGAATCTACACAATGAAAATAGATACAGGCAATACTTTTTTTTTTTAAAATGCTGTAGAACTAAAGATATAAAAATTACAAAATCATTTATCTCCATATCCCAAAAAATGTTGCTTAGCTCTGTATCTTTTTCATATATATTATATATATATATATATATATATATATATATATATATATATATATATATATATATATATATATATATATATATATATACACTATCGAGTCATTGGCTGTGCATATATATATATATATATATATATATATATATATATATATATATATATATATATATATATATATATATATATATATATATATATATATATATATATATATATATATATATATATATATATATAATATATATATACAGGGCCGGTCCTGAGTTTTTTAGTGCCCTGAGCGAGGAGGTAAAAAAAGGCCCCTAAGAATACAATTAAAATTACCGAGGCGACAAACGAATAATATAAGCTATTTAAACGTACACAGGGGGCCGCTCCTGAGAATTTAAGTATCTAAAACGAGGTAAAAAAGAGCCCTAGACCTTAAAGAATTATATATGTTATTTAAAAAAACGACAACTAACGTCATATCAATATCAATATCAATATCAATATCAATATCAATATCAATATACATAATATAAACATAAAATATACTCCTCATATGACTAAAATCGTTATATTGTCGTGATTGAAAAATAGCATAGATTGAATAACTTAAATAATTTATAAGCTTTGTATCGTGCTACATTGGTATAAGTTACAGTATATAATTAAACAATTACATGTATATTGAATAGTTAGATAATAGTAACAAACTCAACTGGAGCGATTGATGGAGTACAAAATTTTTATATAGATATGTTATTGGTGTATTAAACGTAACGAGTATGTAGTTAGGAGTATGTAAGGAGTTGCGTGTAATGTGGTTCAACATTGTGTGTATTTTTTAAATGTAGACTTTTATTTACATTCCATCCCACATCGATTAGCAACCAAACTTTTCACTAGTATTTAACTCCTAGTTACCAAACAACGATTTTATGTTACATCTTGGCCTTTTGTAATCCAATCTAATTTAAATGGGCCTTTGATATAATTTAGATGGGCCTTTGAAATCCAATCGTTGGGCATTTGTGATCCATATTGTTAAACGTGATTTAATTCGGTGAATAGATTTGGGCCCCTTAAAAACTTGGGCTCTGTGCAAATGTTCAGGTTGCACTACCTCTGGGCCGCCCCTTATATATATATATATATATATATATATATATATATATATATATATATATATACTATCGAGTCATTGGCTGTGTATGCACGACCAAGAACGATGAGTGAAGAAGTTTCATAACCGCTAATTATTGTAACAATTTATCGAGAATCGAAGTTGGTACATTTATTACACGTATTAAAAATTACTGGAGAATTAAAGTTGGTACATACGTATGGTAACAATTTCAAAATGTAACGTTACAAATCACATTGTTCTTAAAAAAACCTTCCATTAAATTCTTTCACTTGATGGCCAGGCTCGGCTACACTGACCATGACTTCTACGTTCTGCAATATCCTACAATACCAAGATCAAATTAACATGGTTATTGTGTGTGTATGTTACGTAATTGATCATTGAATTGAAGTAGCACACCGTTTGTATTTCTAGCAAACTTACAACATAACAATAAGACCATGGATGACACGACATTTGTAGCCACACCCACCGTGACATGTCGCCACAAACGTCAGGAATGAAGCGTTTGTGGGCGTTTATCCCACGGCGTTTGTCTTCAAAACATGCAGAAAAATGGAGGTTTTGTTGGTGATATGGCGGAATATGATTGGTACGTTAAAGCAATTTTAATGGTTTTCAAATGAAAAATATTGTACCTGGAGTGAATTTGGAAAATTAAAAATGTTAGAAGAAACGTGCAACTCAATGGCAGATTAAGAAAGTAAAGAAGACGATTTTTTTTTTTATTCTTTTAATTTACGTATAACCCCTTAAAGTATGTAAAAGTATACAAAAAATGCACAAGTTATTAAAATATTTTAACTTAGCCCCCTTCAGTTTTATTTTTATCATTTTATTTTATTAAAGTATAATATAATTTTATATACATATTTTTTACTTTATTTATATACATATTTTTTTACTTTATTACTAATTACTAATATAACTAATAGACAAAAATTGTCTTATTAGTTATGAATAGTACTATTTAATATTTCATTTTTTACACACTCAACCCCCTAACTTTCATTAAAATACAAATCGAACCCCCCATTTTATAGTACTATTTAATATTTCATTTTTCACACACCCAACCTCCTAACTTTCATTAAAATACAAATCGAACCACCCCATTTTATACCTATATTCTAAAATATTATTTATCCCATCACTAACACTAAAAATATTGAATAATAACACTCACCACGCTACTACTTGAAATGTCTCGTTCATATTGATTATAAACGTTCCATATTAATTGATTTCGTCGCGAGGTTTTTGTAATGACCCGAACTTTTCCATGTTTATATATATTAATTGAGATTGATATTTACATGATTAAATGTTTCCAACATGTTAAGCAATCAAACTTGTTAAGACTTGATTAATTGAAATATGTTTCATATAGACATTTGACCACCCAAGTTGACCGGCGATTCACGAACGTTAAAACTTGTAAAAACGACATGACGATATATATATGGATATACATATGGTTAACATGAGATTATGATAAGTAAGTATCTCCATAAGTATATTAACAATGAGTTATATACATATAAACAAGACTACTAACTTAAGAATTTCGAAACGAGACATATATGTAACGATTATCGTTGTAACGACATTTAAATGTATATATATCATATTAAGATATATTAATATATCATAATATCATGATAATATAATAATTTAACATCTCATTAGATATAATAAACAACGGGTTAACAACATTAATTGAGATCGTTAACTTAAAGGTTTCAAAACAACACTTACATGTAACGACTAACGATGACTTAACGACTCAGTTAAAATGTATATACATGTAGTGTATTTAGATGTATTAAAATACTTTTGGAAGACTTCAAGACATATATCAAAACACTCATACTTAACGAAAATGGTTACAGTTACTTTTCCATTCTTTTCTTGCATCAAGAATTCTAGTCGTATTCTTACCCGTATTATACACAGCTTCAAAACGTACTTACGATGGGTATATACCAATAGGAACTAGCATGGGATTCCACTCTTGATTATGTCATGTATGACTAATCAATTTTAACTTCTACCATGAGCTAGTCAACTAACTAGAACTCCTTTTAACCCCACTCACCACTCACCAATTACCACTCATCATTCACTCCATTTCACTTCCAATTCTCTTTCTAATTCTCTCTCAACACACACACACTATTATGAAGGTATTTTTCCAGTAGTTAATCATCATCTTCATCAAAAATCACTTCAAGCATCAAGCTATAATCATCATAGGAAGAACACTTCAAGAACACTTCAAAAATCCCTTCAAGTTTACTAATTTACTTCCAAGCTTTCTAATCCATTCCAAGTAATCATCTAAGATCAAGAAACCTTTGTTATATACAGTAGGTTATCTTTCTTATTCAAGGTAATATTCATATTCAAACTTTGATTCAATTTCTATAACTATAAACTATCTTAATTCGAGTAAAAATCTTACTTGAACTTGTTTTTGTGTCATGATCCTACTTCAAGAACTTTCAAGCCATCCAAGATCCTTTGAAGCTAGATCATTTCTTGTCACTTCCAGTAGGTTTACCTACTAAACTTGAGGTAGTAATGATGTTCATAACATCATTCGATTCATATATATAAAACTATCTTATTCGAAGGTTTAAACTCGTAATCACTAGAACATAGTTTAGTTAATTCTAAACTTGTTCGTAAACAAAAGTTAATCCTTCTAACTTGACTTTTAAAATTAACTAAACACATGTTCTATATCTATATGATATGCTAACTTAATGATTTAAAACCTGGAAACACGAAAAATACCGTAAAACCGGATTTACGCCGTCGTAGTAACACCGCGGGCTGTTTTGGGTTAGTTAATTAAAAACTATGATAAACTTTGATTTAAAAGTTGTTATTCTGAGAAAATGATTTTTATTATGAACATGAAACTATATCCAAAAATTATGGTTAAACTCAAAGTGAAAATATGTTTTCTAAAATGGTCATCTAGACGTAGTTCTTTCGACTGAAATGACTACCTTTACAAAAACGACTTGTAACTTATTTTTCCGACTTTAAAACTATACTTTTTCTGTTTAGATTCATAAAATAGAGTTCAATATGAAACCATAGCAATTTGATTCACTCAAAACGGATTTAAAATGAAGAAGTTATGGGTAAAACAAGATTGGATAATTTTTCTCATTTTAGCTACGTGAAAATTGGTAACAAATCTATTCCAACCATAACTTAATCAACTTGTATTGTATATTATGTAATCTTGAGATACCATAGACACGTATATAATGTTTCGACCTATCATGTCGACACATCTATATATATTTCGGAACAACCATAGACACTCTATATGTGAATGTTGGAGTTAGCTATACAGGGTTGAGGTTGATTCCAAAATATGTATATTTTGAGTTGTGATCAATACTGAGATACGTATACACTGGGTCGTGGATTGATTCAAGATAATATTTATCGATTTATTTATGTATATCTAACTGTGGACAACTAGTTGTAGGTTACTAACGAGGACAGCTGACTTAATAAACTTAAAACATCAAAATATATTAAAAGTGTTGTAAACATATTTTGAACATACTTTGATATATATGTATATATTGTTATAGGTTCGTGAATCAACCAGTGGCCAAGTCTTACTTCCCGACGAAGTAAAAATCTGTGAAAGTGAGTTGTAGTCCCACTTTTAAAATCTAATATTTTTGGGATGAGAATACATGCAGGTTTTATAAATGATTTACAAAATAGACACAAGTACGTGAAACTACATTCTATGGTTGAATTATCGAAATTGAATGTGCCCCTTTTTATTAAGTCCGGTAATCTAAGAATTAGGGAACAGACACCCTAATTGACGCGAATCCTAAAGATAGATCTATTGGGCCTAACAAACCCCATCCAAAGTACCGGATGCTTTAGTACTTCGAAATTTATATCATATCCGAAGGGTGTCCCGGAATGACGGGGATATTCTTATATATGCATCTTGTTAATGTCGGTTACCAGGTGTTCACCATATGAATGATTTTTATCTCTATGTATGGGATGTGTATTGAAATATGAAATCTTGTGGTCTATTGATACGATTTGATATATATAGGTTAAACCTATAACTCACCAACATTTTTGTTGACGTTTAAAGCATGTTTATTATCAGGTGAATATTAAGAGCTTCCGCTGTTGCATACTAAAATAAGGACAAGATTTGGAGTCCATGTTTGTAAGATATTGTGTAAAAACCGCATTCAAGAAACTGATTTCGATGTAACATATTTGTATTGTAAACCATTATGTAATGGTCGTGTGTAAACAGGATATTTTAGATTATCATTATTTGATAATCTACGTAAAGCTTTTTAAACCTTTATTTATGAAATAAAGGTTATGGTTTGTTTTAAAAATGAATGCAGTATTTGAAAAACGTCTCATATAGAGGTCAAAACCTCGCAACGAAATCAATTAATATGGAACGTTTTTAATCAATAAGAACGGGACATTTCAGTTGGTATCCGAGCGTTGGTCTTAGAGAACCAGAATTTTGCATTAGTGTGTCTTATCTAGTTTGTTAGGATGCATTAGTGAGTCTGGACTTCGACCGTGTTTACTTGAAAAATGATTGCTTAACAAATTTTGTTGGAAACTATATATTTTTAACATGTGAATATTATGGGATATATTAATCTCTTAACTCGTTTGATATTATATGATAGATGTCTATCTCTAGAACAAGTCCCATTGACTCACCTAATAATAATGAAGAGTCAAATGTAAATTGGAATGATTCGTGGACTGATTCACAAGTTCCCGAAGAGGAACCGGAAGAAGAGTCGGAACCGAAAGAAGAATCGGAACCGGAAGAAGAATCGGAACCGGATGAAGAAATAGAACCGGTGGGGGAAATAATAAAACGGTTAAGTAAAAGAAAATCCTCAACCAACCGACCAAGGTTAATTATGGTCAATGGTGTTTCCGCCAAGGAAGCAAAATATTGGGAGGATTACTAATTATCCGATGAATCGGATTCCGACGAGAATTCCGATGATGTTATAGAAATTACCCCAACTGAATTTAAAAAGGCAAAAGAAAATAATAAGGGAAAGGGCATAAAAATAGAGAAATCTAATTCCAACCCCGATGAACTTTATATGTATCGTCAACCCCCGAAGTCCTTAAGTTGTAACAATGACCCGGGAACCTCTAAACCACCAGGTTTTTCTAAACCAATGTGGATAACGACGGCTCGTATTAGGGGAACATCATATATCCCTAGAAACTTGGCAAAACGAACCAAAACCGAAGAAGAAGAAACAAGCGAGTCAGAATAAGATAGTTGTATTCGTGTGGTGTAATATAGTGTGCTTATGCTTTATGATATATGTAAAAATTGCTTGTATTAATAAGTATTTTTTTTTTGAATCTAACTCTTGTCTATTTTACAGTATAAAAACACAAAATGGATAGACAACCCAATATTTTAAGAGACCTACCCGGAGACATGATTGATGAAATCTTGTCTAGAGTCGGTCAGAATTCTTCGGCACAACTATTTAAGGCGAGATCAGTTTGTAAGACATTCGAAGAACGTTCCAAGAATGCCTTGGTTTATAAAAGACTTTCGTTCGAAAGATGGGGGATATCACATTGAGAAATCCATAAGTTACGATGTGTTTACTTTGACGCATATATTGCGGGGAACCCAAATGCTATTTTACGCAATGGGTTAAGAAATTATTTTGACTCAATATATCCGAATATTGGACTTCGTGATTTAGAAAAAGCGGCTAACATGCAACATAAAGAAGCATGTTATGCTTACGGATTAGTAATGTTCGCTTCTCACCAAAGTGAGAACAAGAACATCGGGCTACAACTATTAAATAAAACGTTCCCACAAGTGACGGAGTCGGTAATTGGGGTAAGAAATGAGGTTTTTAAATTGTTACGGGACTGTTGGACATTACGTAACCCTCGTCCCTTTGACGACGTTACAACACGCTGTCTTATCAACGGCCATAATGGTTATGTTCCACAAGACCAAGGATGGGAAGTAGTCCTAGTAAAACCAGAATGCATGACTTGTTTCTGGACGTATGAATTACGTGTCTTTATTGCCTTTGCTGAACGACTTGTGTACTAGCTAGAATTATCTTCACAACTATCTTGTATCAAAGTTATTGTGTGCTATATTTCATGCTTTATGTAAAATAAGCGGTATTGTAAGTTTGTAAAATATTGTATAAAAGTTTGAACGCGAAATATTATTATAATCAGTTTTTCATATAGAATTGTAGTAGTTGAATTGTATATTAGCTACTAAGTATGAACTTAACGGGTAGGTACTACCCGAATTTAAACTTATAAAACGCTAATATGAAGAAAAAGCTTTTATAAATGAGTTCATATTATGCTACGAAATACTATTAACTACTCTTAATATTCTGTATGATTAACTTGTTCCATTTGACTATTTTGAAGGAAATGGCACCGACTACTCGACACACCGTGAATATGAATGAAGAGGAATTCCGTACTTTTCTAGCTTCAAACATAGCCGCAGTACAGGCTGCGCTACATACCAACAATAACCTTAGATCTAGCAGTACAGGAAATCGTGTAGGATGCACCTACAAAGAATTCACTGCCTGCAAACCTTTGGAATTTGATGGAACCGAAGGACCGATCGGATTGAAACGGTGGACCGAGAAGGTCGAATCGGTGTTTGCCATAAGTAAGTGTACTGAAGAGGACAAAGTAAAGTACGCTACGCATACCTTCACAGGTTCTGCGTTAACATGGTGGAATACCTATCTAGAGCAAGTGGGACAAGACGATGCGTACGCACTACCGTGGTCAGCATTCAAGCACTTGATGAACGAGAAGTACCGTCCCAGAATCGAGGTCAATAAGCTCAAGACAGAACTTAGAGGGTTACGAACCCAAGGATTTGATATTACCACGTACGAAAGACGATTTACAGAATTGCGCCTATTGTGTCCGGGAGCATTCGAAGATGAGGAAGAGAAGATCGACGCGTTTGTGAAAGGATTACCGGAAAGAATCCAAGAAGATATAAGTTCACATGAGCCCGCCTCCATACAACAGGCATGTAGAATGGCTCACAAACTAGTGAACCAGATTGAAGAAAGAATTAAAGAACAGACTGCTGAAGAGGCCAATGTGAAGCAAGTCAAACGAAAGTGGGAGGAAAACGGTGATAAGAATCACCAATACAACAACAACAGCAATTACAACAATAATCGCAACAATTATCCCAACAATCGCAACATCAATCTCAACTACAACAAACGGCCCAACAACAACAACAACAACAACAACAACAACAACAACAGCAACTACAACAATCATCCCAACAACAATAATAACCGCAACAATAACAACAATCAGAAGCAGCTATGCCAAAGGTGTGAAAAGTATCACTCGGGGTTCTGCACCAAATTTTGCAACAAGTGTAAAAGAAATGGTCATAGCGCGGCGAAGTGTGAGGTCTACGGACCAGGGGTTAATAGAACGAATGGAACAAATGGTGTCGGAACGAGTAATGGCGGAGCAAGTAGTGTCGGAGCAAGTTATGCCAATGTAGTTTGTTATAAATGTGGAAAACCGGGCCACATTATTAGAAATTGCCCGAACCAGGAGAACACGAATGGACAAGGCCGCGGAAGAGTTTTCAATATTAATGCGGCAGAGGCACAGGAAGACCCGGAGCTTGTTACGGGTACGTTTCTTATTGACAATAAATCTGCTTACGTTTTATTTGATTCGGGTACGGATAGAAGCTATATGAGTAGAGATTTTTGTGCTAAATTAAGTTGTCCATTGACGCCTTTGGATAGTAAATTTTTACTCGAATTAGCAAATGGTAAATTAATTTCAGCAGATAATATATGTCGGAATCGAGAAATTAAACTGGTTAGCGAAACATTTAAGATTGATTTGATACCAGTAGAGTTAGGGAGTTTTGATGTGATAATCGGTATGGACTGGTTGAAAGAAGTGAAAGCAGAGATCGTTTGTTACAAAAATGCAATTCGCATTATACGAGAAAAAGGAAAACCCTTAATGGTGTACGGAGAAAAGGGCAACACGAAGCTACATCTTATTAGTAATTTGAAGGCACAAAAACTAATAAGAAAAGGTTGCTATGCTGTTCTAGCACACGTCGAGAAAGTACAAACTGAAGAAAAGAGCATCAATGATGTTCCCGTCGCAAAAGAATTTCCCGATGTATTTCCGAAAGAATTACCGGGATTACCCCCACATCGATCCGTTGAATTTCAAATAGATCTTGTACCAGGAGCTGCACCAATAGCTCGTGCTCCTTACAGACTCGCACCCAGCGAGATGAAAGAACTGCAAAGCCAATTACAAGAACTTTTAGAGCGTGGTTTCATTCGACCAAGCACATCACCGTGGGGAGCTCCTGTTTTGTTTGTCAAGAAGAAAGATGGTACATTCAGGTTGTGTATCGACTACCGAGAGTTGAACAAACTTACCATCAAGAACCGCTACCCACTACCGAGAATCGACGACTTATTTGATCAACTACAAGGCTCGTCTGTTTATTCAAAGATTGACTTACGTTCCGGGTATCATCAAATGCGGGTGAAAGAAGATGATATTCCAAAGACTGCTTTCAGAACACGTTATGGTCATTACGAGTTTATGGTCATGCCATTTGGTTTAACTAATGCACCAGCTGTGTTCATGGACCTTATGAACCGAGTGTGTGGACCATACCTTGACAAGTTTGTCATTGTTTTCATTTATGACATACTTATTTACTCAAAGAATGACCAAGAATACGGTGAACATTTGAAAAAGGTGTTAGAAGTATTGAGGAAGGAAGAATTGTACGCTAAATTTTCAAAGTGTGCATTTTGGTTGGAAGAAGTTCAATTCCTCGGTCACATAGTGAACAAAAAAGGTATTAAGGTGGATCCGGCAAAGATAGAAACTGTTGAAAAGTGGGAAACCCCGAAAACTCCGAAACACATACGCCAGTTTTTAGGACTAGCTGGTTACTACAGAAGGTTCATCCAAGACTTTTCCAGAATAGCAAAACCCTTGACTGCATTAACGCATAAAGGGAAGAAATTTGAATGGAAGGATGAACAAGAGAAAGCGTTTCAGTTATTGAAGAAAAAGCTAACTACGGCACCTATATTGTCATTGCCTGAAGGGAATGATGATTTTGTGATTTATTGTGACGCATCAAAGCAAGGTCTCGGTTGTGTATTAATGCAACGAACGAAGGTGATTGCTTATGCGTCTAGACAATTGAAGATTCACGAGCAAAATTATACGACGCATGATTTGGAATTAGGCGCGGTTGTTTTTGCATTAAAGACTTGGAGACACTACTTATATGGGGTCAAAAGTATTATATATACCGACCACAAAAGTCTTCAACACATATTTAATCAGAAACAACTGAATATGAGGCAGCGTAGGTGGATTGAATTATTGAATGATTACGACTTTGAGATTCGTTACCACCCGGGGAAGGCAAATGTGGTAGCCGATGCCTTGAGGAGGAAGGACAGAGAACCCATTCGAGTAAAATCTATGAATATAATGATTCATAATAACCTTACTACTCAAATAAAGGAGGCGCAACAAGGAGTTTTAAAAGAGGGAAATTTAAAGGATGAAATACCCAAAGGATCGGAGAAGCATCTTAATATTCGGGAAGACGGAACCCGGTATAGGGCTGAAAGGATTTGGGTACCAAAATTTGGAGATATGAGAGAAATGGTACTTAGAGAAGCTCATAAAACTAGATACTCAATACATCCTGGAACGGGGAAGATGTACAAGGATCTCAAGAAACATTTTTGGTGGCCGGGTATGAAAGCCGATGTTGCTAAATACGTAGGAGAATGTTTGACGTGTTCTAAGGTCAAAGATGAGCATCAGAAACCATCAGGTCTACTTCAACAACCCGAAATCCCGGAATGGAAATGGGAAAACATTACCATGGATTTCATCACTAAATTGCCAAGGACTGCAAGTGGTTTTGATACTATTTGGGTAATAGTTGATCGTCTCAACAAATCAGCACACTTCCTGCTAATAAGAGAAGATGACAAGATGGAGAAGTTAGCACGCCTGTATTTGAAGGAAGTCGTCTCCAGACATGGAATACCAATCTCTATTATCTCTGATAGGGATGGCAGATTTATTTCAAGATTCTGGCAGACATTACAGCAAGCATTAGGAACTCGTCTAGACATGAGTACTGCCTATCATCCACAAACTGATGGGCAGAGTGAAAGGACGATACAAACGCTTGAAGACATGCTACGAGCATGTGTTATTGATTTCGGAAATAGTTGGGATCGACATCTACCGTTAGAAGAATTTTCCTACAACAACAGCTACCATTCAAGCATTGAGATGGCGCCGTTTGAAGCACTTTATGGTAGAAAGTGCAGGTCTCCAATTTGTTGGAGTGAAGTGGGGGATAGACAGATTACGGGTCCGGAGATTATACAAGAAACTACCGAGAAGATCATCCAAATTCAACAACGGTTGAAAACCGCCCAAAGTCGACAAAAGAGCTACGCTGACATTAAAAGAAAAGATATAGAATTTGAAATTGGAGAGATGGTCATGCTTAAAGTTGCACCTTGGAAAGGCATTGTTCGATTTGGTAAACGAGGGAAATTAAATCCAAGGTATATTGGACCATTCAAGATTATTGATCGTGTCGGACCAGTAGCTTACCGACTTGAGTTACCTCAACAACTCGCGGCTGTACATAACACTTTCCACGTCTCGAATTTGAAGAAATGTTTTGCTAAAGAAGATCTCACTATTCCGTTAGATGAAATCCAAATCAACGAAAAACTCCAATTCATCGAAGAACCCTTCGAAATAATGGATCGTGAGGTTAAAAGACTTAAGCAAAACAAGATACCAATTGTTAAGGTTCGATGGAATGCTCGTAGAGGACCCGAGTTCACCTGGGAGCGTGAAGATCAGATGAAGAAGAAATACCCGCATCTATTTCCAGAAGATTCGTCAACACCTTCAACAACTTAAAATTTCGGGACGAAATTTATTTAACGGGTAGGTACTGTAGTGACCCGAACTTTTCCATGTTTATATATATTAATTTAGATTGATATTTACATGATTAAATGTTTCCAACATGTTAAGCAATCAAACTTGTTAAGACTTGATTAATTGAAATATGTTTCATATAGACAATTGACCACCCAAGTTGACCGGCGATTCACGAACGTTAAAACTTGTAAAAACAAAATGACGATATATATATGGATATACATATGGTTAACATGAGATTATGATAAGTAAGTATCTCCATAAGTATATTAACAATGAGTTATATACATATAAACAAGACTACTAACTTAAGGATTTCGAAACGAGACATATATGTAACGATTATCGTTGTAACTTTATTTAAATGTATATATATCATACTAAGATATATTAATATATCATAATATCATGATAATATAATAATTTAACATCTCATTAGATATAATAAACAATGGGTTAACAACATTAATTGAGATCGTTAACTTAAAGATTTCAAAACAACACTTACATGTAACGACTAACGATGACTTAACGACTCAGTTAAAATGTATATACATGTAGTGTATTTAGATGTATTAAAATACTTTTGGAAGACTTCAAGACATATATCAAAACACTCATACTTAACGAAAATGGTTACAGTTACTTTCCCATTCTTTTCTTGCATCAAGAATTCTAGTCGTATTCTTACCCGTATTATACACAGCTTCAAAACGTACTTACTATGGGTATATACCAATAGGAACTAGCATGGGATTCCACTATTGATTATGTCATGTATGACTAATCAATTTTAACTTCTACCATGAGCTAGTCAACTAACTAGAACTCCTTTTAACCCCACTCACCACTCACCAATTACCACTCATCATTCACTCCATTTCACTTCCAATTCTCTTTCTAATTCTCTCTCAACACACAAACACTATTATGAACGTATTTTTCCAGTAGTTAATCATCATCATCATCAAAAATCACTTCAAGCATCAAGCTATAATCATCATAGGAAGAACACTTCAAGAACACTTCAAAAATCCCTTCAAGTTTACTAATTTACTTCCAAGCTTTCTAATCCATTCCAAGTAATCATCTAAGATCAAGAAACCTTTGTTATATAAAGTAGGTTATCTTTCTTATTCAAGGTAATATTCATATTCAAACTTTGATTCAATTTCTATAACTATAAACTATCTTAATTCGAGTAAAAATCTTACTTGAACTTGTTTTTGTGTCATGATCCTACTTCAAGAACTTTCAAGCCATCCAAGATCCTTTGAAGCTAGATCATTTCTTGTCACTTCCAGTAGGTTTACCTACTAAACTTGAGGTAGTAATGATGTTCATAACATCATTCGATTCATATATATAAAACTATCTTATTCGAAGGTTTAAACTCGTAATCACTAGAACATAGTTTAGTTAATTCTAAACTTGTTCGTAAACAAAAGTTAATCCTTCTAACTTGACTTTTAAAATTAACTAAACACATATTCTATATCTATATGATATGCTAACTTAATGATTTAAAACCTGGAAACACGAAAAACACCGTAAAACCGGATTTACGCCGTCGTAGTAACACAGCGGGCTGTTTTGGGTTAGTTAATTAAAAACTATGATAAACTTTGATTTAAAAGTTGTTATTCTGAGAAAATGATTTTTATTATGAACATGAAACTATATCCAAAAATTATGGTTAAACTCAAAGTGGAAGTATGTTTTCTAAAATGGTCATCTAGACGTCGTTCTTTCGACTGAAATGACTACCTTTACAAAAACGAATTGTAACTTATTTTTCCGTCTATAAACCTATACTTTTTCTGTTTAGATTCATAAAATAGAGTTCAATATGAAACCATAGCAATTTGATTCACTCAAAACGGATTTAAAATGAAGAAGTTATGGGTAAAACAAGATTGGATAATTTTTCTCATTTTAGCTACGTGAAAATTGGTAACAAATCTATTCCAACCATAACTTAATCAACTTGTATTGTATATTATGTAATCTTGAGATACCATAGACACGTATACAATGTTTCGACCTATCATGTCGACACATCTATATATATTTCGAAACAACCATAGACACTCTATATGTGAATGTTGGAGTTAGCTATACAGGGTTGAGGTTGATTCCAAAATATGTATAGTTTGAGTTGTGATCAATACTGAGATACGTATACACTGGGTCGTGGATTGATTCAAGATAATATTTATCGATTTATTTCTGTATATCTAACTGTGGACAACTAGTTGTAGGTTACTAACGAGGACAGCTGACTTAATAAACGTAAAACATCAAAATATATTAAAAGTGTTGTAAATATATTTTGAACATACTTTGATATATATGTATATATTGTTATAGGTTCGTGAATCAACCAATGGCCAAGTCTTACTTCCCGACGAAGTAAAAATCTGTGAAAGTGAGTTGTAGTCTCACTTTTAAAATCTAATATTTTTGGGATGAGAATACATACAGATTTTATAAATGATTTACAAAATAGACACAAGTACGTGAAACTACATTCTATGGTTGAATTATCGAAATCGAATATGCCCCTTTTTATTAAGTCTGGTAATCTAAGAATTAGGGAACAGACACCCTAATTGACGCGAATCCTAAAGATAGATCTATTGGGCCTAACAAACCCCATCCAAAGTACCGGATGCTTTAGTACTTCGAAATTTATATCATATCCGAAGGGTGTCCCGGAATGATGGGGATATTCTTATATTTGCATCTTGTTAATGTCGGTTACCAGGTGTTCACCATATGAATGATTTTTATCTCTATGTATGGGATGTGTATTGAAATATGAAATCTTGTGGTCTATTGTTACGATTTGATATATATAGGTTAAACCTATAACTCACCAACATTTTTGTTGACGTTTAAATCATGTTTATTCTCAGGTGAATATTAAGAGCTTCCGCTGTTGCATACTAAAATAAGGACAAGATTTGGAGTCCATGTTTGTATGATATTGTGTAAAAACCGCATTCAAGAAACTGATTTCGATGTAACATATTTGTATTGTAAACCATTATGTAATGGTCGTGTGTAAACAGGATATTTTAGATTATCATTATTTGATAATCTACGTAAAGCTTTTTAAACCTTTATTTAGGAAATAAAGGTTATGGTTTGTTTTAAAAATGAATGCAGTCTTTGAAAAACGTCTCATATAGAGGTCAAAACCTCGCAACGAAATCAATTAATATGGAACGTTTTTAATCAATAAGAACGGGACATTTCAGTTTTGACCTCTATATGAGACGTTTTTCAAAGACTGCATTAATTTTTAAAACAACCATAACCTTTATTTTATCTATAAAGGTTTAAAAAGCATTACGTAGATTATCAAATAATGATAATCTAAAATATACAGTTTACACACGACCATTACATAATGGTTTACAATAAGAATATATTACATCAAAAATAAGTTTCTTGAATGCGGTTTTTACATAATATCATACAAGCATGGACTCCAAATCTTGTCCTTATTTTAGTATGCAACAGCGGAAGCTCTTAATAATCACCTGAGAATAAACATGCTTAAAACGTCAACAAAAATGTTGGTGAGTTATAGGTTTAACCTATATATTATCAAATCATAATAATAGACCACAAGATTTCATATTTCAATATACATCCCATACATAGAGATAAAATTCATTCATATGGTGAACACCTGGTAACCGACATTAACAAGATGCATATAAGAATATCCCCTATCATTCCGGGAAATCCTTCGGACATGATAAAAACGAATTCGAAGTACTAAAGCATCCGGTACTTTGGATGGGGTTCGTTAGGCCCAATAGATCTATCTTTAGGATTCGCGTCAATTAGTAGATCGGTTTACTAATTCTTAGGCTACCAAGCAAAAAGGGGCATATTCGGCTTCGATCATTCACCCATATAATGTAGTTTCATTTACTTGTGTCTATTTCGTAAAACATTTATAAAACTGCATGTATTCTCATCCCAAAATATTAGATTTTAAAAGTGGGACTATAACTCACTTTCACAGATTTTTTACTTCGTCGGGAGTAAGACTTGGCCACTGGTCGATTCACGAACCTATAACAATATATATATATATATATATATATATATATATATATATATATATATATATATATATATATATATATATATATATATATATATATGTATATCAAAGTATGTTCAAAATATATTTACAACATTTTTAATACATTTTGATGTTTTAAGTTTATTAAGTCAGCTGTCCTCGTTAGTAACCTACAACTAGTTGTCCATAGTTAGATGTACAGAAATAAATTGATATATATTATCTTGAATCAATCCACGACCCAGTGTATACACATCTCAGGCTAGATCACAACTCAAAGTATATATATTTTTGGAATCAACCTCAACCCTGTATAGCTAACTCAAACATTACTGCATATAGAGTGTCTATGGTTGTTCCAAATAATATATATACATGGGTCGATATGATATGTCAAAACATTAGCATACGTGTCTATGGTATCCCAAAATTACATAATATATTAGAATACATGTATAATACAATATAAGTTAGCTAGGATATAATTTGTATAGAATTGTTACAATATTTCCCATAGCTACAACAATCAAAAAAATATCCAATCTTGTTTTACTCATAACTTCTTCGTTTTAAATCCGTTTTGAGTGAATCAAATTGCTATGGTTTCTTACTGAACTCTATTTTATGAATCTAAACAGAAAAAGTATAGGTTTATAGTCATAAATATAAGTTACAAGTCATTTTTGTAAGAGGTAGTCATTTCAGTCGAAAGAACGACTTCTTGATAACCATTTTGAAAAACATACTTTCACTTTGAGTTTAACCATGATTTTTGGATATAGTTTCATGTTTATAAGAAAAATCATTTTCCCAGAAGAACAACTTTTAAATCAAAGTTTATCATAGTTTTTAATTATCAAACCCAAAATAGCCCGCGGTGTTACTACGACGGCGTATATCCAGTTTTACGGTGTTTTTCGTGTTTTCAGGTTTTAAATCATTAAGTTAGGGGAGGTGATATTTCCAAACATATTTTTGATATATCCACACATTTTTGTTGTTACTTTCCAGTTATGCCCTCCAATATTTAAAAATGAAAATTTTATATAACATATCATTAAGGGCAGTTTAGTGACTTTGTGTGGATTTATCAAAAACAAGTTTGGAAATATCAATTCCCTTAAGTTAGCATATCATATAGATATAGAAAATGTGTCTAGTTGATTTTAAAAGTCAATTTAGAAGGATTAACTTTTGTTTGCGAACAAGTTTAGAATTAACTAAACTATGTTCTAGTGATTTCAAGTTTAAACCTTCGAATAAGGTAGTTTTATATATATGAATTGAATGATGTTATGAACATCATTACTACCTCACGTTTTGTGGATAAACCTACTGGAAATGAGAAAAATAGATCTTGCTTCAAAGGATCCTTGGATGGCTTGAAAGTTCTTGAAGCAGAATCATGACACGAAAACAAGTTCAAGTAAGATTTCCACTCGAAATAAGATTGTTATAGTTATAGAAATTGAATCAAAGTTTGAATATGAGTATTACCTTGTATTAGAAAGATATATTACTGTAAATAAGAAAGACTTCTTGAGGTTGGATGATCACTTTACAAGATTGGAAGTAAGCTAGCAAACTTGGAAGTATTCTTGATTTTATGAAACTAGAACTTATAGAATTTATGAAGAACACTTAGAACTTGAAGATAGAACTTGAGAGAGATCAATTAGATGAAGAAAATTAAAGAATGAAAGTGTTTCTAGGTATTTTTGTCATTGGTATATGGATTAGATATAAAGGATGTGTAATTTTGTTTACATGTAAATAAGTCATGAATGATTACTAATATTTTTGTAATTTTATGAGATATTTAACGCTAGTTTCCAAATGATGGTTCCCACATGTGTTAGGTAACTCACATGGGCTACTAAGAGCTGATCATTTGAGTGTATATACTAATAGTACATACATCTAAAATGTAGTGACCCAAACTTTTCCATGTATATATATATTAATTGAGATTGATATTTACATGATTAAATATTTCCAACATGTTAAGCAATCAAACTTGTTAAGACTTGATTAATTGAAATATGTTTCATATAGACAATTGACCACCCAAGTTGACCGGCGATTCACGAACGTTAAAACTTGTAAAAACGACATGACTATATATATATGGATATACATATGGTTAGCATGAGATTATGATAAGTAAGTATCTCCATAAGTATATTAACAATAAGTTATATACATATAAAAAAGACTACTAACTTAAGGATTTCGAAACGAGACATATATGTAACGATTATCGTTGTAACGACATTTAAATGTATATATATCATATTAAGATATATTAATATATCATAATATCAAGATAATATAATAATTTAACATCTTATTAGATATAATAAACAATGGGTTAACAACATTAATTGAGATCGTTAACTTAAAGGTTTCAAAACAACACTTACATGTAACGACTAACGATGACTTAACGACTCAGTTAAAATGTATATACATGTAGTGTATTTAGATGTATTAAAATACTTTTGGAAGACTTCAAGACATATATCAAAACACTCATACTTAACAAAAATAGTTACAGTTACTTTCCCATTCTTTTCTTTCATCAAGAATTCTAGTCGTATTCTTACCCGTATTATACACAGCTTCAAAACGTACTTACTATGGGTATATACCAATAGGAACTAGCATGGGATTCTACTCTTGATTATGTCATGTATGACTAATCAATTTTAACTTCTACCATGAGCTAGTCAACTAACTAGAACTCCTTTTAACCCCACTCACCACTCACCAATTACCACTCATCATTCACTCCATTTCACTTCCAATTCTCTTTCTAATTCTCTCTCAACACACACACACTATTATGAACGTATTTTTCCAGTAGTTAATCATCATCTTCATCAAAAATCACTTCAAGAATCAAGCTATAATAATCATAGGAAGAACACTTCAAGAACACTTCAAAAATATTTTAACTTAGCCCCCTTCAGTTTTATTTTTATCATTTTATTTTATTAAAGTATAATATAATTTTATATACATATTTTTTACTTTATTTATATACATATTTTTTTACTTTATTACTAATATAACTAATAGACAAAAATTGTCTTATTAGTTATGAATAGTACTATTTAATATTTCATTTTTTACACACTCAACCCCCTAACTTTCATTAAAATACAAATCGAACCCCCCATTTTATAGTACTATTTAATATTTCATTTTTCACACACCCAACCCCCTAACTTTCATTAAAATACAAATCGAACCACCCCATTTTATACCTATATTCTAAAATATTATTTATCCCATCACTGACACTAAAAATATTGAATAATAACACTCACCACGCTACTACTTGAAATGTCTCGTTCATATTGATTATAAACGTTCCATATTAATTGATTTCGTCGCGAGGTTTTTGTAATGACCCGAACTTTTCCATGTTTATATATATTAATTGAGATTGATATTTACATGATTAAATGTTTCCAACATGTTAAGCAATCAAACTTGTTAAGACTTGATTAATTGAAATATGTTTCATATAGACATTTGACCACCCAAGTTGACCGGCGATTCACGAACGTTAAAACTTGTAAAAACGACATGACGATATATATATGGATATACATATGGTTAACATGAGATTATGATAAGTAAGTATCTCCATAAGTATATTAACAATGAGTTATATACATATAAACAAGACTACTAACTTAAGAATTTCGAAACGAGACATGTATGTAACGATTATCGTTGTAACGACATTTAAATGTATATATATCATATTAAGATATATTAATATATCATAATATCATGATAATATAATAATTTAACATCTCATTAGATATAATAAACAACGGGTTAACAACATTAATTGAGATCGTTAACTTAAAGGTTTCAAAACAACACTTACATGTAACGACTAACGATGACTTAACGACTCAGTTAAAATGTATATACATGTAGTGTATTTAGATGTATTAAAATACTTTTGGAAGACTTCAAGACATATATCAAAACACTCATACTTAACGAAAATGGTTACAGTTACTTTTCCATTCTTTTCTTGCATCAAGAATTCTAGTCGTATTCTTACCCGTATTATACACAGCTTCAAAACGTACTTACGATGGGTATATACCAATAGGAACTAGCATGGGATTCCACTCTTGATTATGTCATGTATGACTAATCAATTTTAACTTCTACCATGAGCTAGTCAACTAACTAGAACTCCTTTTAACCCCACTCACCACTCACCAATTACCACTCATCATTCACTCCATTTCACTTCCAATTCTCTTTCCAATTCTCTCTCAACACACACACACTATTATGAACGTATTTTTCCAGTAGTTAATCATCATCTTCATCAAAAATCACTTCAAGCATCAAGCTATAATCATCATAGGAAGAACACTTCAAGAACACTTCAAAAATCCCTTCAAGTTTACCAATTTACTTCCAAGCTTTCTAATCCATTCCAAGTAATCATAACAGTAGGTTATCTTTCTTATTCAAGGTAATATTCATATTCAAACTTTGATTCAATTTCTATAACTATAAACTATCTTCATTCGAGTAAAAATCTTACTTGAACTTGTTTTTGTGTCATGATCCTACTTCAAGAACTTTCAAGCCATCCAAGATCCTTTGAAGCTAGATCATTTCTTGTCACTTCCAGTAGGTTTACCTACTAAAATTGAGGTAGTAATTATGTTCATAACATCATTCGATTCATATATATAAAACTATCTTATTCGAAGGTTTAAACTCGTAATCACTAGAACATAGTTTAGTTAATTCTAAACTTGTTCATAAACAAAAGTTAATCCTTCTAACTTGACTTTTAAAATTAACTAAACACATGTTCTATATCTATATGATATGCTAACTTAATGATTTAAAACCTGGAAACACGAAAAACACTGTAAAACCGGATTTACGCCGTCGTAGTAACACCGCGGGCTGTTTTGGGTTAGTTAATTAAAAACTATGATAAACTTTGATTTAAAAGTTGTTATTCTAAGAAAATAATTTTTATTATGAACATGAAACTATATCAAAAAATTATGGTTAAACTCAAAGTGGAAGTATGTTTTCTAAAATGGTCATCTAGACGTCGTTCTTTCGACTGAAATGACTACCTTTACAAAAACGACTTGTAACTTACTTTTCCGACTATAAACCTATACTTTTTCTGTTTAGATTCATAAAATAGAGTTCAATATGAAACCATAGCAATTTGATTCACTCAAAACGGATTTAAAATGAAGAAGTTATGGGTAAAACAAGATTGGATAATTTTTCTCATTTTAGCTACGTGAAAATTGGTAACAAATCTATTCCAACCATAACTTAATCAACTTGTATTGTATATTATGTAATCTTGAGATACCATAGACACGTATACAATGTTTCGACCTATCATGTCGACACATCTATATATATTTCGGAACAACCATAGACACTCTATATGTGAATGTTGGAGTTAGCTATACAGGGTTGAGGTTGATTCCAAAATATATATAGTTTGAGTTGTGATCAATACTGAGATACGTATACACTGGTTCATGGATTGATTCAAGATAATATTTATCGATTTATTTCTGTACATCTAACTGTGGATAACTAGTTGTAGGTTACTAACGAGGACAGCTGACTTAATAAACTTAAAACATCAAAATATATTAAAAGTGTTGTAAATATATTTTGAACATACTTTGATATATATGTATATATTGTTATAGGTTCGTGAATCAACCAGTGGCCAAGTCTTACTTCCCGACGAAGTAAAAATCTGTGAAAGTGAGTTATAGTCCCACTTTTAAAATCTAATATTTTTGGGATGAGAATACATGCAGGTTTTATAAATGGTTTACAAAATAGACACAAGTACGTGAAACTACATTCTATGGTTGAATTATCGAAATCGAATATGCCCCTTTTTATTAAGTCTGGTAATCTAAGAATTAGGGAACAGACACCCTAATTGACGCGAATCCTAAAGATAGATCTATTGGGCCTAACAAACCCCATCCAAAGTACCAGATGCTTTAGTACTTCGAAATTTATATCATATCCGAAGGGTGTCCCGGAATGATGGGGATATTCTTATATATGCATCTTGTTAATGTCGGTTACCAGGTGTTCACCATATGAATGAATTTTTATCTCTATGTATGGGATGTGTATTGAAATATGAAATCTTGTGGTCTATTGTTACGATTTGATATATATAGGTTAAACCTATAACTCACCAATATTTTTGTTGACGTTTAAAGCATGTTTATTCTCAGGTGAATATTAAGAGCTTCCGCTGTTGTATACTAAAATAAGGACAAGATTTGGAGTCCATGTTTGTATGATATTGTGTAAAAACTGCATTCAAGAAACTGATTTCGATGTAACATATTTGTATTGTAAACCATTATGTAATGGTCGTGTGTAAACAGGATATTTTAGATTATCATTATTTGATAATCTACGTAAAGCTTTTTAAACCTTTATTTATGAAATAAAGGTTATGGTTTGTTTTAAAAATGAATGCAGTCTTTGAAAAACGTCTCATATAGAGGTCAAAACCTCGCAACGAAATCAATTAATATGGAACGTTTTTAATCAATAAGAACGGGACATTTCAGTTGGTATCAGAGCGTTGGTCTTAGAGAACCAGAATTTTGCATTAGTGTGTCTTATCGAGTTTGTTAAGATGCATTAGTGAGTTTGGACTTCGACCGTGTTTACTTGAAAAATGATTGCTTAACAAATTTTGTTGGAAACTATATATTTTTAACATGTGAATATTATGTGATATATTAATCTCTTAACGCGTTTGATATTATGTGATAGATGTCTACCTCTAGAACAAGTCCCATTGACTCACCTAATAATAATGAAGAGTCAAATGTAAATTGGAATGATTCGTGGACTGATTCACAAGTTCCCGAAGAGGAACCGGAAGAAGAGTCGGAACCGGAAGAAGAATCGGAACAGGAAGAAGAATCGGAACCGGATGAAGAAATAGAACCGGTGGGGGAAATAATAAAACGGTTAAGTAAAAGAAAATCCTCAACCAACCGACTAAGGTTAATTATGTTCAATGGTGTTTCCGCCAAGGAAGCAAAATATTGGGAGGATTACCAATTCTCCGATGAATCGGATTCCGACGAGAATTCCGATGATGTTATAGAAATTACCCCAACTGAATTTAAAAAGGCAAAAGAAAATAATAAGGGAAAGGGCATAAAAATAGAGAAATCTAATTCCAACTCCGATGAACTTTATATGTATCGTCAACCCCCGAAGTCCTTAAGTTGTAACAATGACCCGGAAACCTCTAAACCACCAGGTTTTTCTAAACCAATGTGGATAACGATGGCTCGTATTAGGGGAACATCATATATCCCTAGAAACTTGGCAAAACGAACCAAAACTGAAGAAGAAGAAACAAGCGAGTCGGAATAAGATAGTTGTATTCGTGTGGTGTAATATAAGTAATATAGTGTGCTTATGCTTTATGATATATGTAAAAATTGCTTGTATTAATAAGTATTTTTTTTATGAATCTAACTCTTGTCTATTTTACAGTATAAAAATACAAAATGGATAGACAACCCAATATTTTAAGAGACCTACCCGGAGACATGATTGATGAAATCTAGTCTAGAGTCGGTCAGAATTCTTCGGCACAACTATTTAAGGCGAGATCAGTTTGTAAGACATTCGAAGAACGTTCCAAGAATGCCTTGGTTTATAAAAGGCTTTCGTTCGAAAGATGGGGGATATCACATTGGGAAATCCATAAGTTACGATGTGTTTACTTTGACGCATATATTGCGGGGAACCCAAATGCTATTTTACGCAATGGGTTAAGAAATTATTTTGACTCAATATATCCGAATATTGGACTTCGTGATTTAGAAAAAGCGGCTAACATGCAACATAAAGAAGCATGTTATGCTTACGGATTAGTAATGTTCGTTTCTCACCAAAGTGAGAACAAGAACATCGGGCTACAACTATTAAACAAAACGTTCCCACAAGTGACGGAGTCGGTAATTGGGGTAAGAAATGAGGTTTTTAGATTGTTACGGGACTGTTGGACATTACGTAACCCTCGTCCCTTTGACGACATTACAACACGTTGTCTTATCAACAGCCATAACGGTTATGTTCCACAAGACCAAGGATGGGAAGTAATCCTAGTAAAACCAGAATGCATGACTTGTTTCTGGACGTATGAATTACGTGTCTTTATTGCCTTTGCTGAACGACTTGTGTACTAGCTAGAATTATCTTCACAACCATCTTGTATCAAATTTATTGTGTGCTATATTTCATGCTATATGTAAAATAAGCGGTATTGTAAGTTTGTAAAATATTGTGTAAAAGTTTGAACGCGAAATATTATTATAATCAGTTTTTCATATAGAATTGTAGTAGTTGAATTGTATATTAGCTACTAAGTATGAACTTAACGGGTAGGTACTACCCGAATTTAAACTTATAAAACGCTAATATGAAGAAAAAGCTTTTATAAATGAGTTCATATTATGCTACGAAATACTATTAACTACTCTTAATATTCTGTATGATTAACTTGTTCCATTTGACTATTTTGAAGGAAATGGCACCGACTACTCGACACACCGTGAATATGAATGAAGAGGAATTCCGTACTTTTCTAGCTTCAAACATAGCCGCAGTACAGGCTGCGCTACATACCAACAATAACCTTGGATCTAGCAGTACAGGAAATCGTGTAGGATGCACCTACAAAGAATTCACTGCCTGCAAACCTTTGGAATTTGATGGAACCGAAGGACCGATCGGATTGAAACGGTGGACCGAGAAGGTCGAATCGGTGTTTGCCATAAGTAAGTGTACTGAAGAGGACAAAGTGAAGTACGCTACGCATACCTTCACAGGTTCTGCATTAACATGGTGGAATACCTATCTAGAGCAAGTGGGACAAGACGATGCGTACGCACTACCGTGGTCAGTATTCAAGCACTTGATGAACGAGAAGTACCGTCCCAGAACCGAGGTCAATAAGCTCAAGACAGAACTTAGAGGGTTACGAACCCAAGGATTTGATATTACCACGTACGAAAGACGATTCACAGAATTGTGCCTATTGTGTCCGGGAGCATTCGAAGATGAGGAAGAGAAGATCGACGCGTTTGTGAAAGGATTACCGGAAAGAATCCAAGAAGATATAAGTTCACACGAGCCCGCCTCCATACAACAGGCATGTAGAATGGCTCACAAACTAGTGAACCAGATTGAAGAAAGAATTAAAGAACAGACTGCTGAAGAGGCCAATGTGAAGCAAGTCAAAAGAAAGTGGGAGTAAAACGGTGATAAGAATCACCAATACAACAACAACAGCAATTACAACAATAATCGCAACAATTAACCCAACAATCGCAACATCAATCGCAACTACAACAAACGGCCCAACAACAACAACAACAACAACAACAACAACAACAACAATAACAACAATCATCCCAACAACAATAATAACCGCAACAACAACAACAATCAGAAGCAGCTATACCAAAGGTGTGAAAAGTATCACTCGAGGTTCTGCACCAAATTTTGCAACAAGTGTAAAAGAAATGGTCATAGCGCGGCGAAGTGTGAGGTCTACGGACCAGGGGTTAATAGAACGAAAGGAACAAATGGTGTCGGAACGAGTAATGGCGGAGCAAGTAGTGTCGGAGCAAGTTATGCCAATGTAGTTTGTTATAAATGTGGAAAACCGGGCCACATTATTAGAAATTGCCCGAACCAGGAGAACACGAATGGACAAGGCCGCGGAAGAGTTTTCAATATTAATGCGGCAGAGGCACAGGAAGACCCGGAGCTTGTTACGGGTACGTTTCTTATTGACAATAAATCTGCTTACGTTTTATTTGATTCGGGTGCGGATAGAAGCTATATGAGTAGAGATTTTTGTGCTAAATTAAGTTGTCCATTGACGCCTTTGGATAGTAAATTTTTACTCGAATTAGCAAATGGTAAATTAATTTCAGCAGATAATATATGTCGGAATCGAGAAATTAAACTGGTTAGCGAAACATTTAAGATTGATTTGATACCAGTAGAGTTAAAGAGTTTTGATGTGATAATCGGTATGGACTGGTTGAAAGAAGTGAAAGCAGAGATCGTTTGTTACAAAAATGCAATTCGCATTATACGAGAAAAAGGAAAACCCTTAATGGTGTACGGAGAAAAGGGCAACACGAAGCTACATCTTATTAGTAATTTGAAGGCACAAAAACTAATAAGAAAAGGTTGCTATGCTGTTCTAGCACACGTCGAGAAAGTACAAACTGAAGAAAAGAGCATCAATGATGTTCCCGTCGTAAAAGAATTTCCCGATGTATTTCCGAAAGAATTACCGGGATTACCCCCACATCGATCCGTTGAATTTCAAATAGATCTTGTACCAGGAGCTGCACCAATAGCTCGTGCTCCTTACAGACTCGCACCCAGCGAGATGAAAGAACTGCAAAGCCAATTACAAGAACTTTTAGAGCATGGTTTCATTCGACCAAGCACATCACCGTGGGGAGCTCCTGTTTTGTTTGTCAAGAAGAAAGATGGTACATTCAGGTTGTGTATCGACTACCGAGAGTTGAACAAACTTACCATCAAGAACCGCTACCCACTACCGAGAATCGACGACTTATTTGATCAACTACAAGGCTCGTCTGTTTATTCAAAGATTGACTTACGTTCCGGGTATCATCAAATGCGGGTGAAAGAAGATGATATTCCAAAGACTGCTTTCAGAACACGTTACGGTCATTACGAGTTTATGGTCATGCCCTTTGGTTTAACTAATGCACCAGCTGTGTTCATGGACCTTATGAACCGAGTGTGTGGACCATACCTTGACAAGTTTGTCATTGTTTTCATTGATGACATACTTATTTACTCAAAGAATGACCAAGAACACGATGAACATTTGAGAAAGGTGTTAGAAGTATTGAGGAAGGAAGAATTGTACGTTAAATTTTCAAAGTGTGCATTTTGGTTGGAAGAAGTTCAATTCCTCAGTCACATAGTGAACAAAGAAGGTATTAAGGTGGATCCGGCAAAGATAGAAACTGTTGAAAAGTGGGAAACCCCGAAAACTCCGAAACACATACGCCAGTTTTTAGGACTAGCTGGTTACTACAGAAGGTTCATCCAAGACTTTTCCAGAATAGCAAAACCCTTGACTGCATTAACGCATAAAGGGAAGAAATTTGAATGGAATGATGAACAAGAGAAAGCGTTTCAGTTATTGAAGAAAAAGCTAACTACGGCACCTATATTGTCATTGCCTGAAGGGAATGATGATTTTGTGATTTATTGTGATGCATCAAAGCAAGGTCTAGGTTGTGTATTAATGCAACGAACGAAGGTGATTGCTTATGCGTCTAGACAATTGAAGATTCACGAACAAAATTATACGACGCATGATTTGGAATTAGGCGCGGTTGTTTTTGCATTAAAGACTTGGAGACACTACTTATATGGGGTCAAAAGTATTATATATACCGACCACAAAAGTCTTCAACACATATTTAATCAGAAACAACTGAATAAGAGGCAGCGTAGGTGGATTGAATTATTGAATGATTACGACTTTGAGATTCGTTACCACCCGGGGAAGGCAAATGTGGTAGCCGATGCCTTGAGCAGGAAGGACAGAGAACCCATTCGAGTAAAATCTATGAATATAATGATTCATAATAACATTACTACTCAAATAAAGGAGGCACAACAAGGAGTTTTAAAAGAGGGAAATTTAAAGGATGAAATACCCAAAGGATCAGAGAAGCATCTTAATATTCGGGAAGACAGAACCCGGTATAGGGCTGAAAGGATTTGGGTACCAAAATTTAGAGATATGAGAGAAATGGTACGTAGAGAAGCTCATAAAACCAGATACTCAATACCTCCTGGAACGGGGAAGATGTACAAGGATCTCAAGAAACATTTTTGGTGGCCGAGTATGAAAGCCGATGTTGCTAAATACGTAGGAGAATGTTTGACGTGTTCTAAGGTCAAAGCTGAGCATCAGAAACCATCAGGTCTACTTCAACAACCCGAAATCCCGGAATGGAAATGGGAAAACATTACCATGGATTTCATCACTTAATTGCCAAGGACTGCAAGTGGTTTTGATACTATTTGGGTAATAGTTGATCGTCTCACCAAATCAGCACACTTCCTACCAATAAGAGAAGATGACAAGATGGAGAAGTTAGCACGACTGTATTTGAAGGAAGTCGTCTCCAGACATGGAATACCAATCTCTATTATCTCTGATAGGGATGGTAGATTTATTTCAAGATTCTGGCAGACATTACAGCAAGCATTAGGAACTCGTCTAGACATGAGTACTGCCTATCATCCACAAACTGATGGGCAGAGCGAAAGGACGATACAAACGCTTGAAGACATGCTACGAGCATGTGTTATTGATTTCAGAAACAGTTGGGATCGACATCTACCGTTAGCAGAATTTTCCTACAACAACAGCTACCATTCAAGCATTGAGATGGCGCCGTTTGAAGCACTTTATGGTAGAAAGTGCAGGTCTCCGATTTGTTGGAGTGAAGTGGGGGATAGACAGATTACGGGTCCTGAGATTATACAAGAAACTACCAAGAAGATCATCCAAATTCAACAACGGTTGAAAACCGCCCAAAGTCGACAAAAGAGCTACGCTGACATTAAAAGAAAAGATATAGAATTTGAAATTGGAGAGATGGTCATGCTTAAAGTTGCACCTTGGAAAAGCGTTGTTCGATTTGGTAAACGAGGGAAATTAAATCCAAGGTATATTGGACCATTCAAGATTATTGATCGTGTCGGACCAGTAGCTTACCGACTTGAGTTACCTCAACAACTCGCGGCTGTACATAACACTTTCCACGTCTCGAATTTGAAGAAATGTTTTGCTAAAGAAGATCTCACTATTCCGTTAGATGAAATCCAAATCAACGAAAAACTTCAATTCATCGAAGAACCCGTCGAAATAATGGATCGTGAGGTTAAAAGACTTAAGCAAAATAAGATACCAATTGTTAAGGTTTGATGGAATGTTCGTAGAGGACCCGAGTTCACCTGGGAGCGTGAAGATCAGATGAAAAAGAAATACCCGCATCTATTTCCAGAAGATTCGTCAAAACCTTCAACGGCTTAAAATTTCGGGACGAAATTTATTTAACGGGTAGGTACTGTAGTGACCCAAACTTTTCCATGTATATATATATTAATTGAGATTGATATTTACATGATTAAATATTTCCAACATGTTAAGTAATCAAACTTGTTAAGACTTAATTAATTGAAATATGTTTCATATAGACAATTGACCACCCAAGTTGACCGGCGATTCACGAACGTTAAAACTTGTAAAAACGACATGACTATATATATATATGGATATAAATATGGTTAACATGAGATTATGATAAGTAAGTATCTCCATAAGTATATTAACAATAAGTTATATACATATAAACAAGACTACTAACTTAAGGATTTCGAAACGAGACATATATGTAACGATTATCGTTGTAACGATATTTAAATGTATATATATCATATTAAGATATATTAATATATCATAATATCATGATAATATAATAATTTAACATCTCATTAGATATAATAAACAATGGGTTAACAACATTAATTGAGATCGTTAACTTAAAGGTTTCAAAACAACACTTACATGTAACGACTAACGATGACTTAACGACTCAGTTAAAATGTATATACATGTAGTGTATTTAGATGTATTAAAATACTTTTGGAAGACTTCAAGACATATATCAAAACACTCATACTTAACGAAAATAGTTACAGTTACTTTCCCATTCTTTTCTTTCATCAAGAATTCTAGTCGTATTCTTACCCGTATTATACACAGCTTCAAAACGTACTTACTATGGGTATATACCAATAGGAACTAGCATGGGATTCCACTCTTGATTATGTCATGTATGACTAATCAATTTTAACTTCTACCATGAGCTAGTCAACTAACTAGAACTCCTTTTAACCCCACTCACCACTCACCAATTACCACTCATCATTCACTCCATTTCACTTCCAATTCTCTTTCTAATTCTCTCTCAACACACACACACTATTATGAACGTATTTTTCCAGTAGTTAATAATCATCTTCATCAAAAATCACTTCAAGAATCAAGCTATAATCATCATAGGAAGAACACTTCAAGAACACTTCAAAAATCCCTTCAAGTTTACTAATTTACTTCCAAGCTTTCTAATCCATTCCAAGTAATCATCTAAGATCAAGAAACCTTTGTTATATACAGTAGGTTATCTTTCTTATTCAAGGTAATATTCATATTCAAACTTTGATTCAATTTCTATAACTATAAACTATCTTAATTCGAGTAAAAATCTTACTTGAACTTGTTTTTGTGTCATGATCCTACTTCAAGAACTTTCAAGCCATCCAAGATCCTTTGAAGCTAGATAATTTCTTGTCACTTCCAGTAGGTTTACCTACTAAACTTGAGGTAGTAATGATGTTCATAACATCATTCGATTCATATATATAAAACTATCTTATTCGAAGGTTTAAACTCGTAATCACTAGAACATAGTTTAGTTAATTCTAAACTTGTTCGCAAACAAAAGTTAATCCTTCTAACTTGACTTTTAAAATTAACTAAACACATGTTCTATATATATATGATATGCTAACTTAATGATTTAAAACCTGGAAAAACGAAAAACACCGTAAAACCGGATTTACGCCGTCGTAGTAACACCGCGGGCTGTTTTGAGTTAGTTAATTAAAAACTATGATAAACTTTGATTTAAAAGTTGTTATTCTGAGAAAATGATTTTTATTATGAACATGAAACTATATCCAAAAATTATGGTTAAACTCAAAGTGGAAGTATGTTTTCTAAAATGGTCATCTAGACGTCGTTCTTTCGACTGAAATGACTACCTTTACAAAAATGACTTGTAACTTACTTTTCCGACTATAAACCTATACTTTTCTGTTTAGATTCATAAAATAGAGTTCAATATGAAACCATAGCAATTTGATTCACTCAAAACGGATTTAAAATGAAGAAGTTATGGGTAAAACAAGATTGGATAATTTTTCTCATTTTAGCTACGTGAAAATTGGTAACAAATCTATTCCAACCATAACTTAATCAACTTGTATTGTATATTATGTAATCTTGAGATACCATAGACACGTATACAATGTTTCGACCTATCATGTCGACACATCTATATATATTTCGGAACAACCATAGACACTCTATATGTGAATGTTGGAGTTAGCTATACAGGGTTGAGGTTGATTCCAAAATATATATAGTTTGAGTTGTGATCAATACTGAGATACGTATACACTGGGTCGTGGATTGATTCAAGATAATATTTATCGATTTATTTCTGTACATCTAACTGTGGACAACTAGTTGTAGGTTACTAACGAGGACAGCTGACTTAATAAACTTAAAACATCAAAATATATTAAAAGTTTTGTAAATATATTTTGAACATACTTTGATATATATGTATATATTGTTATAGGTTCGTGAATCAACCAGTGGCCAAGTCTTACTTCCCGACGAAGTAAAAATCTGTGAAAGTGAGTTATAGTCCCACTTTTAAAATCTAATATTTTTGGGATGAGAATACATGCAGGTTTTATAAATGGTTTACAAAATAGACACAAGTACGTGAAACTACATTCTATGGTTGAATTATCGAAATCGAATATGCCCCTTTTTATTAAGTCTGGTAATCTAAGAATTAGGGAACAGACACCCTAATTGACGCGAATCCTAAAGATAGATCTATTGGGCCTAACAAACCCCGTCCAAAGTACCGGATGCTTTAGTACTTCGAAATTTATATCATATCCGAAGGGTGTCCCGGAATGATGGGGATATTCTTATATATGCATCTTGTTAATGTCGGTTACCAGGTGTTCACCATATGAATGAATTTTTATCTCTATGTATGGGATGTGTATTGAAATATGAAATCTTGTGGTCTATTGTTACGATTTGATATATATAGGTTAAACCTATAACTCACCAACATTTTTGTTGACGTTTAAAGCATGTTTATTCTTAGGTGAATATTAAGAGCTTCCGCTGTTGTATACTAAAATAAGGACAAGATTTGGAGTCCATGTTTGTATGATATTGTGTAAAAACTGCATTCAAGAAACTGATTTCGATGTAACATATTTGTATTGTAAACCATTATGTAATGGTCGTATGTAAACAGGATATTTTAGATTATCATTATTTGATAATCTACGTAAAGCTTTTTAAACCTTTATTTATGAAATAAAGGTTATGGTTTGTTTTAAAAATGAATGCAGTATTTGAAAAACGTCTCATATAGAGGTCAAAACCTCGCAACGAAATCAATTAATATGGAACGTTTTTAATCAATAAGAACGGGACATTTCATAAAAGGTGTGTATTGTACGAGTACGAATACGGGTGCATACGAGTAGAATTGTTGATGAAACTGAACGAGGATGTAATTGTAAGCATTTTTGTTAAGTAGAAGTATTTTGATAAGTGTCTTGAAGTCTTTAAAAGTGTATGAATCATATTAAAATACTACATGTATATACATTTTAACTGAGTCGTTAAGTCATCGTTAGTCGTTACATGTAAGTGTTGTTTTGAAACCTTTAGGTTAACGATCATGTTAAGTGTTGTTAACCCATTGTTTATTATATCAAATGAGATGTTAAATTATTACATTATCATGATATTATGATGTATTAATATATCTTAATATGATATATATACAATTAAATGTCGTTACAATGATAATCGTTACATATATGCCTCGTTTTGAAATCATTATGTTAGTAGTCTTGTTTTTACATATGTAGTTCATTGTTAATATACTTAATGATATGTTTACTTATCATAATACCATGTTAACTATATATATATATATATATATATATATATATATATATATATATATATATATATATATATATATATATATATATATATATATATATATATATATATGACATCATATAGTTTTTACAAGTTTTAACGTTCGTAAATCACCGGTCAACTTGGGTGGTCAATTGTCTATATAAAACCTATTTCAACTAATCAGGTCTTAACAAGTTTGATTGCTTAACATGTTGGAAACACTTAATCATGTAAATAACAATTTCATTTAATATATATAAACATGAAAAAGTTCGGGTCACTACAGTACCTACCCGTTAAATAAATTTCGTCCCGAAATTTTAAGCAGTTGGAGGCATTGACGTATCTTCTGGAAATAAGTGCGGGTATTTCTTCTTCATCTGATCTTCTCGTTCCCAGGTGAACTCGGGTCCTCTACGAGCATTCCATTGAACCTTAACAATTGGTATCTTGTTTTGTTTAAGTCTTTTAACCTCACGATCCATTATTTCGACGGGTTCTTCGATGAATTGAAGTTTTTTGTTGATTTGGATTTCGTCTAACGGAATAGTGAGATCTTCTTTAGCAAAACATTTCTTCAAATTCGAGACGTGGAAAGTGTTATGTACAGTCGCGAGTTGTTGAGGTAACTCAAGTCGGTAAGCTACTGGTCCGACACGATCAATAACCTTGAATGGTCCAATATACCTTGTATTTAATTTCCCTCGTTTACCAAATCGAACAACGCCTTTCCAAGGTGCAACTTTAAGCATGACCATTTCTCCAATCTCAAATTCTATATCTTTTCTTTTAATGTCGGCGTAGCTCTTTTGTCGACTTTGGGCGGTTTTTAACCGTGTTGAATTTGGATGATCTTCTCGGTAGTTTCTTGTATTATCTCCGGACCCGTAATCTGTCTATCCCCCACTTCACTCCAACAAATCAGAGACCTGCACTTTCTACCATAAAGTGCTTCAAACGGCGCCATCTCAATGATTGAATGGTAGCTGTTGTTGTAGGAAAATTCTGCTAACGGTAGATGTCGATCCCAACTGTTTTCGAAATCAATAACACATGCTCGTAGCATGTCTTCAAGCGTTTGTATCGTACTTTTGCTCTGCCCATCAGTTTATGGATGATAGGCAGTACTCATGTCTAGACGAGTTTCTAATGCTTGCTGTAATGTCTGCCAGAATCTTGAAATAAATCTGCCATCCCTATCAGAGATAATAGATATTGGTATTCCATGTCTGGAGACGACTTCCTTCAAATACAGTCATGCTAACTTCTCCATCTTGTCATCTTCTCTTATTGGCAGGAAGTGTGCTGATTTGGTGAGAAGATCAACTATTATCCAAATAGTATCAAAACCACTTGCAGTCCTTGGCAATTTAGTGATGAAATCCATGGTAATGTTTTCCCATTTTCATTCCGGGATTTCGGGTTGTTGAAGTAGACCTGATGGTTTCTGATGCTCAGCTTTGACCTTAGAACACGTCAAACATTCTCCTACGTATTTAGCAACATCGGCTTTCATACCCGGCCACCAAAAATATTTCTTGAGATCCTTGTACATCTTCCCCGTTCCAGGATGTATTGAGTATCTGGTTTTATGAGCTTCTCTAAGTACCATTTCTCTCATATCTCCAAATTTTGGTACCCAAATCCTTTCATCCCTATACCGGGTTCCGTCTTCCCGAATATTAAGATGCTTCTCCGATCCTTTGGGTATTTCATCCATTAAATTTCCCTCTTTTAAAACTCCTTATTGCGCCTCCTTTATTTGAGTAGTAAGGTTAGTGTGAATCATTATATTCATAGCTTTTACTCGAATGGGTTCTCTGTCCTTTCTGCTCAAGGCGTCGGCTACCACATTTGCCTTCCCCGGGTGATAACGAATCTCAAAGTCGTAATCATTCAAAAATTCAATCCATCTGCGCTGCCTCATGTTCAGTTGTTTCTGATTAAATATGTGTTGAACACTTTTGTGGTCGGTATATATAATACTTTTGACCCCATATAAGTAGTGCCTCCAAGTCTTTAATGCAAAAACAACCGCGCCTAATTCCAAATCATGCGTCGTATAATTCTACTCGTGAATCTTCAATTGTCTAGACGCATAAGCAATTACTTTCGTTCGTTGCATTAATACACAACCGAGACCTTGCTTTGAGGCGTCACAATATATCACAAAATTTTCATAACCCGTCCTAATCCATCCGGACGAAGTCCATATCGATTATAAACGATTCATAATAGTTGATTACATCGCGAGGTACTTGACCTCTATATGATACATTTTACAAACATCGCATTTATTTTTAAAAGACAAACTTTCAATACATTGAAAGTTGACGGCATGCATACTATTTCATAATATATCTAAACTATAAATGACTTAATAATAATCTTGATGAACTCGACGACTCGAATGCAACGTCTTTTGAAATATGTCATGAATGACTCCAAATAATATGAGCAAATGCACAGCGGAAGATTTCTTTCATACCTGAGAATAAACATGCTTTAAAGTGTCAGCCAAAAGGTTGGTGAGCTCATTAGTTTATCATAAATAATCCTTTCAGATAGTATAATTGACCACAAGATTTCATTTTCATAAACATCATTCTCGTATCAGGCATTTCGCAAACTGCATAGAGACAAAAATCATTTATATGGATTGAACACCTGGTAACCTCTCGTCTGTATAATAATCTCGAAGTACTAAAGCATTCGTACCCCGAATGGGACTTGTCAAGGTCCATAGATCTATCTTTAGGATTCGCGTCAATCAGGGGCCATTTCCCTAAATTCTTAGGTTACCAGACTTGAAGGGCGATATTCAGTTTAATAATCCAACCATATAATGTAGTTTTTGATCACTTGTGTGTATTTCGTAAAACATTTATAAAAGCAGCGCATGTATTCTCAGTCCCAAAAATATATATTGCAAAAGCATTTAAAAATGGAGCAAATGAAACTCACCTAATGTATTTTGTAGTAAAAATACATATGACTATATTGAACAACGGAACAATGCAGGGTTGGCCTCGAATTCACGAACCTATATCATTTGTATATTTATTAATATACATAGTTGTAATCGAATAAATATATATATAATTTATTAGTTATATTCTTTTTATATTAATAATATATAATATATATGTTTCATATATTCATTTTGTACATAAAAATATTAAATTTTGTTATGTTATATGTATTAAACATATTTTTATATAAATATCATTTATTTGTTAAAGTAGTATTTTAAGATAATATTTTAAGTGATATCTATAATAATAATGATAGTACTAATATTAATGATAATAGTATTAATGATTCTATAAATGATAATATTAATGATAGTTTTTATAATAAATCTCATAATAATGATAATAATAGTAGTTTCTAATAAAGTGAATAATTTAATAGTAATGGTAATAAAAATAATAATTTTTAATAATAATACCTAATACTTAACGATAATAATAATTATTATAACTATCTTATTACTAGTGATAATCTTAATAGTAATACTTTTGTTAATAAAAATTCTAAATGTTACTAATACTAATATTAATGATAATTAATAATATTTATAAAGATAGTTATAATATTTGTAATAATAATAATTGTAATACTAATAACATCAATAATAATAATAATAACTATAATCCTAATTGTAATTATGATACTTATACTAATGTTAACAAATTTGATAATACTCTTTATTTGATTAAAATAATGATATTTCTAAATATTAGGAGTAATAATAATTATCATTATCTTAATAATAATAACGATAATAATAATAATAATAATAATATTGGTTATGTTAAGGATAATATAACTCATTACATTTATAATAGTGATAATAACACAACAATATTATTATAATAAATAATATTAACAATCATATCATAATAATAATAATGTTACTAATAATAATACTTATCATGGCAATAATAATAATAATAATAATAATAATAATAATAATAATAATAATAATAATAATAATAATAATAATAATAAATAAAATATAAAAAAAATGGGACTACCTTTGAAAGAACACGATTTTAAAAAAAACTTGCCAACACCCGGGCTCGAACCCGTGACCTCTCGTTAACTACCAATATCCCTAGACCAACCTTCCAATCTCGATTTTCTGATTAAATGCTCCCCTCACTATTATTTAACCCATTTTCTGTAGTGACCCGAACTTTTCCATGTTTATATATATTAATTGAGATTGATATTTACATGACTAAATATTTCCAACGTGTTAAGCAATCAAGCTTGTTAAGACTTGATTAAATGAAATAAGTTTCATATAGACAATTGATCACCCAAGTTGACCGGCGATTCACGAACATTACAAAATTGTGAAAACTACATGTTGTGGTATATATATACATATATATATGGTTGACATGAGATTATGATGAGTAAGTATCTCACTAAGTATATTAATAATGTGTGATATACATAATAAATGAGATTACTAAGTTAAGAAACTCGAAATGATATATATAACGATTATCGTTATGATAACGTCTACTAAATACATATGTATCATATTAAGATATTGATACACTATATTTAAAATGATAAAATTATATTTAAATATATCATTAAGTGTGTTAACAATGAACTGCATATGTAAAAACAAGACTACTAACTCAAGAATTACGAAACGAGACTTATATGTAACTATTATCGTTGTAACGATATTTTAATGTATGTATCATATTAAGAGATATTCATACATCATAATATCATGATAATATAATAATTTAACATCTAATTTGATATAATAAACATTGGGTTAACAATATTAATTGAGATCGTTAACTTAAAGGTTTCAAAACAACACTTACATGTAACGACTAACGAAGACTTAACGAATCCATTAGAATGTATATACATGTTGTGTTTTGATTTGTATTCTTACACTTTTGAAAGACTTCAAGACACATATCAAAGTACTTCTACTTAACAAAAATGCTTACAATTACATCCTCGTTCAGTTTCATCAACAATTCTACTCGTATGCACCCGTATTTCGTACTCGTACAATACACAGCTTTTAGATGTATGTACTATTGGTATATACACTCAAATGATCAGCTCTTAGCAGCCCATGTGAGTCACCTAACACATGTTGGAACCATAATTTGACAACTAGCATGAAATATCTCATAAAATTACAAAAATATTAGTAATCATTCATGACTTATTTACATGAAAACAAAATTACATATCCTTTATATCTAATCCATATACCAACGACCAAAAACACCTACAAACACTTTCATTCTTCAATTTTCTTCATATAATTGATTTCTCTCAAGTTCCATCTTCAAGTTCTAAGTGTTCTTCATAAATTCCATAAGTATAGTTTCATAAAAATCAAGAATACTTCCAAGTTTGCAAGTCTACTTCCAAGCTTTCTAATCCATTCCAAGTAATCATCTAAGATCAAGGAACCTTTGTTATTTATAGTAGGTTATCTTTCTAATTCAAGGTAATATTCATATTCAAACTTTGATTCAATTTCTATAACTATAACAATCTTATTTCGAGTGAAAATCTTACTTGAACTGTTTTCGTGTCATGATTCTACTACAAGAACTTTCAAGCCATCCAAGGATCCTTTGAAGTTAGATCCATTTTTCTAATTTCCATTAGTTTTATCCAGAAAACTTTAGGTAGTAATGATGTTCATAATATCATTCGATTCATACATATAAAGCTATCTTATTCGAAGGTTTAAACTTGTAATCACTAGAACATAGTTTAGTTAATTCTAAACTTGTTCGCAAACAAAAGTTAATCCTTCTAACTTGACTTTTAAAATCAACTAAACACATGTTCTATATCTATATGATATGCTAACTTAATAATTTAAAACCTGGAAACACGATGAACACCATAAAATCGGATATATGCCGTCGTAGTGAAACCGGGGGCTATTTTGGTTTGGATAATTAAAAACTATGATAAACTTTGATTTAAAAGTTGTTCTTATGGGAAAATGATTTTTCATATGAACATGAAACTATATCCAAAAATCTTGGTTAAACTCAAAGTGAAAGTATGTTTTTCAAAATGGTCATCAAGATGTCGTTCTTTCGACGGAAATGACTACCTCTTTAGTAATTGACATGTAACTTAAATTTCCGACTATAAACCTATACTTTTTCTGTTTGGATTCTTAAATTAGAGTTCAATATGAAACCATAGCAATTTGATTCACTCAAAACGGATTTAAAACGAAGAAGTTATGGATAAAACAAGATTGGATATTTTTGATCTTTTTAGCTACGGGAAATGTTTAACAAATCTATACAAATCATATCCTAGCTAACTTATATTGTATTATACATGTATTCTAATATATTATGTAATCTTGGGATACCACAGACTCGTATGCAAATGTTTTGACATATCATATCGACCCATGTGTATATATTATTTGGAACAACCATAGACACTCTATATGCAGTAATGTGGGAGTTAGCTATACAGGGTTGAGGTTGATTCCAAAAATATATATACTTTGAGTTGTGATCTAGCCTGAGAGATGTATACACTGGGTCATGGATTGATTCAAGATAATATATAAAGATTTATTTCTGTACATCTTGATGGAATTTAACAACTTTATAAACAACATGTTCTTGAAGTTAACTAGTTCAAAAAACCATTTCATGATAGTTAAAGAAAGCGGAAGCATGATAATAAGTTCATGTTTATATGTTTAGCCATTTAGTTAAATTCCATGTTAATATCAAGTCTTGAAATATATGCTTACAAATAAAAGGAGAAGATAAGAAATGTACCTCCTCAATATTAATTGAGGGCTGAATTTGGATAGCAAGATGATGAAGAAGATGATGGAGAATAAAGCTTCTAACTTGAAGCCTCAAGCAAGTAATTCCCCAAGCTCTTTTACACCAACACTACCCTTAATTAGTTAGGATTTTTGACACTTGAGTGAGCTTGATTAACAAGCTAAAAAAACCTCTCCTACCCTTGCAAAGTTTCGGCCAGCAGACCACAAAAAGAGTGAGAGAGTTTTTAAAATTGCTTGTAGAATACTTGTGTCACATACTAGATTAAAGAGAGACTAGCATGCTCTTAAGGAATGTGCATATGGGAAGCAACAAAAGGAGCATGTGTGGTCTTCCTTGGTACTAGAAAACCTCCACCACCACCATATTTTATACAAGATTTGTTTTAAAAAAAACTTGTAATAAAAGACCATGCTTATGTTATGTTACTTGCATTTTATTTTGTTTTATAAACCAATTTTATAAAACATAACACATCTTAATTATTTAAACCTATAAATAATTAAATCCTTTGTAAATATAAATTATTCAAATAATTTATCTCAAGTGATAATATTTCAAAAAACTGATTTTCTAAAGTTCAAGTGTCGCGTATTTACTTAATGATCCGACCGTTAAATAAATACATATAAAGTGTCGGTAAGCTTGTTATTAGGTATGACCCGACTTGGATCATAACACATTAGCAACATTAATTTAATATGTCTCTCGGGCATACGAAATACCTTCAATCTCCCACTTGCACGAGAAGCATAAGAAATTAATGCAAGCGATGGATACCACCTAACAACCGTCCATCACCCCCAATATGGTATGACTTTGTGCCATTCAATAACATCATCCCTTTCGAGTTTCCATCTCGAATATGAGTAGGTGAATCTTTAATTATATCCTTTCATCCTAGATGTCATGTTAAATCCAAGAGATACAGAGTGATCACTCTCTTTTAGATTTAACTTTATCAGGCCTTAAACATCTGACTCTCAACGAATAAGAGGGACAAATTCCATCTTGACTACATACGTCCTAAATATATGCCTTGCATTATACCTGAGCTCTTTCTTATGAACTACCATATTTCAGAATAGCGAAGGAAAGAATCAAGACACAATACTTGGTAAATATCCGAACCCAATATGTATCTCAGGTCAGAGGATACAATGATATTCGCCTTTACTCAAGATTACATGTGATCAACCACAAAGGCTCCATTTAGTGAATCTTGAGGGCGGGTCTTCCAATATTTGTATCCCACAAATATCTATGAACCTTGGTTGCAACCTTGCACCACATTCATCCCGTGAATGTACACCAATCCAAGTTCATAATATTCTAAACCTCACACTTGCTCCCACAAATGTGATCGACTACGGAATTTAGAATAATTACTTATTCATGGATAAAAATATGCAAAATAGAAACATGACTCAAAATAAATTAATACCATAATTATATTAATGAGTTTGAACAATTTCGTTCCGTTACAATACTTAAAACAGATCATGACCAATCACTAGAATATCGAAGCCCTAATGCACAAACATGTCTTGCATGTTTTGGTCCATGTAAGAGCTTCGTGAGAGGATCTCTAACGACCCTCCAAAATCGCTATTGACGCGGTACGTTATCTACGGTCCCACAGCGAGGTTTTGACCTCTATATGATACGTTTTGATAAAACATTGCATTCATTTAAAAAAAACATACTTTCTATACATAGAAAGTTTACCAAAATATAGACATATCCCAAATATATATGACAACTTATACAAAATGACTAAATCATCAATTTATTTAATAACAGATTATAACATTAATATTTGAATGCAATGTCTTTTTGAAAATATGGCATAAAAGACTCCATGCAGCACCTTGAGCAAATAGCAAGCAAACAGCGGAAGCACTTTTGAAAGACCTGAGAATAAACATGCTAAAAGTGTCAACCAAAAGGTTGGTGAGTTCATAGGTTTATCGTAACAACCGTTATCAATAGTTTCAATAGACCACAAGATTTCATAATCATAAACATAATACACTCGCAAGTGTATGTAAAGCATTCTAAGTGGTTAAGCACTTGGTAACCATACTTAACATTTAATCAACGTCGCATATTCCCTTTATTATGAAATCTCACTACACCGTACCAAGTGTAGTTACCGAAACGAAGTACTGTGCAACCGTTGAATACTGTTCGTCCAGTCTGGTTGGGGTTGTCAGGCCCGATAGATCTATCAACAGGATTCGCGTTTACAATACCCATGTAAATAGTAGTTACCAAGCTACAGGGAAGTATGCCAGTGGTACAACTCAACGTAGAATATATTTTTAAGTACTTGTGTCTATTTTGTAAACATTTATAAAAGCAGCGCATGTATTCTCAGCCCAAAAATATATATTGCAAAAGTAATTAAAAAGGGAGCAAATGAAACTCACCTTTGTAGCCTAATAAACAATTCACGTAGATGTAACCAATACTCGGAATGCATGTAACCGTAGACCTCATCCTAAAGAATATATGTTGGTTAATAAATGTTTAACAAGCTAGGTCAGGTCATAGGGTTCGTATAGTCCTATTGCTCAAGTCCGACTCATAAATTTATCAAAATTTAGCAAAAGTCAACAAAAGTCAACGCAAGTCAAAGTAAGTCAAATGTAAGTCAAACGCAAGTCAAACACAGTCAACATGATTAACACAAGTCAACAACCGCATAAAATTACACAAGTTGATCAAGTAGTCAAACATAGGTCAAACTTAAGTTATTCATTTTTACTTAGAAAAATTTATATTATTTACATATATGTATTTTTTAGTATTTTGCAGCTGATTCCGGGTCCCACCAAATTTGATATAATACCTTAGGTCATGACCATTGGAAAGTATGTCATCCCACCTTTCTATAGACAGTTTATTTGACAAAAATGGAGTTACGGTTTTAAAGTTATGACCTCGCGAAAACAGTCTCTCGAAACATAAAATGCTGATAAAATTTTTGTCAAGTGTTCAAAATCAGCAACGATTGCCCATTTTCTCGCTTGTTTTATACCTGTTTAAACTCAACAAAATTATACAAATAATATATCGTTTTAAAGCTTGTCGCAAATACTTTCAACACCAAATAATAGTTTTTAATCTAAACTTAACTGATTTCAACTTGCGAGTTCTCAAAGTAGGTCCGAGAGTCATTTTGACAATTTTGTTAAAATACTAAAATTTTCGGTTGACGATCCAAATTTGAATCCGGCTGACCTGACTTAACCAAATTTTTATCACAGCTCAAAAATGACATTTTAGATGTGTTGGTGACTTTCGTTTTCCAAAATTATGCATATGGGTCAATTTATGCACGTTTGACCCGAATGAGTCATAAAACTTTCTTTAAATCAAATTTGACCCAAACTCATTTTTAAAGCACCAAAACTTGCAAACATACTTAAATCAATATACGGGATGTGTTACATACCTTTGGTTCTCAAAATTTCGCATATGGGTCAAAGTAGGCTCGTATGACCCAAATGGGTCATAAACACCCATTTTGACCAAAACATGCCACAACTTATTTTTTAAACACCACAACCTTTAAACTTACTTAAATCGACGTTTGGGACTTTTCTACACTGACCGTTACCCATTTTGACCCATTAAACCCATTTGGTCAAACAAAGTCAATTGCACATATTATTTAGCTTAAATAATGTAGTCAACTTCCAGAATTTTTATAAAAATAAGTACATGTCCATTTGACTTGAAATACGCGTTAAAATCTCTGAAATTTAGTCGACTATAACATATCCGAAGCACAACCTCTAACCCTAAACAGAAAGCTCGCAGTGACTAAAAACGTACCAGGCTTTAATGCTGAATCGTTTCGGTACTCATGTATAAACTTTGAAAAATCATATCAAATCCAAAAAGTATCCAAATGACTCGTTTCTGGAGTCTAAACTTATTAATTTTTCGATACGCACGTAACCGTGAACCCAGAATTCTGAGATCAGGTCGCACGCATCCCAATGAAACTGTTCTGTCCGGTTTTAAATAATATAAAATTCTAACTTTGATTTGGCCATAGATTTGACTCTTTTATCGGAATTGGACAATATCTAAATGAAAACCAAATGTTTTTTTTCCGCAAGCAATACAACTATATACCTCTCCGGACCTGAATATATAGCATACTTTCCCAGATTCACAGTTTCAATTACGAATTTTTAAACCGAAATAAATTTTTAAGCATCAAAATCACAAACCTTTAATTAACCATAACGAGGGCTATACATATCCGATTAACATGAATCTTAAGTCTATCTTGGGTGTTTTTCAATTATCTATACATCTAACATCAGTTCACAAACTCAATCATAAAGCTTTCATCTCAGAAAATTCGGATTCATAGCAAGATCACATGAAAACTTTAATTTAACATATCGGGAGCATACGATAACGAAATCAATTGATTCTTGAGCCTAAAATTAGTAGTTTTTCAATAGTAATCCATCTACATACTTATATTTACAGATAACAAAGTCAAAATTCCAGAAACATGGCAAAACAATTCGGATTTCATGTAATATCATGTTAAACTTCAATTAATCATACCGGAAGCAATTCTAAACGAAATCAAGTGATTCTTGAGCCTAAAATTAATAGTTTTTCACAAGGATTTCATTTATAAGTATTTCATAAACTGAAAATATCATGTTCATATCAGTAGCATACCATTCAAATTCGTGATTCATCAACAAGTCAACAAATGATCAAATTAACGAACAATATCATGCATACATACAAGGACTTGAGCACTAGACACTATATCTACCCTAATATGTAACAAAAATATGAAAACTAGAAAATTAGAGTTTTTAAAAGTTACACAAATCAAAAAATTGTTGGTATGGCTGAGTAGAGCTCTTCGAGAGGAGTCCGAATATGTAAACGATTTTATGATCAAGTGATTTCTTGAAGGTGTTTATAAGGAAAGAAGATCGATGATGATGATGATAAATAGTAATGGGTATTTTAAGGAGAGAGTCTATGTACGTGTGTGTTAGATGAAATGAATTAAGTTTAATAATATAGATGGGATAAAGAGTCACGGGTGATAAATCTATCTCAATTATTGATATCACGGACGTAATAATGTGTAGTCACGGGTATAATAATTAAACACGGGTATTACTATGTAATCACAGGTTATAATTAAATTTTTATCCGATATCTAAAACCCAATGTATTTTATTTTAATATGATTCAATAATTGGTAAATTTTTATATTTATAAAATACATTTACATATATATTGTTCGAAACCTTTTAAATTCTAGACATCGTACCTAGTTGGTGTTTTTCATAAATACTTATTTAATATATTTTTAAACTAAATAATATATGTCTTTTATTGAAAATATAAGTGTTTAAAATAATCCCCCGAGTTTAATTTAAGAGTATACTAATTAATTAAAATGATTTTAGAACTCAATTATTGTAAAATATAATATTTATATTAAGTACTCATACGTTTCGTTCTCTGGGAAAAAAATTATTTTATTTTATTATTATTTTATTTATTTATTATTTTTTTTTCTGGTTACACTAATTGTAGTGTTTTATTTAACACCTATAAAACTTATGTAATAATATATATATATATATATATATATATATATATATATATATATATATATATATATATATATATATATATATATATATATATATATATAAAAAAAAAATTAGCTTGGAAAAACGTTGAATTTAACAGACAGTTGTTAAGTTTTTAACGGAAAAAGTCGGGTTGTTACATAACCTACCCCTTAAAGAAAATTTCGTCCCGAAATTTTGGTTGTTGTGATTAAACGGCGTTTAGGAAACAAGTGAGGATAGATTGTTCATCTTGACGTAGTAAGATCGAGCATCTTGTAGTTAAGTATGAAAGTTGAGTAAAACGGAATCATGTTCCTTTAATGACGAATACCTTCGGATGAACTGTTCGGAGTACAAGTATGATATGACAAATACGGAAAATCATATGTGACTTCAAATGATGTCACATATAGAGTCTTAGTATATTCAGATGTCAGCAGAGAAAATAAAGGAGTCATGTAACATGATGTAGTGACCCGAACTTTTCCATGTTTATATATATTAATTGAGATTGATATTTACATGATTAAATGTTTCCAACATGTTAAGCAATCAAACTTGTTAAGACTTGATTAATTGAAATAGGTTTCATATAGACAATTGACCACCCAAGTTGACCGGTGATTCACGAACGTTAAAACTTGTAAAAACTATATGATGACATATATATGGTTATATATATAGTTAACATGATATTATGATAAGTAAACATATCATTAAGTATATTAACAATGAACTACATATGTAAAAACAAGACTACTAACTTAATGATTTTGAAACGAGACATATATGTAACGATTATCGTTGTAACGACATTTAATGTATATATATCATATTAAGAGATATTCGTACATCATAATACCATGATAATATAATAATTTAAAATCTCTTTTGATATTATAAACATTGGGTTAACAACATTTAACAAGATCGTTAACCTAAAGGTTTCAAAACAACATTTACATGTAACGACTAACGATGACTTAACGACTCAGTTAAAATGTATATACATGTAGTGTTTTAATATGTATTTATACACTTTTGAAAGACTTCAATACACTTATCAAAATACTTCTACTTAACAAAAATGCTTACAATTACATTCTCGTTCAGTTTCATCAACAATTCTACTCGTATGCACCCGTATTCGTACTCGTACAATACACAGCTTTTAGATGTATGTACTATTGGTATATACACTCCAATGATCAGCTCTTAGCAGCCCATGTGAGTCACCTAACACATGTGGGAACCATCATTTGGCAACTAGCATGAAATATCTCATAAGATTACAAAAATATGAGTAATCATTCATGACTTATTTACATGAAAACAAAATTACATATCCTTTATATCTAATCCATACACCAACGACCAAAAACACCTACAAACACTTTCATTCTTCAATTTTCTTCATCTAATTGAACTCTCTCAAGTTCTTTCTTCAAGTTCTAAGTGTTCTTCATAAATTCCAAAAGTTCTAGTTTCATAAAATCAAGAATACTTTCAAGTTTGCTAGCTCACTTCCAATCTTGTAAGGTGATCATCCAACCTCAAGAAATCTTTGTTTCTTACAGTAGGTTATCATTCTAATACAAGGTAATAATCATATTCAAACTTTGGTTCAATTTCTATAACTATAACAATCTTATTTCAAGTGATGATCTTACTTGAACTTGTTTTCGTGTCATGATTTTGCTTCAAGAACTTTGAGCCATCCAAGGATCCATTGAAGCTAGATCCATTTTTCTCTTTTCCAGTAGGTTCATCCAAGGAACTTAAGGTAGTAATGATGTTCATAACATCATTCGATTCATACATATAAAGCTATCTTATTCGAAGGTTTAAACTTGTAATCACTAGAACATAGTTTAGTTAATTCTAAACTTGTTCGCAAACAAAAGTTAATCCTTCTAACTTGACTTTTAAAATCAACTAAACACATGTTCTATATCTATATGATATTCTAACTTAATGATTTAAAACCTGGAAACACAAAAAAAACACCGTAAAACCGGATTTACGCCGTCGTAGTAACACTGCGGGCTGTTTTGGGTTAGTTAATTAAAAACTATGATAAACTTTGATTTAAAAGTTGTTATTCTGAGAAAATGATTTTTATTATGAACATGAAACTATATCCAAAAATTATGGTTAAACTCAAAGTGGAAGTATGTTTTCTAAAATGGTCATCTAGACGTCGTTCTTTCGACTGAAATGACTACCTTTACAAAAACGACTTGTAACTTATTTTTCCGACTAGAAACCTATACTTTTTTTGTTTAGATTCATAAAATAGAGTTCAATATGAAACCATAGCAATTTGATTCACTCAAAACGGATTTAAAATGAAGAAGTTATGGGTAAAACAAGATTGGATAATTTTTCTCATTTTAGCTACGTGAAAATTGGTAACAAATCTATTCCAACCATAACTTAATCAACTTATATTATATATTATGTAATCTTGAGATACCATAGACACGTATACAATGTTTCGACCTATCATGTCGACACATCTATATATATTTCGGAACAACCATAGACACTCTATATGTGAATGTTGGAGTTAGCTATACAGGGTTGAGGTTGATTCCAAAATATATATAGTTTGAGTTGTGATCAATACTGAGATACGTATACACTGGGTCGTGGATTGATTCAAGATAATATTTATCGATTTATTTCTGTACATCTAACTGTGGACAACTAGTTGTAGGTTACTAACGAGGACAGCTGACTTAATAAACTTAAAACATCAAAATATATTAAAAGTGTTGTAAATATATTTTGAACATACTTTGATATATATGTATATATTGTTATAGGTTCGTGAATCAACCAGTGGCCAAGTCTTACTTCCCGACGAAGTAAAAATCTGTGAAAGTGAGTTATAGTCCCACTTTTAAAATCTAATATTTTTGGGATGAGAATACATGCAGGTTTTATAAATGATTTACAAAATAGACACAAGTACGTGAAACTACATTCTATGGTTGAATTATCGAAATCGAATATGCCCCTTTTTATTAAGTCTGGTAATCTAAGAATTAGGGAACAGACACCCTAATTGACGCGAATCCTAAAGATAGATCTATTGGGCCTAACAAACCCCATCCAAAGTACCGGATGCTTTAGTACTTCGAAATTTTTATCATATCCGAAGGGTGTCCCGGAATGATGGGGATATTCTTATATATGCATCTTGTTATTGTCGGTTACCAGGTGTTCACCATATGAATGATTTTTATCTCTATGTATGGGATGTGTATTGAAATATGAAATCTTGTGGTCTATTGTTACGATTTGATATATATAGGTTAAACCTATAACTCACCAACATTTTTGTTGACGTTTTAAGCATGTTTATTCTCAGGTGATTATTAAGAGCTTCCGCTGTCGCATACTTAAATAAGGACAAGATTTGGAGTCCATGCTTGTATGATATTGTGTAAAAACTGCATTCAAGGAACTTATTTTGTTGTAACATATTTGTATTGTAAACCATTATGTAATGGTCGTGTGTAAACAGGATATTTTAGATTATCATTATTTGATAATCTACGTAAAGCTTTTTAAACCTTTATTGATGAAATAAAGGTTATGGTTTGTTTAAAAATGAATGCAGTCTTTGAAAAACGTCTCATATAGAGGTCAAAACCTCGCAACGAAATCAATTAATATGGAACGTTTTTAATCAATAAGAATGGGACATTTCAGTTGGTATCAGAGCGTTGGTCTTAGAGAACCAGAAAATTTGCATTAGTGTGTCTTATCGAGTTTGTTAGGATGCATTAGTGAGTCTGGACTTCGACCGTGTTTTCTTTAAAAATGATTGCTTAACATTTTTGTTGGAAACTATATATTTTTAACATATGAATATTATGTGATATATTAATCTCTTAACGTGTTTGATATTATGTGATAGATGTCTACCTCTAGAACAAGTCCCATTGACTCACCTAATAATAATGAAGAGTCAAATGTAAATTGGAATGATTTGTGGACTGATTCACAAGTTCCCGAAGAGGAACCGGAAGAAGAGTCAGAACCGGAAGAAGAATCGGAACCGGAAGAAGAATCGGAACCGGATGAAGAAATAGAACCGGTGGGGGAAATAATAAAACGGTTAAGTAAAAGAAAATCCTCAACCAACCGACCAAAGTTAATTATGGTCAATGGTGTTTCCGCCAAGGAAGCAAAATATTGGGAGGATTACCAATTCTCCGATGAATCGGATTCCGACGAGAATTCCGATGATGTTATAGAAATTACCCCAACTGAATTTAAAAAGGCAAAAAAAAATAATAAGGGAAAGGGCATAAAAATAGAGAAATCTAATTCCAACCCCGATGAACTTTATATGTATCGTCAACCCCCGAAGTCCTTAAGTTGTAACAATGACCCGGGAACCTCTAAACCACCAGGTTTTTCTAAACCAATGTGGACAACGACGGCTCGAATTAGGGGAACATCATATATCCCTAGAAACTTGGCAAAACGAACCAAAACCGAAGAAGAAGAAACGAGTGAGTCGGAATAAGATAGTTGTATTCGTGTGGTGTAATATATGTAATATAGTGTTCTTATGCTTTATGATATATGTAAAAATTGCTTGTATTAATAAGTATTTTTTTTATGAATCTAACTCTTGTCTATTTTACAGTTTAAAAACACAAAATGGATAGACAACCCAATATTTTAAGAGACCTACCCGGAGACATGATTGATGAAATCTTGTCTAGAGTCGGCCAGAATTCTTCGGCACAACTATTTAAGGCGAGATCAGTTTGTAAGGCATTCGAAGAACGTTCCAAGAATGTCTTGGTTTATAAGAGACTTTCGTTTGAAAGATGGGGGATATCACATTGGGAAACCCATAAGTTACGATGTGTTTACTTTGACGCATATATTGCGGGGAACCCAAATGCTATTTTACGCAACGGGTTAAGAAATTATTTTGACTCAATATATCCGAATATTGGACTTCGTGATTTAGAAAAAGCGGCTAACATGCAACATAAAGAAGCATGTTATGCTTACGGATTAGTAATGTTCGCTTCTCACCAAAGTGAGAACAAGAACATCGGGCTACAACTATTAAACAAAATGTTTCCACAAGTGACGGAGTCGGTAATTGGGGTAAGAAATGAGGTTTTTAGATTATTACGGGACTGTTGGACATTACGTAACCCTCGTCCCTTTGATGACGTTACAACACGCTGTCTTATCAACGGCCATAACGGTTATGTTGCACAAGACCAAGGATGGGAAGTAGTCCTAGTAAAACCAGAATGCATGACTTGTTTCTGGACGTATGAATTACGTGTCTTTATTGCCTTTGCTGAACGACTTGTGTACTAGCTAGAATTGTCTTCACAACTATCTTGTATCAAAGTTATTGTGTGCTATATTTCATGCTTTATGTAAAATAAGCGGTATTGTAAGTTTGTAAAATATTGTATAAAAGTTTGAACGCGAAATATTATTATAATCAGTTTTTCATATAGAATTGTAGTAGTTGAATTGTATATTAGCTACTAAGTATGAACTTAACGGGTAGGTACTACCCGAATTTAAACTTATAAAACGCTAATATGAAGAAAAAGCTTTTATAAATGAGTTCATATTATGCTACGAAATACTATTAACTACTCTTAATATTCTGTATGATTAACTTGTTCCATTTAACTATTTTGAAGGAAATGGCACCGACTACTCGACACACCGTGAATATGAATGAAGAGGAATTCCGTACTTTTCTAGCTTCAAACATAGCCGCAGTACAGGCTGCGCTACATACCAACAATAACCTTGGATCTAGCAGTACAGGAAATCGTGTAGGATGCACCTACAAAGAATTCACTGCCTGCAAACCTTTGGAATTTGATGGAACCGAAGGACCGATCGGATTGAAACGGTGGACCGAGAAGGTTGAATCGGTGTTTGCCATAAGTAAGTGTACTGAAGAGGACAAAGTGAAGTACGCTACGCATACCTTCACAGGTTCTGCATTAACATGGTGGAATACCTATCTAGAGCAAGTGGGACAAGATGATGCGTACGCACTACCGTGGTCAGCATTCAAGCACTTGATGAACGAGAAGTACCGTCCCAGAACCGAGGTCAATAAGCTCAAGACAGAACTTAGAGGGTTACGAACCCAAGGATTTGATATTACCACGTACGAAAGACGATTCACAGAATTGTGCCTATTGTGTCCGGGAGCATTCGAAGATGAGGAAGAGAAGATCGACGCGTTTGTGAAAGGATTACCGGAAAGAATCCAAGAAGATATAAGTTCACACGAGCCCGCCTCCATACAACAGGCATGTAGAATGGCTCACAAACTAGTGAACCAGATTGAAGAAAGAATTAAAGAACAGACTGCTGAAGAGGCCAATGTAAAGCAAGTCAAAAGAAAGTGGGAGGAAAACGGTGATAAGAATCACCAATACAACAACAACAGCAATTACAACAATAATCGCAACAATTATCCCAACAATCGCAACATCAATCGCAACTACAACAAACGGCCCAACAACAACAACAACAACAGCAACTACAACAATCATCCCAACAACAATAATAACCGCAACAACAACAACAATCAGAAGCAACTATGCCAAAGGTGTGAAAAGAATCACTCGGGGTTCTGCACCAAATTTTGCAACAAGTGTAAAAGAAATGGTCATAGCGCGGCGAAGTGTGAGGTCTACGGACCAGGGGTTAATAGAACGAAAGGAACAAATGGTGTCGGAACGAGTAATGGCGGAGCAAGTAGTGTCGGAGCAAGTTATGCCAATGTAGTTTGTTATAAATGTGGAAAACCAGGCCACATTATTAGAAATTGCCCGAACCAGGAGAACACGAATGGACAAGGCCGTGGAAGAGTTTTCAATATTAATGCGGTAGAGGCACAGGAAGACCCGGAGCTTGTTACGGGTACGTTTCTTATTGACAATAAATCTGCTTACGTTTTATTTGATTCGGGTGCGGATAGAAGCTATATGAGTAGAGATTTTTGTGCTAAATTAAGTTGTCCATTGACGCCTTTGGATAGTAAATTTTTACTCGAATTAGCAAATGGTAAATTAATTTCAGCAGATAATATATGTCGGAATCGAGAAATTAAACTGGTTAGCGAAACATTTAAGATTGATTTGATACCAGTAGAGTTAGGGAGTTTTGATGTGATAATCGGTATGGACTGGTTGAAAGAAGTGAAAGCGGAGATCGTTTGTTACAAAAATGCAATTCGCATTATACGAGAAAAAGGAAAACCCTTAATGGTGTACGGAGAAAAGGGCAACACGAAGCTACATCTTATTAGTAATTTGAAGGCACAAAAACTAATAAGAAAAGGTTGCTATGCTGTTCTAGCACACGTCGAGAAAGTACAAACTGAAGAAAAGAGCATCAATGATGTTCCCATTGCAAAAGAATTTCCCGATGTATTTCCGAAAGAATTACCGGGATTACCCCCACATCGATCCGTTGAATTTCAAATAGATCTTGTACCAGGAGCTGCACCAATAGCTCGTGCTCCTTACAGACTCGCACCCAGCGAGATGAAAGAACTGCAAAGCCAATTACAAGAACTTTTAGAGCGTGGTTTCATTCGACCAAGCACATCACCGTGGGGAGCTCCTGTTTTGTTTGTCAAGAAGAAAGATGGTACATTCAGGTTGTGTATCGACTACCGAGAGTTAAACAAACTTACCATCAAGAACCGCTACCCACTACCGAGAATCGACGACTTATTTGATCAACTACAAGGCTCGTCTGTTTATTCAAAGATTGACTTACGTTCCGGGTATCATCAAATGCGGGTGAAAGAAGATGATATTCCAAAGACTGCTTTCAGAACACGTTACGGTCATTACGAGTTTATGGTCATGCCGTTTGGTTTAACTAATGCACCAGCTGTGTTCATGGACCTTATGAACCGAGTGTGTGGACCATACCTTGACAAGTTTGTCATTGTTTTCATTGATGACATACTTATTTACTCAAAGAATGACCAAGAACACGGTGAACATTTGAGAAAGGTGTTAGAAGTATTGAGGAAGGAAGAATTGTACGCTAAGTTTTCAAAGTGTGCATTTTGGTTGGAAGAAGTTCAATTCCTCGGTCACATAGTGAACAAAGAAGGTATTAAGGTGGATCCGGCAAAGATAGAAACTGTTGAAAAGTGGGAAACCCCGAAAACTCCGAAACACATACGCCAGTTTTTAGGACTAGCTGGTTACTACAGAAGGTTCATCCAAGACTTTAGCAGAATAGCAAAACCCTTGACTGCATTAACGCATAAAGGGAAGAAATTTGAATGGAATGATGAACAAGAGAAAGCGTTTCAGTTATTGAAGAAAAAGCTAACTACGGCACCTATATTATCATTGCCTGAAGGGAATGATGATTTTGTGATTTATTGTGACGCATCAAAGCAAGGTCTCGGTTGTGTATTAATGCAACGAACGAAGGTGATTGCTTATGCGTCTAGACAATTGAAGATTCACGAACAAAATTATACGACGCATGATTTGGAATTAGGCGCGGTTGTTTTTGCATTAAAGACTTGGAGGCACTACTTATATGGGGTCAAAAGTATTATATATACCGACCACAAAAGTCTTCAACACATATTTAATCAGAAACAACTGAATATGAGGCAGCGTAGGTGGATTGAATTATTGAATGATTACGATTTTGAGATTCGTTACCACCCGGGGAAGGCAAATGTGGTAGCCGATGCCTTGAGCAGGAAGGATAGAGAACCCATTCGAGTAAAATCTATGAATATAATGATTCATAATAACATTACTACTCAAATAAAGGAGGCGCAACAAGGAGTTTTAAAAGAGGGAAATTTAAAGGATGAAATACCCAAAGGATCGGAGAAGCATCTTAATATTCGGGAAGACGGAACCCGGTATAGGGCTGAAAGGATTTGGGTACCAAAATTTGGAGATATGAGAGAAATGGTACTTAGAGAAGCTCATAAAACCAGATACTCAATACATCCTGGAACGGGGAAGATGTACAAGGATCTCAAGAAACATTTTTGGTGGCCGGGTATGAAAGCCGATGTTGCTAAATACGTAGGAGAATGTTTGACGTGTTCTAAGGTCAAAGCTGAGCATCAGAAACCATCAGGTCTACTTCAACAACCCGAAATCCCGGAATGGAAATGGGAAAACATTACCATGGATTTCATCACTAAATTGCCAAGGACTGCAAGTGGTTTTGATACTATTTGGGTAATAGTTGATCGTCTCACCAAATCAGCACACTTCCTACCAATAAGAGAAGATGACAAGATGGAGAAGTTAGCACGACTGTATTTGAAGGAAGTCATCTCCAGACATGGAATACCAATCTCTATTATCTCTGATAGGGATGGCAGATTTATTTCAAGATTCTGGCAGACATTACAGCAAGCATTAGGAACTCGTCTAGACATGAGTACTGCCTATCATCCACAAACTGATGGGCAGAGCGAAAGGACGATACAAACGCTTGAAGACATGCTACGAGCATGTGTTATTGATTTCGGAAACAGTTGGGATCGACATCTACCGTTAGCAGAATTTTCCTACAACAACAGCTACCATTCAAGCATTGAGATGGCGCCGTTTGAAGCACTTTATGGTAGAAAGTGCAGGTCTCCGATTTGTTGGAGTGAGGTGGGGGATAGACAGATTACGGGTCCGGAGATTATACAAGAAACTACCGAGAAGATCATCCAAATTCAACAACGGTTGAAAACCGCCCAAAGTCGACAAAAGAGCTACGCTGACATTAAAAGAAAAGATATAGAATTTGAAATTGGAGAGATGGTCATGCTTAAAGTTTCACCTTGGAAAGGCGTTGTTCGATTTGGTAAACGAGGGAAATTAAATCCAAGGTATATTGGACCATTCAAGATTATTGATCGTGTCGGACCAGTAGCTTACCGACTTGAGTTACCTCAACAACTCGCGGCTGTACATAACACTTTCCACGTCTCGAATTTGAAGAAATGTTTTGCTAAAGAAGATCTCACTATTCCGTTAGATGAAATCCAAATCAACGAAAAACTCCAATTCATCGAAGAACCCGTCGAAATAATGGATCGTGAGGTTAAAAGACTTAAGCAAAACAAGATACCAATTGTTAAGGTTCGATGGAATGCTCGTAGAGGACCCGAGTTCACCTGGGAGCGTGAAGATCAGATGAAGAAGAAATACCCGCATCTATTTCCAGAAGATTCGTCAACACCTTCAACAGCTTAAAATTTCGGGACGAAATTTATTTAACGGGTAGGTACTGTAGTGACCCGAACTTTTCCATGTTTATATATATTAATTGAGATTGATATTTACATGATTAAATGTTTCCAACATGTTAAGCAATCAAACTTGTTAAGACTTGATTAATTGAAATAGGTTTCATATAGACAATTGACCACCCAAGTTGACCGGTGATTCACGAACGTTAAAACTTGTAAAAACTATATGATGACATATATATGGTTATATATATAGTTAACGTGATATTATGATAAGTAAACATATCATTAAGTATATTAACAATGAACTACATATGTAAAAACAAGACTACTAACTTAATGATTTTGAAACGAGACATATATGTAACGATTATCGTTGTAACGACATTTAATGTATATATATCATATTAAGAGATATTCGTACATCATAATATCATGATAATATAATAATTTAAAATCTCTTTTGATATTATAAACATTGGGTTAACAACATTTAACAAGATCGTTAACCTAAAGGTTTCAAAACAACATTTACATGTAACGACTAACGATGACTTAACGACTCAGTTAAAATGTATATACATGTAGTGTTTTAATATGTATTTATACACTTTTGAAAGACTTCAATACACTTATCAAAATACTTCTACTTAACAAAAATGCTTACAATTACATTCTCGTTCAGTTTCATCAACAATTCTACTCGTATGCACCCGTATTCGTACTCGTACAATACACAGCTTTTAGATGTATGTACTATTGGTATATACACTCCAATGATCAGCTCTTAGCAGCCCATGTGAGTCACCTAACACATGTGGGAACCATCATTTGGCAACTAGCATGAAATATCTCATAAGATTACAAAAATATGAGTAATCATTCATGACTTATTTACATGAAAACAAAATTACATATCCTTTATATCTAATCCATACACCAACGACCAAAAACACCTACAAACACTTTCATTCTTCAATTTTCTTCATCTAATTGAACTCTCTCAAGTTCTTTCTTCAAGTTCTAAGTGTTCTTCATAAATTCCAAAAGTTCTAGTTTCATAAAATCAAGAATACTTTCAAGTTTGCTAGCTCACTTCCAATCTTGTAAGGTGATCATCCAACCTCAAGAAATCTTTGTTTCTTACAGTAGGTTATCATTCTAATACAAGGTAATAATCATATTCAAACTTTGGTTCAATTTCTATAACTATAACAATCTTATTTCAAGTGATGATCTTACTTGAACTTGTTTTCGTGTCATGATTTTGCTTCAAGAACTTTGAGCCATCCAAGGATCCATTGAAGCTAGATCCATTTTTCTCTTTTCCAGTAGGTTCATCCAAGGAACTTAAGGTAGTAATGATGTTCATAACATCATTCGATTCATACATATAAAGCTATCTTATTCGAAGGTTTAAACTTGTAATCACTAGAACATAGTTTAGTTAATTCTAAACTTGTTCGCAAACAAAAGTTAATCCTTCTAACTTGACTTTTAAAATCAACTAAACACATGTTCTATATCTATATGATATTCTAACTTAATGATTTAAAACCTGGAAACACAAAAAAAACACCGTAAAACCGGATTTACGCCGTCGTAGTAACACTGCGGGCTGTTTTGGGTTAGTTAATTAAAAACTATGATAAACTTTGATTTAAAAGTTGTTATTCTGAGAAAATGATTTTTATTATGAACATGAAACTATATCCAAAAATTATGGTTAAACTCAAAGTGGAAGTATGTTTTCTAAAATGGTCATCTAGACGTCGTTCTTTCGACTGAAATGACTACCTTTACAAAAACGACTTGTAACTTATTTTTCCGACTAGAAACCTATACTTTTTTTGTTTAGATTCATAAAATAGAGTTCAATATGAAACCATAGCAATTTGATTCACTCAAAACGGATTTAAAATGAAGAAGTTATGGGTAAAACAAGATTGGATAATTTTTCTCATTTTAGCTACGTGAAAATTGGTAACAAATCTATTCCAACCATAACTTAATCAACTTATATTATATATTATGTAATCTTGAGATACCATAGACACGTATACAATGTTTCGACCTATCATGTCGACACATCTATATATATTTCGGAACAACCATAGACACTCTATATGTGAATGTTGGAGTTAGCTATACAGGGTTGAGGTTGATTCCAAAATATATATAGTTTGAGTTGTGATCAATACTGAGATACGTATACACTGGGTCGTGGATTGATTCAAGATAATATTTATCGATTTATTTCTGTACATCTAACTGTGGACAACTAGTTGTAGGTTACTAACGAGGACAGCTGACTTAATAAACTTAAAACATCAAAATATATTAAAAGTGTTGTAAATATATTTTGAACATACTTTGATATATATGTATATATTGTTATAGGTTCGTGAATCAACCAGTGGCCAAGTCTTACTTCCCGACGAAGTAAAAATCTGTGAAAGTGAGTTATAGTCCCACTTTTAAAATCTAATATTTTTGGGATGAGAATACATGCAGGTTTTATAAATGATTTACAAAATAGACACAAGTACGTGAAACTACATTCTATGGTTGAATTATCGAAATCGAATATGCCCCTTTTTATTAAGTCTGGTAATCTAAGAATTAGGGAACAGACACCCTAATTGACGCGAATCCTAAAGATAGATCTATTGGGCCTAACAAACCCCATCCAAAGTACCGGATGCTTTAGTACTTCGAAATTTTTATCATATCCGAAGGGTGTCCCGGAATGATGGGGATATTCTTATATATGCATCTTGTTATTGTCGGTTACCAGGTGTTCACCATATGAATGATTTTTATCTCTATGTATAGGATGTGTATTGAAATATGAAATCTTGTGGTCTATTGTTACGATTTGATATATATAGGTTAAACCTATAACTCACCAACATTTTTGTTGACGTTTTAAGCATGTTTATTCTCAGGTGATTATTAAGAGCTTCCGCTGTCGCATACTTAAATAAGGACAAGATTTGGAGTCCATGCTTGTATGATATTGTGTAAAAACTGCATTCAAGGAACTTATTTTGTTGTAACATATTTGTATTGTAAACCATTATGTAATGGTCGTGTGTAAACAGGATATTTTAGATTATCATTATTTGATAATCTACGTAAAGCTTTTTAAACCTTTATTGATGAAATAAAGGTTATGGTTTGTTTAAAAATGAATGCAGTCTTTGAAAAACGTCTCATATAGAGGTCAAAACCTCGCAACGAAATCAATTAATATGGAACGTTTTTAATCAATAAGAACGGGACATTTCACATGATACATGGTAAGGGTAAGATTGATCAAACTTTACCACCATCACGTTCCATTAGAACTTCCGCATGACTTACTGTAATATAATCACGCGATCAACTGTCATCATATTGCACTAACTCATGCTTCTATTCCAACATTACTCAAGAATATTTATGGATATAAAACTCAAGTGTCGTTTTCCAGAATTTATAAATCAAAATGATTTCAAAAAAAAAGGTGCACTAAAAATAGTACGAGAATATAATATTATAATTGATAATATTGAAAGGGAACGTCATAAGAATGTCTTGGAAAATATGAAGAATCTTTGTACGTCGGAAATGATGCCTTTCGGTTCACAATTTGAGATGTTCGGAATTTCTTAATCGAAGCACATAAGCACATAATATATCACAAATGATAACTCACGTAGGAATGTCGGGAATTTCGAAAGTCCTGAATGACGCTTCCTGGCTTCACTAATCGGGGCGTTAAAAATGAACTCGTATGAGCAGGAAAAGTCTTGAAATCGAAAGGAGAAATACTTTCTCACCGATAGTAGTAATAATGTTATATTAAAGTCAGAATATGCACATAATCACATATAAGTATAACGACACGGTTCTAGACTAGATCACTAATGTATCCTAACGGTCCAGGTCAGACACACTAATGCATCTAATTCCCTAGAACCACCGCTCTGATACCATCTCTAACGACCCGCCAAAATCGCTATTGACGCGGTACGTTATCTACGGTCCCACAGCGAGGTTTCGACCTCTATATGATACGTTTTGATAAAACATTGCATTCATTTAAAAAAAACATACTTTCTATACATAGAAAGTTTACTAAAATATAGACATATCCCAAATATATATGACAACTTATACAAAATGACTAAATCATCAATTTATTTAATAACAGATTATAACATTAATATTTGAATGCAATGTCTTTTTGAAAATATGGCATAAAAGACTCCATGCAGCACCTTGAGCAAATAGCAAGCAAATAGCGGAAGCACTTTTGAAAGACCTGAGAATAAACATGCTAAAAGTGTCAACCAAAAGGTTGGGGAGTTCATAGGTTTATCGTAACAACCGTTATCAATAGTTTCAATAGACCACAAGATTTCATAATCATAAACATAATACACTCGCAAGTGTATGTAAAGCATTCTAAGTGGTTGAGCACTTGGTAACCATACTTAACATTTAATCAACGTCGCATATTCCCTTTATTATGAAATCTCACTACACCGTACCAAGTGTAGTTACCGAAACGAAGTACTGTGCAACCGTTGAATACTGTTCGTCCAGTCCGGTTGGGGTTGTCAGGCCCGATAGATCTATCAACAGGATTCGCGTTTACAATACCCATGTAAATAGTAGTTACCAAGCTACAGTGAAGTATGCCAGTGGTACAACTCAACGTAGAATATATTTTTAAGTACTTGTGTCTATTTTGTAAACATTTATAAAAGCAGCGCATGTATTCTCAGCCCAAAAATATATATTGCAAAAGTAATTAAAAAGGGAGCAAATGAAACTCACCTTTGTAGCCTAATAAACAATTCACGTTGATGTAACCAATACTCGGAATGCATGTAACCGTAGACCTCATCCTAAAGAATATATGTTGGTTAATAAATGTCTAACAAGCTAGGTCAGGTCATAGGGTTCGTATAGTCCTATTGCTCAAGTCCGACTCATAAATTTATCAAAATTTAGCAAAAGTCAACAAAAGTCAACGCAAGTCAAAGTAAGTCAAATGTAAGTCAAACGCAAGTCAAACACAGTCAACATGATTAACACAAGTCAACAACCGCATAAAATTACACAAGTTGATCAAGTAGTCAAACATAGGTCAAACTTAAGTTATTCATTTTTACTTAGAAAAATTTATATTATTTACATATATGTATTTTTTAGTATTTTGCAGCTGATTCCGGGTCCCACCAAATTTGATATAATACCTTAGGTCATGACCATTGGAAAGTATGTCATCCCACCTTTCTATAGACAGTTTATTTGATAAAAATGGAGTTACGGTTTTAAAGTTATGACCTCGCGAAAACAGTCTCTCGAAACATAAAATGCTGATAAAATTTTTGTCAAGTGTTCAAAATCAGCAACGATTGCCCATTTTCTCGCTTGTTTTATACCTGTTTAAACTCAACAAAATTATACAAATAATATATCGTTTTAAAGCTTGTCGCAAATACTTTCAATACCAAATAATAGTTTTTAATCTAAACTTAACTGATTTCAACTTGCGAGTCCTTAAAGTAGGTCCGAGAGTCATTTTGACAATTTTGTTAAAATACTAAAATTTTCGGTTGACGATCCAAATTTGAATCCGGCTGACCTGACTTAACCAAATTTTTATCACAGCTCAAAAATGACATTTTAGATGTGTTGGTGACTTTCGTTTTCCAAAATTATGCATATGGGTCAATTTATGCACGTTTGACCCGAATGAGTCATAAAACTTTCTTTAAATCAAATTTGACCCAAACTCATTTTTAAAGCACCAAAACTTGCAAACATACTTAAATCAATATACGGGATGTGTTACATACCTTTGGTTCTCAAAATTTCGCATATGGGTCAAAGTAGGCTCGTATGACCCAAATGAGTCATAAACACCCATTTTGACCAAAACATGCCACAACTTATTTTTTAAACACCACAACCTTTAAACTTACTTAAATCGACGTTTGGGACTTTTCTACACTGACCGTTACCCATTTTGACCCATTAAAGCCATTTGGTCAAACAAAGTCAATTGCACATATTATTTAGCTTAAATAATGTAGTCAACTTCCAGAATTTTTATAAAAATAAGTACATGTCCATTTGACTTGAAATACGCGTCAAAATGTCCGAAATTTAGTTGACTATAACATATCCGAAGCACAACCTCTAACCCTAAACAGAAAGCTCACAGTGACTAAAAACGTACCAGGCTTTAATGCTGAATCGTTTCGGTACTCATGTATAAACTTTGAAAAATCATATCAAATCCAAAAAGTATCCAAATGACGTGTTTCTGGAGTCTAAACTTATTAATTTTTCGATACGCACGCAACCGTGAACCCAGAATTCTGAGATCAGGTCACACACATCCCAATGAAACTGTTCTGTCCGGTTTTAAATAATATAAAATTCTAACTTTGATTTGGCCATAGATTTGACTCTTTTATCGGAATTGGACAATATCTAAATGAAAACCAAATGTTTTTTTTTCGCAAGCAATACAACTATATACCTCTCCGGACCTGAATATATAGCATACTTTCCCAGATTCACAGTTTCAATTACGAATTTTTAAACCGAAATAAATTTTTAAGCATCAAAATCACAAACCTTTAATTAACCATAACGAGGGCTATACATATCCGATTAACATGAATCTTAAGTCTATCTTGGGTGTTTTTCAATTATCTATACATCTAAAATCAGTTCACAAACTCAATCATAAAGCTTTCATCTCAGAAAATTCGGATTCATAGCAAGATCACATGAAAACTTCAATTTAACATATCGGGAGCATACGATAACGAAATCAATTGATTCTTGAGCCTAAAATTAGTAGTTTTTCAATAGTAATCCATCTACATACTTATATTTACAGATAACAAAGTCAAAATTCCAGAAACATGGCAAAACAATTCGGATTTCATGTAATATCATGTTAAACTTCAATTAATCATACCGGAAGCAATTCTAAACGATATCAAGTGATTCTTGAGCCTAAAATTAATAGTTTTTCACAAGGATTTCATTTATAAGTATTTCATAAACTGAAAATATCATGTTCATATCAGTAGCATACCATTCAAATTCGTGATTCATCAACAAGTCAACAAATGATCAAATTAACGAACAATATCATGCATACATACAAGGACTTGAGCACTAGACACTATATCTACCCTAATATGTAACAAAAATATGAAAACTAGAAAATTAGAGTTTTTAAAACTCACACAAATCAAGAAATTGTTGGTATGGCTGAGTAGAGCTCTTCGAGAGGAGTCCGAATATGTAAACGATTTTATGATCAAGTGATTTCTTGAAGGTGTTTATAAGGAAAGAAGATCGATGATGATGATGATAAATAGTAATGGGTATTTTAAGGAGAGAGTCTATGTACGTGTGTGTTAGATGAAATGAATTAGGTTTAATAATATAGATGGGATAAAGAGTCACGGGTGATAAATCTATCTCAATTATTGATATCACGGACGTAATAATGTGTAGTCACGGGTATAATAATTAAACACGGGTATTACTATGTAATCACAGGTTATAATTAAATTTTTATCCGATATCTAAAACCCAATGTATTTTATTTTAATATGATTCAATAATTGGTAAATTTTTATATTTATAAAATACATTTACATATATATTGTTCGAAACCTTTTAAATTCTAGACATCGTACCTAGTTGGTGTTTTTCATAAATACTTATTTAATATATTTTTAAACTAAATAATATATGTCTTTTATTGAAAATATAAGTGTTTAAAATAATCCCCCGAGTTTAATTTAAGAGTATACTAATTAATTAAAATGATTTTAGAACTCAATTATTGTAAAATATAATATTTATATTAAGTACTCATACGTTTCGTTCTCTGGAAAAAAAATTATTTTATTTTATTATTATTTTATTTATTTTTTTTTTCTGGTTACACTAATTGTAGTGTTTTATTTAACACCTATAAAACTTATGTAATAATATATATATATATATATATATATATATATATATATATATATATATATATATATATATATATATATATATATATATATATATATATATATATATATATATATTTTTTTTTTAAAAAAAAAATTAGCGTGGAAAAACGTTGAATTTAACAGACAGTTGTTAAGTTTTTAACGGAAAAAGTCGGGTTGTTACAGGATCCGCTATATTAAGATCTGTATGAACTTTGCGAATACATATCTTTCCCTTTTCAACTTCATCCCTTATGTAGTTGAATCTCCGCTCAATGTGACGGGTCTTTTGGTGAGCACGAGGTTCTTTGATTTGAGCAATCGCACCCTCGTTGTCACAAAAGATCTCAAGAGGGTCCTGAATGGAAGGGACTACTCCTAAGTCGTCAATGAATTTCTTCATCCATGCAGCTTCCTGAGCTGCTAATGAGGTGGCAATGTACTCAGACTCTGTAGTGGATAATGCAACAACATCCTGTTTTGAACTCTTCCAATAGACCGCACCTCCATTTAGTGTGAAGACATAACCGGACTGTGATCGAGAATCATCTCGATCAGTTTGGAAACTCACGTCCACGTAACCTTTTACAGTGAGTTCCTCCTCACCAGATCCATATATTAGAAACATATCCTTAGTCCTCCTAAGGTATTTCAATATACTTTTAACCGCAATCCAATGACTGTTTCCTGGGTTATTCTGGTATCTACTTGTCAAGCTAAGGGCGCATGACACATCCGGTCTAGTGCATATCATTGCATACATGATTGACCCAATAGCAGATGCGTACCGGACTCTCTTCATTCTCTCTTGTTCATCTTTCGTGGTAGGGCGCTGAGATGAACTGAGAAGCGTTCCTCTTTGAATAGGTACCAAACCACTCTTAGAGTTCTCCATCTTGAACCTTTTCAAGATCTTTTCAATGTATGCACTTTGATTCAAACCTATCAGTTTCTTGGATCTATTCCTGTAGATCCCAATCCCCAAAACATATTGTGCTTCTCCAAGATCCTTAATGGAGAAGCATTTACTTAGCCAAGTTTTAACACCTTCCATTGCCAGAATATCATTTCCAAATAACAATATATCATCCACATATAGTACAAGGAACATGATAGTGCTCCCACTAACTTTCTTATATACACAAGCTTCATCACCATTTTTAATGAAGCCAAATTTCTCGGCCTCCTCATTAAAACAATGATTCCACATTCTAGATGCTTGTTTCAATCCGTAGATTGACTTCTTTAACTTGCATACCTTTTTAGGATATTTCGGATCAACAAAACCTTCAGGCTGAACCATATAGACATCTTCCACAAGATATCCATTTAGGAAAGCGCTCTTGACATCCATTTGCCATATTTCATAATCATAATGAGCAGCAATGGCAAATAATATCCTAATAGACTTTAGCATTGCCACAGGCGACAAAGTTTCATCATAGTCAACCCCTTGAGTTTGAGTGAAACCTTTTGCTACAAGTCTAGCTTTATATGTATCCAAGTTTTCATGTATGTCGGTTTTCATTTTGAAAAGCCATTTACAATCAACTAGCCTTGAGCCAGCAGGTTGTGCAACAAGTTCCCAAACTTGGTTGTCATACATGGATTGTATCTCAGCGTTCATGGCTTCCTGCCATTTATCCTTATCAATCCTTGATAAAGCATCTTGGTAGTTAGTTGGTTCATCCAAATCAACCACATAGCAACCATCCATGAGAAACCCATATCTCTCAGGAGGATTACTAATCCTACCAGATCTGCGAACGTCTTGTGTATTTTGATCATCCATTTGATCACTCTCAACATTTTCACGTTGAGTGCCAGTGTCAACTAATTGTGTATCATCTGTTTGATCTTGAACCTCTTCAAGATCTATCTTCCTTTCACTTTTGCCTTCCATTAGGAACTTAGTTTCAAGGAATTCAGCCTTCCGAGCAACAAATACATTCTGCTCGGAAGGATCATAGAAATAATATCCCATATTATCCTTGGGGTATCCTATGAAGATACACTTCGTGGATCGAGCATTCAACTTATTAGGGACGTAACGCTTAGGATAAGCTTCACATCCCCATACCTTTAAGTATGATAGAGATGGAGGTTTTCCAAACCATGTCTCATGAGGAGTTCGTTCCACTTTCTTGGTTGGGGCCATATTTAAAATACGAGCCGCGGAGCATAGACAATAACCCCAAAATGATAGAGGTAATGTACTTCTAGCCAACATAGATCGAACCATATCCATTAGGGTTCGGTTCCTCCTTTAGGAAACTCCATTAAGTTGGGGTGTTCCAGGGGGAGTAAGTTGTGAGATAATCCCACAACCTTTAAGATGATCTTGGAAAGCATCGCTTAGGTATTCACCTCCTCTATCGGTACGAAGTACCTTGATTGTCTTATTGAGTTGATTTTGTACTTCGTTTTGATATTCTTTGAATGCTTCAAAAGTTTCGTCCTTGTGTCTTAATAAGTAGACATATCCGAAACGACTGAAGTCATCAATGAAAGTAACGAAGTATCTTTCACCATTCCTAGTTATGGGCTTAAAGGGTCCACATACATCCAAATGTATTAATCCTAATAAGTCCTTAGCCCTTTCATAGGTCCCTTTGAAAGGTGCTTTAGTCATTTTGCCTTGTAAACAAGATTCACATGCATCAAACGAGTCTAGTTCATTTGATTTCAAAAGGCCATTCTTTTGAAGTGTATGCATTCGATTCTTGTTTATGTGACCAAGGCGACAATGCCATAAGTAGGAATCACTCAAATCCCTTTTGAGTTTCTTGGTGTTTGCATGGTATATTGAGCTATTGTATGATGTGTCATCATGAACCAATTCATAAATGCCATTCAAAGGCGAAGCCTTAAAATAGAACACATTATCTAAAGAAACATGGATATCATCATTAATGAAATTAAGATTAAAACCATATTGTTTCAAACGGGATACATAAATAATGTTTCGAGATAAATCGGGTGCATACAAAACATTTTTCAAAACAAGCTCTAAACCACTTGGTAGCTTTAAAACAAAGTCTCCTTGAGCCTTCACTTGCACCCTTGCTCCATTTCCCATGAAGAGACTTGTTGTTCCCGTATCTTGATTACTTCTTTTGAACCCCTGCAAAGAATTGTAAATATGAGTTACACATCATGTGTCCAATATCCATGTATTAGAAGAAGTAATACTAAGCTCAATGTATACCATGTATACATTACCTGAGGTTTTCCCTGCATCCCTCTTCTCTTTCAACTCCTTTAGGTAGACCGGGCAGTTGCGTTTCCAGTGACCCATTTCACTGCAACCAAAGCACGGACCTTCCTTGGGGTTAGCTTTACCGGCAACCTTTTGCTTCATGTTATTATTGGTTGGGGTAACCACTTTACCTTTTCCCTTGCCCTTGCCTTGGTAGGCAGGTCCTTTCCTCTTAGCCGCCTTTGGCTTAGAAGTGTTATTGTTTTTGGACCCGCCTTCATTGTTCATAAACATGGGTGAAGCCCTTTTACCCATGCTTGCTTCGGCCGTCTTAAGCATGGCATGTAATTCACCAATGCTTTTATCCCAACCATTCATGTTATAATTTAACACGAATGTGTCAAACCTCTTTGACAATGAGTTAAGGATAAGGTCTGTGGCTAATTCATTAGACACGTTGTAATTTAGACGGTTTGCTCGATCAATCAGGCTTTTCATCTTAAGGACATAAGATGAAACGGATTGGGTGTCGTCCATCCGACATGCATGAAGCGCTCGGACCGTTTCAAAGCGCTTGACACGAGCTTGTTGAAGGAACATCTCCTTCAATTATGTGATCATGTCATATGCACTATGATGCTCGAAGTCCTTTTGGAGTTCGGGTATCATAGTCCCAAGCATGAGGCAAGAAACTTGCAACGAATCGGTGCAATATTTCTCCCAATAAGCCATGCCTTCCGTATCATCCTCGTCCGGTTGATCGGGAATGGGGTCTTCCAACACATATGCCCTATCCTCAAGTTTGAGGACAATTCTTAGATTGCAGAACCAATCCATGAAGTTCATATGGTTGAGTTTTTCCTTTTCGAGGATTGACCTCAACGATAGGTTGTTAAAGTTGATTGGTGCGTTAGGAATGTTGTTGTTATTGGCGGCCATCTACAAAATTTAACAAAGTTGTTTAAGTATCAATTTTAATTTAATAATCAATACCCTTTAAATCCAATTGATATTTATTAAATTTTAGAATCCAACGGTAAACCAAATTTCAGTTAGGTGACCTTTATCCCGTCATTTGATTTAGCTAGTAGTCATTATATGACAATTGCAATCCTTTTGCAACTTCTAAGTTATGGGATCATGCAATCCTTTTGCATGGCATATTATCCCATCAACGCCTATTTGTTCATCATGCTTCGGTGACCCTAAGTTCATGATTTCCAAATCAAGTCGTCCTACTTGTATAGACATGTAAACTTAACATACAAGTGGTTAGGTGACCTTTATCCCACAAGTGTGTGAAATTTACCTCAATCATATTAGTTTGCTCATAACGGTTAGGTGACCTTTATCCCATTATAAGTTCCCTAATACGTCTAAGTGTCATACAATAGGATGGCGTTAAACTTGTTAACCTAGTGTGTAAGGGTGTTAAGTTTTCTTTAATTCTAGTTTGAGAAAACTTTTATACCATACACCAACATGCATTTAGTGTATGGTTCATTTGAAATCCATTTTCATGACATGTAATAAATCCAATTTTACTACTTTGATAATAAACCATTTATTATGTTTCAATAACCAATTATTAAATCCTTTTAGCTATTTCTAATTTAACCAATTAAATTGTCGCTTTGCATGTGTTAATAATGTCTAATTTAACCAATTAAATTGTCATTTTTCTTGTTGTTAACTTGTGTGATTAACTTGTAGCATGCAAACATACAATCCACAATCATACAAAAAACAACCATGCATACAAAACAAACATGTTCACAATCAAGCCATTTTGGTAGGCATTTGTTTAGCCGAAAACAAATGCCACCGGTAAAGGGGTAATAACACAAGGTAGGAGATTTTAAATCTCCCACTTAATCTTGCATCCAAATGCTTCTTCTTGTGTTCTTCAAGTCTTTATCATCTTCATCATTTTTACAAAATATATCCTAATACATTTTTCTCTAAAAAATGAAAATACAACCTATTCTATTTTACATACCAAATATAAAATAAATTACATAATCAAAATAATATTACAAACCAATTGAATAATTAATATTACACCAAAATTAATGAATATTACAACCATATCAAATAAATAATTAATCAACTAAACAAATATCCATTCAAACACAAGGTCTTGGCAATGATTGTGAACATCAAAATATCATCAAATATTAACCAAATGGCAAGTACAAAACCTCTTTTGGGACCCCAAATAATTCGGCCATTTCATGATCCCACCCAAACCCGAACATTTTTACATTCTACTTTCATGCATATTAATGGAATGCAAAGTTGGTGGGTTTTAAAGGTCATATATAAGAAGCATATTTCATAGACTTCGGCTCTAGATACCATTGATGGAATTTAACAACTTTATAAACAACATGTTCTTGAAGTTAACTAGTTCATAAAACCATTTCATGATAGTTAAAGAAAGCGGAAGCATGATAATACGTTCATGTTTATATGTTTAGCCATTTAGTTAAATTCCATGTTAATATCAAGTCTTGAAATATATGCTTACAAATAAAAGGAGAAGATAAGAAATGTACCTCCTCAATATTAATTGAGGGCTGAATTTAGACAGTAAGATGATGAAGAAGATGATGGAGAATAACGCTTCTAACTTGAAGACTCAAGCAAGTAATACCCCAAGCTCTTTTACACCAACACTACCCTTAACTAGTTAGGCTTTTTGACACTTGAGTGAGCTAGATTAACAAGCCAAAAAAACCTCTCCTACCCTTGCAAAGTTTCGACCAGCAGACCACAAAAAGAGTGAGAGAGTTTTTAAAATTGCTTGTAGAATACTAGTGTCACATACTAGATCAAAGAGAGACTAGCATGCTCTTAAGGAATGTGCATATGGGAAGCAACAAAAGGAGCATGCGTGGTCTTCCTTGGTACTAGAAAACCTCCACCACCACCATATTTTATACAAGATTTGTTTTTAAAAAAACTTGTAATAAAAGACCATGCTTATGTTATGTTACTTGCATTTTATTTTGTTTTATAAACCAATTTTATAAAACATAACACATCTTAATTATTTAAACCTATAAATAATTAAATCCTTTGTAAATATAAATTATCCAAATAATTTATCTCATGTGATAATATTTCAGAAAACCGATTTTCTAAAGTTCAAGTGTCGCGTATTTACTTAATAATCCGACCGTTAAATAAATACATATAAAGTGTCGGTAAGCTTGTTATTGGGTATGACCCGACTTGGATCATAACACATTAGCCACATTAATTTAATATGTCTCTCGGGCATACGAAATACCTTCACATCTAACTGTGGACAACTAGTTGTAGGTTACTAACGAGGATAGTTGACTTAATACACTCAAATCTTTAAAACATAATAAAAATGGTTGTAATTATGTTTTGATCATAATTTGATATATATGTACATATTTGTATAGGTTCGTGAATCGACCAGTGGCCAAGTCTTACTTTCCGACGAAGTATGTAGTGACCCGAACTTTTCCATGTTTATATATATTAATTGAGATTGATGTTTACATGATTAAATGTTTCCAACATGTTAAGCAATCAAACTTGTTAAGACTTGATTAATTGAAATAGGTTTCATATAGACAATTGACCACCCAAGTTGACCGGTGATTCACGAACGTTAAAACTTGTAAAAAAAACTATATGATGACATATATATGGTTATATATATAGTTAACATGATATTATGATAAGTAAACATATCATTAATTATATTAACAATGAACTACATATGTAAAAACAAGACTACTAACTTAATGATTTTGAAACGAGACATATATGTAACGTTTATCGTTGTAACGACATTTAATGTATATATATCATATTAAGAGATATTCGTACATCATAATATCATGATAATATAATAATTTAAAATCTCTTTTGATATTATAAACATTGGGTTAACAACATTTAACAAGATCGTTAACCTAAAGGTTTCAAAACAACACTTACATGTAACGACTAACGATGACTTAACGACTCAGTTAAAATGTATATACATGTAGTGTTTTAATATGTATTTATACACTTTTTAAAGACTTCAATACACTTATCAAAATACTTCTACTTAACAAAAATGCTTACAATTACATTCTCGTTCAGTTTCATCAACAATTCAACTCGTATGCACCCGTATTCGTACTCGTACAATACACAGCTTTTAGATGTATGTACTATTGGTATATACACTCCAATGATCAGCTCTTAGCAGCTCATGTGAGTCACCTAACACATGTGGGAACCATCATTTGGCAACTAGCATGAAATATCTCATAAGATTACAAAAATATGAGTAATCATTCATGACTTATTTACATGAAAACAAAATTACATATCCTTTATATCTAATCCATACACCAACGACCAAAAACACCTACAAACACTTTCATTCTTCAATTTTCTTCATCTAATTGAACTCTCTCAAGTTCTATCTTCAAGTTCTAAGTGTTCTTCATAAATTCCAAAAGTTCTAGTTTCATAAAATCAAGAATACTTTCAAGTTTGCTAGCTCACTTCCAATCTTGTAAGGTGATCATCCAACCTCAAGAAATCTTTGTTTCTTACAGTAGGTTATCATTCTAATACAAGGTAATAATCATATTCAAACTTTGGTTCAATTTCTATAACTATAACAATCTTATTTCAAGTGATGATCTTACTTGAACTTGTTTTCGTGTCATGATTTTGCTTCAAGAACTTTGAGCCATCCAAGGATCCATTGAAGCTAGATCCATTTTTCTCTTTTCCAGTAGGTTCATCCAAGGAACTTAAGGTAGTAATGATGTTCATAACATCATTCGATTCATACATATAAAGCTATCTTATTCGAAGGTTTAAACTTGTAATCACTAGAACATAGTTTAGTTAATTCTAAACTTGTTCGCAAACAAAAGTTAATCCTTCTAACTTGACTTTTAAAATCAACTAAACACATGTTATATATCTATATGATATGCTAACTTAATGATTTAAAACCTGGAAACACGAAAAACACCGTAAAACCGGATTTACGCCGTCGTAGTAACACCGCGGGCTGTTTTGGGTTAGTTAATTAAAAACTATGATAAACTTTGATTTAAAAGTTGTTATTCTGAGAAAATGATTTTTATTATGAACATGAAACTATATCCAAAAATTATGGTTAAACTCAAAGTGGAAGTATGTTTTCTAAAATGGTCATCTAGACGTCGTTCTTTCGACTGAAATGACTACCTTTACAAAAACGACTTGTAACTTATTTTTCCGACTAGAAACCTATACTTTTTTTGTTTAGATTCATAAAATAGAGTTCAATATGAAACCATAGCAATTTGATTCACTCAAAACGGATTTAAAATGAAGAAGTTATGGGTAAAACAAGATTGGATAATTTTTCTCATTTTAGCTACGTGAAAATTGGTAACAAATCTATTCCAACCATAACTTAATCAACTTGTATTATATATTATGTAATCTTGAGATACCATAGACACGTATACAATGTTTCGACCTATCATGTCGACACATCTATATATATTTCGGAACAACCATAGACACTCTATATGTGAATGTTGGAGTTAGCTATACAGGGTTGAGGTTGATTCCAAAATATATATAGTTTGAGTTGTGATCAATACTGAGTTACGTATACACTGGGTCGTGGATTGATTCAAGATAATATTTATCGATTTATTTCTGTACATCTAACTATGGACAACTAGTTGTAGGTTACTAACGAGGACAGCTGACTTAATAAACTTAAAACATCAAAATATATTAAAAGTGTTGTAAATATATTTTGAACATACTTTGATATATATGTATATATTGTTATAGGTTCGTGAATCAACCAGTGACCAAGTCTTACTTCCCGACGAAGTAAAAATCTGTGAAAGTGAGTTATAGTCCCACTTTTAAAATCTAATATTTTTGGGATGAGAATACATGCAGGTTTTATAAATGATTTACAAAATAGACACAAGTACGTGAAACTACATTCTATGGTTGAATTATCGAAATCGAATATGCCCCTTTTTATTAAGTCTGGTAATCTAAGAATTAGGGAACAGACACCCTAATTGACGCGAATCCTAAAGATAGATCTATTGGGCCTAACAAACCCCATCCAAAGTACCGGATGCTTTAGTACTTCGAAATTTATATCATATCCGAAGGGTGTCCCGGAATGATGGGGATATTCTTATATATGCATCTTGTTATTGTCGGTTACCAGGTGTTCACCATATGAATGATTTTTATCTCTATGTATGGGATGTGTATTGAAATATGAAATCTTGTGGTCTATTGTTACGATTTGATATATATAGGTTAAACCTATAACTCACCAACATTTTTGTTGACGTTTTAAGCATGTTTATTCTCAGGTGATTATTAAGAGCTTCCGCTGTCGCATACTTAAATAAGGACAAGATTTGGAGTCCATGCTTGTATGATATTGTGTAAAAACTGCATTCAAGAAACTTGTTTTGTTGTAACATATTTGTATTGTAAACCATTATGTAATGGTCGTGTGTAAACAGGATATTTTAGATTATCATTATTTGATAATCTACGTAAAGTTTTTTTAAACCTTTATTGATGAAATAAAGGTTATGGTTTGTTTAAAAATGAATGCAGTCTTTGAAAAACGTCTCATATAGAGGTCAAAACCTCGCAACGAAATCAATTAATATGGAACGTTTTTAATCAATAAGAACGGGACATTTCAGTTGGTATCCGAGCGTTGGTCTTAGAGAACCAGAAAATTTGCATTAGTGTGTCTTATCGAGTTTGTTAGGATGCATTAGTGAGTCTGGACTTCTACCGTGTTTTCTTTAAAAATGATTGCTTAACATTTTTGTTGGAAACTATATATTTTTAACATATGAATATTATGTGATATATTAATCTCTTAACGTGTTTGATATTATGTGATAGATGTCTACCTCTAGAACAAGTCCCATTGACTCACCTAATAATAATGAAGAGTCAAATGTAAATTGGAATGATTTGTGGACTGATTCACAAGTTCCCGAAGAGGAACCGGAAGAAGAGTCGGAACCGGAAGAAGAATCGGAACCGGAAGAAGAATCGGAACCGGATGAAGAAATAGAACCGGTGGGGGAAATAATAAAACGGTTAAGTAAAAGAAAATCCTCAACCAACCGACCAAAGTTAATTATGGTCAATGGTGTTTCCGCCAAGGAAGCAAAATATTGGGAGGATTACCAATTCTCCGATGAATCGGATTCCGACGAGAATTCCGATGATGTTATAGAAATTACCCCAACTGAATTTAAAAAGGCAAAAGAAAATAATAAGGGAAAGGGCATAAAAATAGAGAAATCTAATTCCAACCCCGATGAACTTTATATGTATCGTCAACCCCCGAAGTCCTTAAGTTGTAACAATGACCCGGGAACCTCTAAACCACCAGGTTTTTCTAAACCAATGTGGACAACGACGGCTCGTATTAGGGGAACATCATATATCCCTAGAAACTTGGCAAAACGAACCAAAACCGAAGAAGAAGAAACGAGCGAGTCGGAATAAGATAGTTGTATTCGTGTGGTGTAATATATGGAATATAGTGTTCTTATGCTTTATGATATATGTAAAAATTGCTTGTATTAATAAGTATTTTTTTTTATGAATCTAACTCTTGTCTATTTTACAGTTTAAAAACACAAAATGGATAGACAACCCAATATTTTAAGAGACCTACCCGGAGACATGATTGATGAAATCTTGTCTAGAGTCAGCCAGAATTCTTCGGCACAACTATTTAAGGCGAGATCAGTTTGTAAGACATTCGAAGAACGTTCCAAGAATGTCTTGGTTTATAAGAGACTTTCGTTTGAAAGATGGGGGATATCACATTGGGAAACCCATAAATTACGATGTGTTTACTTTGACGCATATATTGCGGGGAACCCAAATGCTATTTTACGCAACGGGTTAAGAAATTATTTTGACTCAATATATCCGAATATTGGACTTCGTGATTTAGAAAAAGCGGCTAACATGCAACATAAAGAAGCATGTTATGCTTACGGATTAGTAATGTTCGCTTCTCACCAAAGTGAGAACAAGAACATCGGGCTACAACTATTAAACAAAACGTTTCCACAAGTGACGGAGTCGGTAATTGGGGTAAGAAATGAGGTTTTTAGATTATTACGGGACTGTTGGACATTACGTAACCCTCGTCCCTTTGATGACGTTACAACACACTGTCTTATCAACGGCCATAACGGTTATGTTGCACAAGACCAAGGATGGGAAGTAGTCCTAGTAAAACCAGAATGCATGACTTGTTTCTGGACGTATGAATTACGTGTCTTTATTGCCTTTGCTGAACGACTTGTGTACTAGCTAGAATTGTCTTCACAACTATCTTGTATCAAAGTTATTGTGTGCTATATTTCATGCTTTATGTAAAATAAGCGGTATTGTAAGTTTGTAAAATATTGTATAAAATTTTGAACGCGAAATATTATTATAATCAGTTTTTCATATAGAATTGTAGTAGTTGAATTGTATATTAGCTACTAAGTATGAACTTAACGGGTAGGTACTACCCGAATTTAAACTTATAAAACGCTAATATGAAGAAAAAGCTTTTATAAATGAGTTCATATTATGCTACGAAATACTATTAACTACTCTTAATATTATGTATGATTAACTTGTTCCATTTAACTATTTTGAAGGAAATGGCACCGACTACTCGACACACCGTGAATATGAATGAAGAGGAATTCCGTACTTTTCTAGCTTCAAACATAGCCGCAGTACAGGCTGCGCTACATACCAACAATAACCTTGGATCTAGCAGTACAGGAAATCGTGTAGGATGCACCTACAAAGAATTCACTGCCTGCAAACCTTTGGAATTTGATGGAACCGAAGGACCGATCGGATTGAAACGGTGGACCGAGAAGGTTGAATCGGTGTTTGCCATAAGTAAGTGTACTGAAGAGGACAAAGTGAAGTACGCTACGCATACCTTCACAGGTTCTGCGTTAACATGGTGGAATACCTATCTAGAGCAAGTGGGACAAGATGATGCGTACGCACTACCGTGGTCAGCATTCAAGCACTTGATGAACGAGAAGTACCGTCCCAGAACCGAGGTCAATAAGCTCAAGACAGAACTTAGAGGGTTACGAACCCAAGGATTTGATATTACCACGTACGAAAGACGATTCACAGAATTGTGCCTATTGTGTCCGGGAGCATTCGAAGATGAGGAAGAGAAGATCGACGCGTTTGTGAAAGGATTACCGGAAAAAATCCAAGAAGATATAAGTTCACACGAGCCCGCCTCCATACAACAGGCATGTAGAATGGCTCACAAACTAGTGAACCAGATTGAAGAAAGAATTAAAGAACAGACTGCTGAAGAGGCCAATGTGAAGCAAGTCAAAAGAAAGTGGGAGGAAAACGGTGATAAGAATCACCAATACAACAACAACAGCAATTACAATAATAATCGCAACAATTATCCCAACAATCGCAACATCAATCGCAACTACAACAAATGGCCCAACAACAACAACAACAACAATAACAGCAACTACAACAATCATCCCAACAACAATAATAACCGCAACAACAACAACAATCAGAAGCAACTATGCCAAAGGTGTGAAAAGAATCACTCGGGGTTCTGCACCAAATTTTGCAACAAGTGTAAAAGAAATGGTCATAGCGCGGCGAAGTGTGAGGTCTACGGACCAGGGGTTAATAGAACGAAAGGAACAAATGGTGTCGGAACGAGTAATGGCGGAGCAAGTAGTGTCGGAGCAAGTTATGCCAATGTAGTTTGTTATAAATGTGGAAAACCAGGCCACATTATTAGAAATTGCCCGAACCAGGAGAACACGAATGGACAAGGCCGTGGAAGAGTTTTCAATATTAATGCGGTAGAGGCACAGGAAGACCCGGAGCTTGTTACGGGTACGTTTCTTATTGACAATAAATCTGCTTACGTTTTATTTGATTCGGGTGCGGATAGAAGCTATATGAGTAGAGATTTTTGTGCTAAATTAAGTTGTCCATTGACGCCTTTGGATAGTAAATTTTTACTCGAATTAGCAAATGGTAAATTAATTACAGCAGATAATATATGTCGGAATCGAGAAATTAAACTGGTTAGCGAAACATTTAAGATTGATTTGATACCAGTAGAGTTAGGGAGTTTTGATGTGATAATCGGTATGGACTGGTTGAAAGAAGTGAAAGCGGAGATCGTTTGTTACAAAAATGCAATTCGCATTATACGAGAAAAAGGAAAACCCTTAATGGTGTACGGAGAAAAGGGCAACACGAAGCTACATCTTATTAGTAATTTGAAGGCACAAAAACTAATAAGAAAAGGTTGCTATGCTGTTCTAGCACACGTCGAGAAAGTACAAACTGAAGAAAAGAGCATCAATGATGTTCCCATTGCAAAAGAATTTCCCGATGTATTTCCGAAAGAATTACCGGGATTACCCCCACATCGATCCGTTGAATTTCAAATAGATCTTGTACCAGGAGCTGCACCAATAGCTCGTGCTCCTTACAGACTCGCACCCAGCGAGATGAAAGAACTGCAAAGCCAATTACAAGAACTTTTAGAGCGTGGTTTCATTCGACCAAGCACATCACCGTGGGGAGCTCCTGTTTTGTTTGTCAAGAAGAAAGATGGTACATTCAGGTTGTGTATCGACTACCGAGAGTTGAACAAACTTACCATCAAGAACCGCTACCCACTACCGAGAATCGACGACTTATTTGATCAACTACAAGGCTCGTCTGTTTATTCAAAGATTGAGTTACGTTCCGGGTATCATCAAATGCGGGTGAAAGAAGATGATATTCCAAAGACTGCTTTCAGAACACGTTACGGTCATTATGAGTTTATGGTCATGCCGTTTGGTTTAACTAATGCACCAGCTGTGTTCATGGACCTTATGAACCGAGTGTGTGGACCATACCTTGACAAGTTTGTCATTGTTTTCATTGATGACATACTTATTTACTCAAAGAATGACCAAGAACACGGTGAACATTTGAGAAAGGTGTTAGAAGTATTGAGGAAGGAAGAATTGTACGCTAAGTTTTCAAAGTGTGCATTTTGGTTGGAAGAAGTTCAATTCCTCGGTCACATAGTGAACAAAGAAGGTATTAAGGTGGATCCGGCAAAGATAGAAACTGTTGAAAAGTGGGAAACCCCGAAAACTCCGAAACACATACGCCAGTTTTTAGGACTAGCTGGTTACTACAGAAGGTTCATCCAAGACTTTTCCAGAATAGCAAAACCCTTGACTGCATTAACGCATAAAGGGAAGAAATTTGAATGGAATGATGAACAAGAGAAAGCGTTTCAGTTATTGAAGAAAAAGCTAACTACGGCACCTATATTGTCATTGCCTGAAGGGAATGATGATTTTGTGATTTATTGTGACGCATCAAAGCAAGGTCTCGGTTGTGTATTAATGCAACGAACGAAGGTGATTGCTTATGCGTCTAGACAATTGAAGATTCACGAACAAAATTATACGACGCATGATTTGGAATTAGGCGCGGTTGTTTTTGCATTAAAGACTTGGAGGCACTACTTATATGGGGTCAAAAGTATTATATATACCGACCACAAAAGTCTTCAACACATATTTAATCAGAAACAACTGAATATGAGGCAGCGTAGGTGGATTGAATTATTGAATGATTACGATTTTGAGATTCGTTACCACCCGGGGAAGGCAAATGTGGTAGCCGATGCCTTGAGCAGGAAGGATAGAGAACCCATTCGAGTAAAATCTATGAATATAATGATTCATAATAACATTACTACTCAAATAAAGGAGGCGCAACAAGGAGTTTTAAAAGAGGGAAATTTAAAGGATGAAATACCCAAAGGATCGGAAAAGCATCTTAATATTCGGGAAGACGGAACCCGGTATAGGGCTGAAAGGATTTGGGTACCAAAATTTGGAGATATGAGAGAAATGGTACTTAGAGAAGCTCATAAAACCAGATACTCAATACATCCTGGAACGGGGAAGATGTACAAGGATCTCAAGAAACATTTTTGGTGGCCGGGTATGAAAGCCGATGTTGCTAAATACGTAGGAGAATGTTTGACGTGTTCTAAGGTCAAAGCTGAGCATCAGAAACCATCAGGTCTACTTCAACAACCCGAAATCCCGGAATGGAAATGGGAAAACATTACCATGGATTTCATCACTAAATTGCCAAGGACTGCAAGTGGTTTTGATACTATTTGGGTAATAGTTGATCGTCTCACCAAATCAGCACACTTCCTACCAATAAGAGAAGATGACAAGATGGAGAAGTTAGCACGACTGTATTTGAAGGAAGTCGTCTCCAGACATGGAATACCAATCTCTATTATCTCTGATAGGGATGGCAGATTTATTTCAAGATTCTGGCAGACATTACAGCAAGCATTAGGAACTCGTCTAGACATGAGTACTGCCTATCATCCACAAACTGATGGGCAGAGCGAAAGGACGATACAAACGCTTGAAGACATGCTACGAGCATGTGTTATTGATTTCGGAAACATTTGGGATCGACATCTACCGTTAGTAGAATTTTCCTACAACAACAGCTACCATTCAAGCATTGAGATGGCGCCGTTTGAAGCACTTTATGGTAGAAAGTGCAGGTCTCCGATTTGTTGGAGTGAGGTGGGGGATAGACAGATTACGGGTCCGGAGATTATACAAGAAACTACCGAGAAGATCATCCAAATTCAACAACGGTTGAAAACTGCCCAAAGTCGACAAAAGAGCTACGTTGACATTAAAAGAAAAGATATAGAATTTGAAATTGGAGAGATGGTCATGCTTAAAGTTTCACCTTGGAAAGGCGTTGTTCGATTTGGTAAACGAGGGAAATTAAATCCAAGGTATATTGGACCATTCAAGATTATTGATCGTGTCGGACCAGTAGCTTACCGACTTGAGTTACCTCAACAACTCGCGGCTGTACATAACACTTTCCACGTCTCGAATTTGAAGAAATGTTTTGCTAAAGAAGATCTCACTATTCCGTTAGATGAAATCCAAATCAACGAAAAACTCCAATTCATCGAAGAACCCGTCGAAATAATGGATCGTGAGGTTAAAAGACTTAAGCAAAACAAGATACCAATTGTTAAGGTTCGATGGAATGCTCGTAGAGGACCCGAGTTCACCTGGGAGCGTGAAGATCAGATGAAGAAGAAATACCCGCATCTATTTCCAGAAGATTCGTCAACACCTTCAACAGCTTAAAATTTCGGGACGAAATTTATTTAACGGGTAGGTACTGTAGTGACCCGAACTTTTCCATGTTTATATATATTAATTGAGATTGATGTTTACATGATTAAATGTTTCCAACATGTTAAGCAATCAAACTTGTTAAGACTTGATTAATTGAAATAGGTTTCATATAGACAATTGACCACCCAAGTTGACCGGTGATTCACGAACGTTAAAACTTGTAAAAAAACTATATGATGACATATATATGGTTATATATATAGTTAACATGATATTATGATAAGTAAACATATCATTAATTATATTAACAATGAACTACATATGTGAAAACAAGACTACTAACTTAATGATTTTGAAACGAGACATATATGTAACGTTTATCGTTGTAACGACATTTAATGTATATATATCATATTAAGAGATATTCGTACATCATAATATCATGATAATATAATAATTTAAAATCTCTTTTGATATTATAAACATTGGGTTAACAACATTTAACAAGATCGTTAACCTAAAGGTTTCAAAACAACACTTACATGTAACGACTAACGATGACTTAACGACTCAGTTAAAATGTATATACATGTAGTGTTTTAATATGTATTTATACACTTTTGAAAGACTTCAATACACTTATCAAAATACTTCTACTTAACAAAAATGCTTACAATTACATTCTCGTTCAGTTTCATCAACAATTCAACTCGTATGCACCCGTATTCGTACTCGTACAATACACAGCTTTTAGATGTATGTACTATTGGTATATACACTCCAATGATCAGCTCTTAGCAGCCCATGTAAGTCACCTAACACATGTGGGAACCATCATTTGGCAACTAGTATGAAATATCTCATAAGATTACAAAAATATGAGTAATCATTCATGACTTATTTACATGAAAACAAAATTACATATCCTTTATATCTAATCCATACACCAACGACCAAAAACACCTACAAACACTTTCATTCTTCAATTTTCTTCATCTAATTGAACTCTCTCAAGTTCTATCTTCAAGTTCTAAGTGTTCTTCATAAATTCCAAAAGTTCTAGTTTCATAAAATCAAGAATACTTTCAAGTTTGCTAGCTCACTTCCAATCTTGTAAGGTGATCATCCAACCTCAATAAATCTTTGTTTCTTACAGTAGGTTATCATTCTAATACAAGGTAATAATCATATTCAAACTTTGGTTCAATTTCTATAACTATAACAATCTTATTTCAAGTGATGATCTTACTTGAACTTGTTTTCGTGTCATGATTTTGCTTCAAGAACTTTGAGCCATCCAAGGATCCATTGAAGCTAGATCCATTTTTCCCTTTTCCAGTAGGTTCATCCAAGGAACTTAAGGTAGTAATGATGTTCATAACATCATTCGATTCATACATATAAAGCTATCTTATTCGAAGGTTTAAACTTGTAATCACTAGAACATAGTTTAGTTAATTCTAAACTTGTTCGCAAACAAAAGTTAATCCTTCTAACTTGACTTTTAAAAGCAACTAAACACATGTTATATATCTATATGATATGCTAACTTAATGATTTAAAACCTGGAAACACGAAAAACACCGTAAAACCGAATTTACGCCGTCGTAGTAACACCGCGGGCTGTTTTGGGTTAGTTAATTAAAAACTATGATAAACTTTGATTTAAAAGTTGTTATTCTGAGAAAATGATTTTTATTATGAACATGAAACTATATCCAAAAATTATGGTTAAACTCAAAGTGGAAGTATGTTTTCTAAAATGGTCATCTAGACGTCGTTCTTTCGACTGAAATGACTACCTTTACAAAAACGACTTGTAACTTATTTTTCCGACTAGAAACCTATACTTTTTTTGTTTAGATTCATAAAATAGAGTTCAATATGAAACCATAGCAATTTGATTCACTCAAAACGGATTTAAAATGAAGAAGTTATGGGTAAAACAAGATTGGATAATTTTTCTCATTTTAGCTACGTGAAAATTGGTAACAAATCTATTCCAACCATAACTTAATCAACTTGTATTATATATTATGTAATCTTGAGATACCATAGACACGTATACAATGTTTCGACCTATCATGTCGACACATCTATATATATTTCGGAACAACCATAGACACTCTATATGTGAATGTTGGAGTTAGCTATACAGGGTTGAGGTTGATTCCAAAATATATATAGTTTGAGTTGTGATCAATACTGAGTTACGTATACACTGGGTCGTGGATTGATTCAAGATAATATTTATCGATTTATTTCTGTACATCTAACTATGGACAACTAGTTGTAGGTTACTAACGAGGACAGCTGACTTAATAAACTTAAAACATCAAAATATATTAAAAGTGTTGTAAATATATTTTGAACATACTTTGATATATATGTATATATTGTTATAGGTTCGTGAATCAACCAGTGGCCAAGTCTTACTTCCCGACGAAGTAAAAATCTGTGAAAGTGAGTTATAGTCCCACTTTTAAAATCTAATATTTTTGGGATGAGAATACATGCGGGTTTTATAAATGATTTACAAAATAGACACAAGTACGTGAAACTACATTCTATGGTTGAATTATCGAAATCGAATATGCCCCTTTTTATTAAGTCTGGTAATCTAAGAATTAGGGAACATACACCCTAATTGACGCGAATCCTAAAGATAGATCTATTGGGCCTAACAAACCCCATCCAAAGTACCGGATGCTTTAGTACTTCGAAATTTATATCATATCCGAAGGGTGTCCCGGAATGATGGGGATATTCTTATATATGCATCTTGTTATTGTCGGTTACCAGGTGTTCACCATATGAATGATTTTTATCTCTATGTATGGGATGTGTATTGAAATATGAAATCTTGTGGTCTATTGTTACGATTTGATATATATAGGTTAAACCTATAACTCACCAACATTTTTGTTGACGTTTTAAGCATGTTTATTCTCAGGTGATTATTAAGAGCTTCCGCTGTCGCATACTTAAATAAGGACAAGATTTGGAGTCCATGCTTGTATGATATTGTGTAAAAACTGCATTCAAGAAACTTATTTTGTTGTAACATATTTGTATTGTAAACCATTATGTAATGGTCGTGTGTAAACAGGATATTTTAGATTATCATTATTTGATAATCTACGTAAAGTTTTTTTAAACCTTTATTGATGAAATAAAGGTTATGGTTTGTTTAAAAATGAATGCAGTCTTTGAAAAACGTCTCATATAGAGGTCAAAACCTCGCAACGAAATCAATTAATATGGAACGTTTTTAATCAATAAGAACGGGACATTTCAAAGTAAAAATCTGTGAAAGTGAGTTATAGTCCCACTTTTAAAATCTAATATTTTGGGATGAGAATACATGCAGTTTTATAAATGTTTTACGAAATAGACACAAGTAATTGAAACTACATTATATGGGTGAATGATCGAAGCCGAATATGCCCCTTTTTGCTTGGTAGCCTAAGAATTAGTAAACCGATCTACTAATTGATGCGAATCTTAAAGATAGATCTATTGGTCCTGACGAACCCCATCCAAAGTACCGGATACTTTAGTACTTCGAATTCATTTTTATCACGTCCGAAGGATTTCCCGGAATGATAGGGGATATTCTTATATGCATCTTGTTAATGTCGGTTACCAGGTGTTCACCATATGAATGAATTTTATCTCTATGTATGGGATGTATATTGAAATATGAAATCTTGTGGTCTATTATTATGATTTGATAATATATAGGTTAAACCTATAATTCACCAACATTTTTGTTGACGTTTTAAGCATGTTTATTCTCAGGTGATTATTAAGAGCTTCCGCTGTTGCATACTAAAATAAGGACAATATTTGGAGTCCATGCTTGTATGATATTATGTAAAAACTGCAGTCAAGAAACTTATTTTTGATGTAATATATTCTTATTGTAAACCATTATGTAATGGTCGTGTGTAAACGGTATATTTTAGATTATCATTAATTGATAATCTACGTAATGCTTTTTAAACCTTTATCGATAAAATAAAGGTTATGGTTGTTTTAAAAATGAATGCAGTCTTTGAAAAACGTCTCATATAGAGGGCAAAATCTCGCGACGAAATCAATTAATATGGAACGTTTATAATCAATATGAACGGCACATTTCAGTTGGTATCAGAGCGTTGGTCTTAGAGAACCAGAAAATTTGCATTAGTGTGTCTTATCAAGTTTGTTAGGATGCATTAGTGAGTCTGGACTTCGACCGTGTTTTTCTTTAAAAATGATTGCTTAACATTTTTTGGAAACTATATATTATTAACATGTAAATATTATGTGATATATTAATCTCTTAACATGTTTGATATTGTGTGATAGATGTCTACCTCTAGCACAAATCCCATTGACTCACCTAATAATAACGAAGAGTCGAATATATATTGGCAAGATTCATAAGTTCCCGAAGAACCGGAAGAAGAGGAAACGGAACCAGAAGAAGAGGAATCGGAAGAAGAGGAACCAGAAGAAGAGGAACCGGAAGAAGAAGAGGTTCCGGAGGGGGGAATAGTAGGAACCACAGAAAACCGGTCAAATAAAAGAAAATCCTCAACCAATAGACCAAAGTTAATAATGGTCAATGGTGTTTCCGCTAAGGAAGCAAAATATTGGGAAAATTACCAATTTTCCGATGAATCGGTTCCTGATGAGGATTCCGATGATGTTATAGAAATTACCTCGACCCAATTTAATAAAGCGAAAGAAAATAATAAGGGAAAAGGTATAAAAATAGAGAAACCCGATTCCAACCCCGATGAACTTTATATGTATCGACAACATCCGTATTTCCTAAAATGTAACAATGACCCGGGAACCTCTAAACCACCAGGTTTTTCTAAACCATTATGAAAAACGATGGCTCGTATTAGAGGAACATCATATATTCCTAGAAAATTAGGAAAACGAACCAAGTCCGAAGAAGAAGAAACTAGTGATTCAGATTAGAGGGGTGTGAGCATGTTGTGTAATAAATATATTGTAGTATGCTTGTACTTTTATGTTCTATGTAAAAATTGCTTATATTATTTGTTATTACGAATCTAATCCTTGTCTATTTTACAGTATAAAAACAAAATGGACGTTAAGGGTAGACAACCAAATATTTTAGAAGACCTACCAGAGGATATGATTGAGGAAATCTTGTCTAGAGTCGGTCAGAATTCATCAGCACATTTAGTTATGGCGAAATTAACTTGTCAAACATTAGAAAGACTTTCCAGAAATGCCTTAGTTTATAAAAGGCTTTCCTTTGATAGGTGGGGTATATCACATTGGGGAGACTTTAAGTTACGCCGTGTTTTCTTTAAAGCGTTAAATACGGGGAACCCAAATGCAATTTTACGCTACGGGTTAAGAACCTATTTTGACTCAACATATCCCAACATAGGATTTCGTGAATTAGAAAGAGCTTCTAACATGCAACATAAAGAAGCATGTTATGCTTACGGGTTAGTGATGTTCGCTTCTTACCAAAGTGAGAAAAAGAACATCGGATTGCAGCTTTTAAATAAAACTTTCCCACAAGTGACGGATTCAGTAGTTGGGGTGAGAAACAAGGTTTTTAGATTATTACGGGGCTGTTGGACATTACGAAACCCTCGTCCTTTTGACGACATTACAACATGCTACCTAGCCAATGGTCATAACGGTTATTTTCCACAAGACCAAGGATGGGAAGTCGTCTTAGTAAAACCAGAATGCATGACTTGTTTCTGGACTTATGAATTACGTGTCTTTATTTCCTTTGCTGAACAACTTACGTATTAACTAGATTTATCTTCAAAACTGTCCTGTATCATAGTGTACTATATTTCATGTTATATGTAATATAGCGAAGTTGTAAGTTTGAAGAATATTTGTATGTGATATATTATTATAATAAGTTTTTCATATGGAATTATAGTAGTTGAATTGTATATTAGCTACTAAGTATGAACTTAACGGGTAGGTAGTACCCGAATTTAAACTTATAGAACGCTAAGATGAAGAAAAAGCTTTTATAAATGAGTTCATATTAGGCTACGAGATACTATTGACTACTCTTAATATTCTGCATGATTAACTTGTTTCATTTGACTATTTTGAAGGAAATGGCACCGACTACTCGACACACCTTGAATATGAGCGAAGAGGAATTCCGTGCCTTTCTTGCTTCAAATATAGCCGCAGTACAGGCCGCGCTACATACCAACAATAACTCTGAATCTAGCAATACAGCTAACGGCGCAAGAAATCGTGTAGGATGCTCCTACAAGGAATTCACTGCCTGCAAACCTTCAGAATCTGATGGGACCGAAGGACCAATCGAATTGAAACGGTAGACCGAGAAAGTTGAATCGGTGTTTTCCATAAGTAAGTGTGCTGAAGGAGACAAAGTGAAGTACGCTACGTATACCTTCACGGGTATTGCGTTAACATGGTGGAATACCTATCTAGAGCAAGTGGGACAAGATGCTGCTTACGTGCTACCGTAGTCAGAATTCAAGCACTTGATGAACGAGAAGTACCGTCTCAGAACCGAGGTCAATAAGCTCAAATCAGAACTTAGACGGTTACGAACACAGGGATTCGATATTACTTCATACGAAAGACGATTCACAGAATTGTGCCTATTGTGTCCGAGAGCATTCGAAGATGAGGAAGAGAAGATCGACGCGTTTGTGAAAGGGTTACCGGATAGAATCCAAGAAGATATAAGTTCACACGAGCCTGCCTCCATACAAAAAGCATGTAGAATGGCTCACAAACTAGTGAATCAGATTGAGGGAAGAATTAAAGAACAGGCAGCCGAAGAGGCCAACGTGAAGTTAGTCAAAAGAAAGTGGGAGGAAAACGGTGATAAGAGTCACCAAAACAACAACAACTATCCCAACAATCGCAACATCAATCGCAACTACAACAAATGGTACAACAACAACAACAACAACAACAACAACTACAACAATCATCCCAACAACAATAACAACCGCAACAACAACAACAACAACAACAACAACAACAACAACAACAACAACAATCAGAAGCAGCTATGCCAAAGGTGTGAAAAGTATCACTCGGAGTTCTGCACCAAATTTTGCAACAAGTGTAAAAGAAATGGTCATAGCGTGGCTAAGTGTGAGGTCTATGGACCAGGGGTTAACAGAACGAAAGGAACAAATGATGTCGGAACGAGTAATGGCAGAGCAAGTAGTGTCGGAGCAAGTTATGCCAATGTAGTTTGTTATAAATGTGGAAAACCAGGCCACATTATTAAAAATTTCCCGAACAAGGAGAACACGAATGGACAAGGCCGCAGAAGAGTTTTCAATATTAATGCGGCAGAGGCACAGGAAGACCCGGAGCTTGTTACGGGTACGTTTCTTATTGACGATAAATTTGCTTACGTTTTATTTGATTCAGGTGCGGATAGAAGCTATATGAGTAGAGATTTTTGTGCTAAATTAAGTTGTCCATTAACGCCGTTAGATAGTAAATTTTTACTCGAATTAGAAAACGGTAAATTAATTTCAGCAGATTATATATGCCGGAATCGAGAAATTAAACTGGGTAGCGAAATATTTAAGATTGATTTGATACCAGTAGAGTTAGGGAGTTTTGATGTAATAGTTGGCATGGACTGGCTGAAGGAGATGAAAGCAGAGATCGTATGTTACAAAAATGCAATTCGCATTGTACGAGAAGAAGGAGAACCCTTAATGGTGTACGGAGAAATGGGCAACACGAAACTACATCTTATTAGTAATTTGAAGGCACAAAAACTAATAAGAAAAGGTTGTTATGATGTTCTAACACACGTCGAGAAAGTACAAACTGAAGAAAAGAGCATCAATGATGTTCCCGTCGCAAAAGAATTTCCCGATGTATTTTCGAAAGAATTACCGGGACTACCTCCACATCGATCTGTTGAATTTCAAATAGATCTTGTACCAGGAGCTGCACCAATAGCTCGTGCTCCTTACAGACTCGCACCCAGTGAGATGAAAGAACTGCAAAGCCAACTGCAAGAACTATTAGAACGTAGTTTCATTCGACCAAGCACATCACCATGGGGAGCTCCTGTTTTGTCTGTCAAGAAGAAGTATGGTACATTTAGGTTGTGTATTGACTACCGAGAGTTGAAAAAACTTACCATCAAGAACCGCTACCCACTACCGAGAATCGACGACTTATTTGATCAACTACAAGGCTCATCGGTTTATTCGAAAATCGATTTACGTTCTGGATATCATCAAATACGAGTAAAGGAGGATGATATTCCAAAAACTGCTTTTAGGACGCGTTATGGTCATTACGAGTATATGGTTATGCCGTTTGGATTGACTAACGCACCAGTTGTGTTCATGAACCTTATGAACCGAGTGTGTGGGCCATATCTTGACAAGTTTGTCATTGTTTTCATCGATGACATACTTATTTACTCAAAGAATGATCAAGAGCATGAAGATCATTTGAGAAAAGTGCTAGAAGTATTGAGGAAAGAAAAATTGTACGCTAAGTTTTTAAAGTGTGCATTTTGGTTGGAAGAAGTTCAATTCCTCGGTCACATAGTGAACAAAGAAGGTATCCAGGTGGACCCGGCAAAGATCGAAACCGTTGGAAAGTGGAAAACCCCAAAAACTCCGAAGCATATACGTCAATTTTTAGGATTGGCTGGTTACTACAGAAGATTCATCCAAGATTTCTCCAAAATAGCAAAACCTTTGACTGCATTAACGTATAAAGGGAAGAAATTTGAATGGAAGGATGAACAAGAGAAGGCGTTTCAGTTATTGAAGAAAACGCTAACTACGGCACCTATATTGTCATTGCCTGAAGGGAATGATGATTTTGTGATTTATTGTGATGCATTAAAGCAAGGTCTCGGTTGTGTATTAATGCAACGAACGAAGGTGATTGCTTATGCGTCTAGACAATTAAAGATTCACGAGCAAAATTATACAACTCACGATTTGGAATTGGGTGCTGTTGTTTTTGCATTAAAGACTTGGAGGCATTATTTATATGGGGTCAAAAGTATTATATATACCGACCACATAAGTCTTCAACACATATTTAATCAGAAACAACTGGATATGAGGCAGCGTAGGTGGATTGAATTGTTGAATGATTACGACTTTGAGATTCGTTACCACCCGGGGAAGGCAAATGTGGTAGCTGACGCCTTGAGCAGGAAAGGACAGAGAACCCATTCGAGTAAAAGCTATGAATATAATGATTCACACTAACCTTACTACTCAAATAAAGGAGGCGCAACAAGGAGTTTTAAAAGAGGGAAATTTAAAGGATGAAATACCCAAAGGATCGGAGAAACATCTTAATATTTGGAAAGATGGAACCCGGTATAGGGCTGAAAGAATTTGGGTACCAAAATTTGGAGATATGAGAGAAATGGTACTTAGAGAAGCTCATAAAACCAGATACTCAATACATCCTGGAACGGGGAAGACGTACAAGGATCTCAAGAAACATTTTTGGTGGCCAGGTATGAAAGTCGATGTTGCTAAATACGTAGGAGAATGTTTGACGTATTCTAAGGTCAAAGCGGAGCATCAGAAACCATCAGGTCTACTTCAACAACTCGAAATCCCAGAATGGAAATGGGAAAACATTACCGTGGATTTCATTACTAAATTGCCAAGGACTGCAAGTGGTTATGATACTATTTGGGTAATAGTTGATCGTCTCACCAAGTCAGCACACTTCCTGTCAATAAGAGAAGATGACAAGATGGAGAAGTTAACACGACTGTATTTGAAGGAAGTCGTCTCCAGACATGGAATACCAATCTCTATTATCTCTGATAGGGATGACAGATTTATTTCAAGATTCTGGCAGACATTACAACAAGCATTAGGAACTCGTCTAGACATGAGTACTGCCTATCATCCACAAACTGATGGGCAGAGCGAAAGGACGATACAAACGCTTGAAGACATGCTACGAGCATGTGTTATTGATTTCGGAAACAGTTGGGATCGACATCTACCGTTAGCAGAATTTTCCTACAACAACAACTACCATTCAAGCATTGAGATGGCGCCGTTTGAAGCACTTTATGGTAGAAAGTGCAGGTCTCCGATTTGTTGGAATGAAGTGGGGGATAGACAGATTACGGGTCCGGAGATAATACAAGAAACTACCGAGAAAATCATCCAAATTCAACAACGATTGAAAACCGCCCAGAGTCGACAAAAGAGCTACGCGGACAGTAAAAGAAAAGATATAGAGTTTGAAATTGGAGAAATGGTCATGCTTAAGGTTTCACCTTGGAAAGGCGTTGTTCGATTTGGTAAACGGGGGAAACTAAATCCAAGGTACATTGGACCATTCAAGATTATAGATCGTGTCGGACCAGTAGCTTACCAACTGGAGCTACCTCAACAACTCGCTACTGTACATAACACTTTCCACGTCTTGAATTTGAAAAAATGTTTTGCTAAAGAAGATCTCACTATTCCATTGGACAAAATCCAAATCAATGAAAAACTTCAATTCATTGAAGAACCCGTCGAAATAATGGATAGTGAGGTTAAGAGACTTAAGCAAAACAAGATACCAATTGTTAAGGTTCGATTGAATGCTCATAGAGGACCCGAGTTCACCTGGGAGCGTGAAGTTCAGATGAAGAAGAAATACCCGCACCTATTTCCAGAAGATACGTCAACACCTTCAACAGCTTAAAATTTCGGGACGAAATTTATGTAACGGGTAGGTACTATAGTGACCCGAACTTTTCCATGTTTATATATATTAATTGAGATTGATATTTACATGACTAAATGTTTCCAACGTGTTAAGCAATCAAACTTGTTAAGACTGGATTAAATGAAATAAGTTTCATATAGACAATTGATCACCCAAGTTGACTGGCGATTCACGAACGTTACAAAATTGTGAAAACTACATGTTGTGGTATATATAGACATATATATATGGTTGACATGAGATTATGATGAGTAAGTATCTCACTAAGTATATTAATAATGTGTGATATACATAAGAAATGAGATTACTAAGTTAAGAAACTCGAAATGATATATATAATGATTATCGTTATGATAACGTCTACTAAATACATACGTATCATATTAAGATATTGATACACTATATTTAAAATGATAATATGATATTTAAATATATCATTAAGTATGTTAACAATGAACTACATATGTAAAAACAAAGACTACTAACTCAAGAATTACGAAACGAGACTTATATGTAACGATTATCGTTGTAACTATATTTTAATGTATATATCATATTAAGAGATATTCATACATCATAATATCATGATAATATAATAATTTAACATCTCATTTGATATAATAAACATTGGGTTAACAACATTAATTGAGATCGTTAACTTAAAGGTTTCAAAACAACACTTACATGTAACGACTAACGAAGACTTAACGAATCCATTAGAATGTATATACATGTTGTGTTTTGATATGTATTCTTACACTTTTGAAAGACTTCAAGACACATATCAAAGTACTTCTACTTAACAAAAATGCTTACAATTACATCCTCGTTCAGTTTCATCAACAATTCTACTCGTATGCACCCGTATTTCGTACTCGTACAATACACAGCTTTTAGATGTATGTACTATTGGTATATAAACTCCAATGATCAGCTCTTAGCAGCCCATGTGAGTCACCTAACACATATGGGAACCATCATTTGACAACTAGCATGAAATATCTCATAAAATTACAAAAATATTAGTAATCATTCATGACTTATTTACATGAAAACAAAATTACATATCCTTTATATCTAATCCATATACCAACGACCAAAAACACCTACAAACACTTTCATTCTTCAATTTTCTTCATCTAATTGATCTCTCTCAAGTTCCATCTTCAAGTTCTAAGTGTTCTTCATAAATTCCATAAGTATAGTTTCATAAAAATCAAGAATACTTCCAAGTTTGCAAGTCTAATTCCAAGCTTTCTAATCCATTCTAAGTAATCATCTAAGATCAAGGAACCTTTGTTATTTACAGTAGGTTATCTTTCTAATTCAAGGTAATATTCATATTCAAACTTTGATTCAATTTCTACAACTATAACAATATTATTTCGAGTGAAAATCTTACTTGAACTGTTTTCGTGTCATGATTCTGCTTCAAGAACTTTCAAGCCATCCAAGGATCCTTTGAAGCTAGATCCATTTTTCTCATTTCCATTAGTTTTATCCAGAAAACTTTAGGTAGTAATGATGTTCATAACATCATTCGATTCATACATATAAAGCTATCTTATTCGAAGGTTTAAACTTGTAATCACTAGAACATAGTTTAGTTAATTCTAAACTTGTTGGCAAACAAAAGTTAATCCTTCTAACTTGACTTTTAAAATCAACTAAACACATGTTCTATATCTATATGATATGCTAACTTAATGATTTAAAACCTGGAAACACGATGAACACCATAAAATCGGATATACGCCGTCGTAGTGAAACCGGGGGCTGTTTTGGTTTGGATAATTAAAAACTATGATAAACTTTGATTTAAAAGTTGTTCTTCTGGGAAAATTATTTTTCATATGAACATGAAACTATATCCAAAAATCTTGGTTATACTCAAAGTGAAAGTATGTTTTTCAAAATGGTCATCAAGATGTCGTTCTTTCGATGGAAATGACTACCTCTTTAGTAATTGACATGTAACTTAAATTTCCGACTATAAACCTATACTTTTTCTGTTTGGATTCTTAAATTAGAGTTCAATATGAAACCATAGCAATTTGATTCACTCAAAACGGATTTAAAATGAAGAAGTTATGGGTAAAACAAGATTGGATATTTTTGATCTTTTTAGCTACGGGAAATGTTTAACAAATCTATACAAATCATATCCTAGCTAACTTATATTGTATTATACATGTATTCTAATATATTATGTAATCTTGGGATACCATAGACGCGTATGCAAATGTTTTGACATATCATATCGACCCATGTGTATATATTATTTGGAACAACCATAGACACTCTATATGCAGTAATGTGGGAGTTAGCTATACATGGTTGAGGTTGATTCCAAAAATATATATACTTTGAGTTGTGATCTAGCCTGAGACGTGTATACACTGGGTCATGGATTGATTCAAGATAATATATATCGATTTATTTCTGTACATCTAACTGTGGACAACTAGTAGTAGGTTACTAACGAGGACAGCTGACTTAATACACTCAAATCTTTAAAACATAATAAAAATGGTTGTAATTATATTTTGATCATACTTTGATATATATGTACATATTTGTATAGGTTCGTGAATCGACCAGTGGCCAAGTCTTACTTCCTGACGAAGTAAAAATCTGTGAAAGTGAGTTATAGTCCCACTCTTAAAATCTAATATTTTGGGATGAGAATACATGCATTTTTATAAATGTTTTACGAAAAAGACACAAGTAATTGAAACTACATTATATATGTGAATGATCGAAGCCGAATATGCCCCTTTTTGCTTGGTAGCCTAAGAATTAGTAAACCGATCTACTAATTGACGCGAATCCTAAAGATAGATCTATTGGGCCTAACGAACCCCATCCAAAGTACCGGATGCTTTAGTACTTCGAATTCGTTTTTATCATGTCCGAAGGATTTCCCGGAATGATAAGGGATATTCTTATATGCATCTTGTTAATGTCGGTTACCAGTTGTTCACCATATGAATGAATTTTATCTCTATGTATGGGATGTATATTGAAATATGAAATCTTGTGGTCTATTATTATGATTTGATAATAGATAGGTTAAACCTATAATTCACCAACATTTTTGTTGACGTTTTAAACATGTTTATTCTCAGGTGATTATTAAGAGCTTCCGCTGTTGCATACTAAAATAAGGACAAGATTTGGAGTCCATGCTTGTGTGATATTATGTAAAAACTGCATTCAAGAAACTTATTTTTGATGTAATATATTCTTATTGTAAACCATTATGTAATGGTCGTGTGTAAACGGTATATTTTAGATTATCATTATTTGATAATCTACGTAATACTTTTTAAACCTTTATCGATAAAATAAAGGTTATGGTTATTTTTAAAATGAATGCAGTCTTTGAAAAACGTCTCATATAGAGGTCAAAACCTCGCGACGAAATCAATTAATATGGAATATTTATAATCAATATGAACGGGACATTTCATTTTCCGTTATTCATCATCTTCTCCCCAACTAATCAAATTAAATTCGAATCAAATCATATCCATGATTTACACTTTCAATTTAGGACTTATGATTGATACTGAAACATTTTTAGTTTGTTTCAATTAATTAAAACAGAAAATGGTTAAGAAAAAGAAACTGAATCGGAAAAATAACACGATGAAGACTCAAATGGTGATTTGGAATTCTAGATCGTTATAGACAAAAGTTACTTCATGAAATAGGTTTATAATCAATCCTAGAAACTTTATAATTTATCAGTTTGACTTGAATTACAACAGAGGACTTGAATTTAATCGAAGAATGCTCGTTTGACTTTTCTTTCAAAAACTTTGACTCGTAAATTCAGGTTCAATACAAGGAATTGGAATTCAAAATTTTGCAGAAAGATCGTTTAGGATATTACTAACCAAACTGCATTTATACATTTTGTAAATTTATTCAAAATCGAAGCTTAAAAAAATAAACCAAAAGCAGAGCCGTCGACTGGTTCTTGAATTTTTTCTGTTTAATTCGATCAATCAAAGCATATAATTGTAATGTATAAGTTATAGTTAATGTTATAAGGTTGTATGAATTATTTAACACTGAGTTGAATTAATTAAATGATAAAGGAAAATCGACAAGAAATTGTTCAGAAAATAAAAAAAATAAAAAGGGAAATTGATTGATAACTGAATTAGGATATATCTGAATGAAATTCGCTTTTTACAGATTTTTAGGGACATAATTGATAATCATCTATAGTTTGACAATTACTTGAAACAGAATGCGTGTACTTACAGAATATAATCGAATTTTTTTTATATATTTAGTATATAATTATATATAAATATATAAATATATAACAGCATTTTATATATCTGTAATTATATATATCTGTATTTATATCTTTATTTCCATTTCTCTTATATTTATATATTTATATTTATAGGTTATGATAATATCCTTAATAATTTAACTAGTAGTAATACAAGTATAATAGTAATATTATTACTAATAATATTGATAATAATTATTATGAAATATATAATACTAATATTATTTATAGCAATAATACTATTTATACTAATATCATTAATAATAGCATTAATACTAATAATAATATATCAATTTATATATATCCACTTTCATATTTATGTGTTATCTATTGGTATTAATAATATATCTATCATTCGACTTTAATAATGATAATAAAAATATTTTTATTACTATTGATACTAATAATATTATTAGTTATAATAACATTAATTTTACTGATAATAATAATATTAACAATAATAATATAACCATTTATACTTATCTAATACCATATATATATATATATATATATATATATATATATATATATATATATATATATATATATATATATATATATATATATATATATATATATATATATATATATATATATATATATATATATGTATGTATATATATACGTACATTTATTTATACAACTATATTTATTTTCAAATGATTGTTCGTGAATCGTCGTGAATGGTCAAAGGTTAACTGAATCTATAAAAGTAGTTCAGAAATTTCTTAAGACTCAACAATATATATTTTGCTTATCGTTTCGAAATCAAATAAAGATTAAGTTTAAATTTGGTCAGAAATTGCCGGGTCATCACAGTACCTACCCGTTAAAGAAATTTCGTCCCGAAATTTGAGTGAGGTGGTCATGGCTAACAATAAAATTGTTTTCATGACGAATATGAGTTGATAAATTGAGTTTTATCATCAATGAGTAATATGGATAAAATAATTCGATTACTCGGAGAGTACGAATGAAGTTATCACTAAATAGTGCAATGAGAAAGACAAGTTTCATCATAACTTTTGACAAGTCATGGTTGAATTTAGAAAATAAGGTGCGTCTTAACTTTTGACGTGGAGGTTGAATTCCGGAATTCAAGGGATTTAAAGGAAATATTCGAAATCTAAAAGATTTGATTCTTCAGCTAATAAGGAAATTAGGATCTCCATAATTAAATGCGGTGATCCGCCTAGATTACTCTGTCTGATATTCCCATTATAAATTAAGCTCTTCTGTTTTATTATTCTCACAATTCCTATACTTTCTTTCTTAGTTCATACATCCAAAAGATTGTGAAAATGCTTAATCGCGTTCTAATCCTTGATATTTTCCTAATTATCATTTCTGTCATCCTTCTTTTTAATCTTCCACAGAAAATTCATTTACTTTTAATATAAGCTTGGGTTGATACTATTCTTAATTATACCGTGTCTTTATATTGTTATTCGTATTAATATCCACGGTTTGTAACCTCCGTGTTGTTATTGGGCTTAATATTTTATCTTATATTTCGAAGTCCCTGCCTCCATCTTCTATAATCATTGTCATTCATAGTTAATACTCTCTCTTATTTGCTGCGATTTATACCCCCTTTCTATTTCGAAGCTTCATGCTGTTTGCAAGTAATGGTCCAGAATTCGTAGGTATGGTGTTTCGAATGAACTTAATGTTCTAAACAAGAAAGAATGCAATCGCACGATTTGATTTGTCAACTTACCTGAATCACTGAGAATAGAACTATCAAGAATATACTTTCTTGATATGTTCAGAAGTTACGCAGAATGAAAAAGTTATGTAACATGGCACATGATGACGTTATGATCTGTGAATCATCACGTCCCATTAGAACTCAGCATGACTTACTGTAATATAATCACGTTGATCAAGTGTCATTATATTATACTAACTCATGCATCAGTTCCCAACATTACTTCAATAACATTCATATTTTATTCTCGAAAGTTTACAAAATATAGAAACTAACAGTTTCTATATGATGTAACACTGATAGCACGAAGAGATTAATGATTTCAGATAAGAATAGTTATGAAAATATCTTCAGAAATATGGAGGATATTTATAATGAAAGATACGATAATATCTTTGAATATCTAAGATCAGAGGATGATGGAGACTATTGTTCGCAAGGGTTTAGAGTAAGGAGCAAGATATTCGCTAAAGATTTCATCAGAAACAGAATCATCAGGATTCTTAATGTACAAGTTTAGTCCTTGTGTTTAGTTCAGAGACTCCTTCGTGGTTTGCTCAATCTGTTTTTCAGTACCAAATTTTCTATCTAGCGTTCATAACACTCCCTTCTTTATCATCAAACTTTTTGCCGTTTAGACCATCTATAATTTTTCTGTTTCCTCTGCATTTAATGCTACCATATCTGAGTCATCGATTATCAATCCGAGGTGGTTTCAAGAGAATTGTGTTTTTAGATGATTAAACGCTGAGGGTAATATGGTAGAATATAAAAGGTTCCCCGGTAATAATAAAAGAGTACGCATATATATCATGGTTATAATAAGGTTGTTTCAAACGAAAAGTCGAAGTTGATTTGCTGGAGCTGTGATAAAATTGGCTACTCTGGAAAGGGATTGCAAAGTTATTTTGGGTAATAATAACACTAAGGAATTAGCACAGCTACGTGTTAAACGTTTACTCAGTTGCCGAGAGTTTCTCAGGTGCATAACTATATGCATAAATCTTTCCTTCCGTAGATGAAGTGCGGTTGATTCATCCTATCGATTGGGGTGTTTTCAAGAATCATGAAAGGTTTGAACGCGGATTGTAATCGTCAAGATACAAATGAGGTTTAAGATGAAATCAAGTGGCAAACTTGAAGAATTGTTTAGTTTCATATGTTATAATCAATATTTTAATTCATTTTAATTGTCCAATCTTGGTAGTCCACAGTTATCAGTCCACAGTCACTAACTCAATAATTCATATATAGTTTAATATACAATATTCGAATTAATTAATACGTATCGTGACCCGTGTACATGTCTCAGACTCGATCACAACTCAAATTATATATATTATTATAGAATCAACATCAACCCTGTATAGAGAACTCGATCATTACTGCATATAGAGTGTCTATGATTATTCCAAATAATATATATATATATATATATATATATATATATATATATATATATATATATATATATATATATATATATATATGCGTCGATATGATATGTCAAAACCTTGTATACGTGTCCCGATATTTAAAGTGCGTAAAATAAATACAGAAATTAAATGACGATAAATAAAGTGCGTAAAGTAAATAACAGAAATTAAATGATGATAAATAAAATTGCGAGAATGTAAATTGCGATAAATAAAATGTAATCAGTTAGCTAGGAACAATTAGCTAGGAACAGTTAGCGTGGATTCTTAACAAAATTTCTCATAGTTAATTTGTTTGTTTCTAACAAATTTTATTTTGTCAAATATTTTCTTCATTATGCCACTTGTTGAATTCTGACAAATCAAAGTCCAAATATGAAATTGGATGAATATGGTTATTCTGTGGTGAACGAATTTGTATATCGGTGGATGTAAGTAGGATAGTAAATGACTTGTTGAATCGGATTTGAAGAATATACAGTGTAACTTATTAATGTGAAATCTAAATATCTCTCGGGTATTACCTACCCGTTAAAATATTTTCACCATTAACAGTTTGTACAATAAAACTTTTAATTACAATCTTTATGAAAACATATATACATATATATATTTTTTCAGACGAAATCATGGATTTAATGAGTTAATGTGATATTAAACTCATCAGATTTATGGTTAGAACTAGAGTACATAATCTCTAAAACATTAGGGATTACATAATCATCATGAAGAACGAAAATGTAGAACGTCATGTAGAACGATGATTATACTTGAGGTACAGAATGAGAGATGTTGAGGCATGTGATGATGTTGTTATTGGTACTGGTTATGCTGCTGGTGGTGCTGATGGTGGTACTGTTGTTGTCGGTGCTACAAGTGTTGTTGGTGCTGAGGTTGGTGATGATGTTGGTGTAGTAAGTATAGCTTGTAGTTCACGCACCATCCTTGTCAGGTTTTCTATCCTACCCTCTATCATTTCTATCCATCCACTCATCTGATTCGATAGATCTTGATTACCAATTCGAAGTTCCCTAACTTCTTCTAATATTCCCCTTCTATTGGTATTCGGAAGTAGAGGTTGAATATTTTCCGAGATTGCAGTAATGCGACCTTCGAGGTGGAAAACTTTAGCAAGAAGGGTGAATACAGTGTTGCGCATAGGTTCACCGGTGAGTACATCGTTTTCTCCGATGTTAGGAGGTAAGTTTGGTTCGCAGTAGGGCTCACCTTCTTCATTTCTCCATCGAGTGAGTAAGTCTCGGACCCACCCCCATCTCCTCCAGAAATAAAAATAACTAAATGGTTGAGGTGAAATGCCCCGTCCTAATCCATCTGGACGAAGTCTTCAACAGTTGGTCCCATTGCGAGGTTCTGACCTCTATATGCCATGAACAACTCCATGTAATATGAGCAAATGCACAGCGGAAGATTTCTTTCATACCTGAGAATAAACATGCTTTAAAGTGTCAACCAAAAGGTTGGTGAATTCATAGGTTTATCGTAAACAATAAAATTCATCATTTTGATAGACCACATGATTTAAATCCTGCATGGTACAAATGGGCCCGAATCCTATACCCACCTGTAATGTACATGCGATATCTTTTAAATACAGTACGCCTTTCTCGTGTATGAAATCATCTTTCATAAATCTTAGTAACCGTACACATATCTCGTGTACAAAAATAACATACACATAACCTGTGTATAAAAATCATTCTCTCGATACATAACATTCACATCAATTGGTGGCAATTATCATGTCCACATAATTCAATGGTAGCAATTATCATGTCCACATAATTCAACGGTGGTAATTATCATGTCCACATAAATCAACAGTGGCAATTATCATGTCCACATAATTCAACGGTGGCAATTATCATGTCCACATAATTCAACGGTGGCAATTCACGTCCACATAATTCATTCGAGGAATGTTTTGTTTGTGTCTATCTCGTCAAACATTTATAAAGGCATTTCATGCATTCGCAGTTCAAAATATATTTCAAAAGCATTTAATAAAGCAGTTGTAAAAATAGTGCATGTATTCTCAGTCCCAAAAATGTAAAGAGTAAAAGGGAATCAAATGAACTCACCGTATTGTATTTTGTAGTAAAAATACATATGATGATATTTAACATTTGACCAATGCAGGGTTGGCCTCGGATTCACGAACCTATATCATTTGTATATTTATTAATATACATAGTTGTAACCGTACAATATATATATAAATTTATTAGTTATATACTTTTAATAATATATATATTTCATATATTCATTTTGTTATTAATTTTTGTTATGTCATATGTATTAAATATATTTTTAACATATATATTTGTTTATTAATAATAGTAGTTATAATAAAACCAAAATAATATTAGTAGTGGTAGAAATGATAGTAATTATAATACTTAATGATAATTATAATGATATTAATAATTATAATTGTAAAATATTAATTTTTACAGTTAATGATAGCTATGTTACTGATTTTAGTAATTACATAATAATACCTGTGATAATACAATTAATACTACTTATTTTAATATTAATAGTTCTATTATTTATAGAAAGATACTAATACTAATATATACGAAAATAATAATAATTTGTATTATTTTCATACTAATAATAATCATATTTGTAATTTTAATTATGATAAATAATAAATGGTAACTAATACTTATTTTTGGTAATAATAATAATAGTAACCATAATACTCGTACAAATAACAATCACAAGTAACAACTATAACACTATTTAGTAATAATAATCATACTAATATTATTGTGTGTTAATTAATAATATTAATAATTATAATTCTACTAATAATAGTAATAATGGTAATAATCAATTTAATGATAATATTAATGATAATAATTATAATAACAATATTAACAATAATAATAATAAAGATAATTTTTGAAATTAAATACTACCTCAAAAAGCCCTTAAAAAATAATGTCCCGAATCGAAATCGAACCCGTGACCTCTTGAATACTCGCTAACGCTTTGAACCAGTAGGCTGTGGCCCGTTTATCTGTTTTATTATCCTTTGAATTTATTATAACCCGTATACCCGTTCATTCATCTTCTTCAACCCAAAACAATCGACCAGGCTCAATCCTTTCCCAAACAATAGATTTCCCATTACATTTAAAACTCTATGTCGACATAAAAACACCCATTATCTGTTGAGTTGGATTATGTAACAGAAGATAAAGAAATATTGTACTGAAACAGAAGAGATACACGATGAACAACTCAATAACTGATTTCCAATTCTAAGGTGTTTTAGACTATAATCATACCATGAAAAGGGTTTGAAATGATCTATAGAAACTTTATAAATTATCAATTTCAACAACAAAAACATCTACAGCTCCAATTAAACCCTTGAACGTTCGTTTGACCTTTTTAGAAACTAACTTTGACCGCAAAATTATAGTTCAATAATAAGAATTGGAAGTTGAGATTTCAGAGAAAGTTTGAGTAACAGATTTCTAATGAGACTGCCCTAATACATTTAAAAATAAATTTCGAACTTGAGCTTTGTGAAAATCATAACAAGAACAGGGCAGGGAGTTTTCTTTTAAAAACAAAATTCAATAATTCTTCAAATAAAGTGGTTAATTAGTAATTGTAATTGATAGAGGTTATGGAGAAGACAATTGAATTTCTCAGTGTTAATGAAAGTCGAAAGTGTAATAGCCAGAAAGGGGTCGACACCATTACTTCAAGGACATATATAAAGAAAAAAAAAATTAAAATGTAGCCTATGATACAGATAGCTAACAGAATTTGTTTGCTAGTCGATAACCTGATATGAAAATCGAATTTAGAACAGTTAAAGTACAAATCAGGAGCAGCAAGTAACCCATTTGATTGTGATAGATAAATATAAATATAAATATTTGCATTATATCTGTACCATATATATATCTGTATTTTATGTAATTATATTTATTCATTATCTGTTGTATATTTATCCGTATATTTATATAGTTTATATAGCTGTTTTATTTATATATATATTTTTTATATGGAATATGTATATATTAATATGATATATCTATATATATCTGTTTAGTTAGTTATTTTAGTATTTTATATGAGCTATAAGATTATTTATCATACAACTTTAATATTTAACATTAATTTAATGTTAATAATAATAACAAAACTAATAATAATAATAATAATTAATAGAGAAAATAATAATATAAATGATATTAAGATCATAATAATACTAATAAGAATAATGACAATAATAAAATGATAATTTTTGTGAGCAAGTTATTAATACTTTTAATAACCCTAATAATAATTATATTTATAATGATACTAATAATGGTCATAATAATACAGATTATAGTTTTATTATAATAACAATGATTTTAACATTGATAATTATAATGTTAATAATAACAATAACCTAACAAATCAAATGTAAAATTTTAGTTTATAGTAATATTAATAGTACTGATAGTAAAGTTTATAATAATACTATGACAACTGGAATTAACTTGCATTTATATTTTACATATTGATATTACAATTTGTTAATCATGTAAGATTTATTAATTGTAAAATTTAACATTTATACACCATATATATATATATATACTCATTGCAATAACAACTTAAACACTTTTTATATTTCTTTTCATTTTCAATTCAAATAATATAATTGTATTTTATTAACTCCCATTATCACATACTCTTTTATTTATTTATAGATATACATATTTATTAACATTAATTTGTTCGTGAATCGTCGGGAACAGTCAAAGGTCAAATGAATCCATGAAAATAGTTCACAACTTTCTGAGACTCAACATTACAGACTTTGCTTATCGTGTCGAATTCATATAAAGATTTAGTTTAAATTTGATCGGAATTTCTCGGGTCATCACAGTACCTACCCGTTAAAGAAATTTTGTCCCCGAAATTTGATAGAGGTCGTCATGGATAACAATAAGAATGTTTTTTATGACAATATGAGTCGATGAATAGAGTTTTATCATCATTGAGTAATATAGACAAAATGATTTGATTACGCAAGAAGCATAAGTGAAGCGATCGTAAGAGTGTGAAATGAGTAAATGTATATTCGTTTTAACCGATGACGTAGTTATGATTTGACTTCCGGAATTCATGGGATTTAAAGAAAATTCTTCGTTATAAGATTTGGTTCTTCGGCGATTAAGGAAATTAGGATCTTCTTTAATTAAATACAATAATCTGTTTCGATTGCTCTGTCGGATATTTCACTATAAATTCACCTTCTTCGTTTCCTTATTTCCACAGCTCATACCTTCTATTATTTCTCATTTAATTCGTACTTTGAATCATTTGTCAATATACTCCATCCAGTTCTGGTTCTCGATATACTCCTAACCTTCATATCTGGCATTCTTCTTTTCCATCTTCCACCGGAAGAATCTATTCTCTTCTACTATACTCTGGATTTTTTTTATAGTGTTCTTAGTTCTCCCGTGTCTTTATGTTGCTATACGCATTGATATACACTGTTTGTAATTTCGGTGTTGTCATTGGGCTTTATATTTTCCCTTATTTCTCGGAGCTCTTTGCCTTTTTATTCTCTTCTCGAATCTAAGTACAACAAGTAATGGTCCAGAATTCATAGGTATGGAGTTTCGACTGAACATGACTAATGTTCTATGAGAGAGATTGTTATAGCACGATCTTGGTTGGTTAAATTACCAGGATTCAAGGAAAAAGATAGAACTATCAAGAAGATATATTCTTGATATGTTTAGAGATGAGATAGAATGTAAGAGTCATGTAAATGGCACATAATGACGGTATGTTCTGTGAATCATCACGTTCCATTAGAAACTCAGCATGAATTACTGTAATATAATAACGTTGATCAAGTGTCATTATATTATACTAACTCATGCATCAGTTCCCAACATTACTTCAATAACATTCATATTTTAAGCTCGAAATTTTACAGAATATAGAAACTAACAGTTTCTATATGATGTAATACTGATAGCACGAAGAGATTAATGATTTCAGATAAGAATAGTTATAAAAATATCTCCAGAAATATGGAGGATGTTTATAATGAAAGATACGATAATATCTCGGAATATATAAGATCAGAGGATGATAGAAACTTTTGTCTGCAAGGGTTTAGAGTAAAGAGCAAGATATTCGTTAAAGACTTTAGCAGACATTGAATCATTTGGATTCTTTGAAGTCAAACTTATTCTTTGTGATTTGTCCACGGCTTCCTTCATAGTTTCGCATAATCCGCTTTTCGGTACTAAATTTTCTATTGAATGTTTCCAATATTCCATTCTTTATCATCAAATTTTCGACTGTTAAGATCGTGTACAGTTTTTGCTGCTGTATTCAGCTTTTTCAGAATTTCAGAATGGAAGATCATAATTCTAAGAGATAAATGTTATATGTTTACATATAACTGTTGAAGTAGACATGCTACGAGATTTCAAAATACTGATTGCTGATTCTCGGTATTTGGTATGGCAATTCTAGTTATCAGATGCAGATGAGTAGATGATAGGATTTCAATGAATATAATAACTTTTCATAAGGTCAAAGATCAATGATGTTGCTGGTAAGTTTACTGCTAATGTAGTGATATATAAACGGTTTTCCGGTATTGATGATGAAAGGCAACTTTTATATCAGGGTTATAATAAGCTAAACCGAGTGAAAAGTTGAAGTTGACTTGTTGGAGCTGTGACAAAATTTACTACCTTGAAAAGGGATTGTGAAGTTATTTTGGGTAATAATGATGCTAAAGGATCTAACACAGATACATGTTAAACGTTTACTCAGGTTCCGAGTATTTTCAGGTGCATAGCTATATGCATCACTCTTTCCTTCCATAAATGATATGCGATTGGTTCATCCTCTCGATTGAAATGTTTTCAAGAATCATGAAAGTTTTGAACGCAGATTGAAATCGTCAAGATAGAAATGAGGTTTAAAATGAGATCAAGTGGCAAGCTTGAAGAATTGTTTAGTTTCATATGTTATAATCAATATTTTAATTCATTTTAATTGTCCAATGTTGATAGTCCTCAGTTGATAGTCCACAGTTAGCAATTCAATAATTCACATATACTTATATATATAATATTCAAATTAATACATATTGTGACCCGTGTACATGTCTCAGACTCGATCACAACTCAAAGTATATATATTATTGTAGAATCAACCTCAACCCTGTATAGAGAACTCGATCATTACTGCATATAGAGTGTCTATGGTTATTCCAAATAATATATATATATATATATATATATATGTGTCGATATGATATGTCAAAACCTTGTATACGTGTCCCGATATTTAAAGTGCGTAAAATAAATACAGAAATTAAATAACGATAAATAAAATTGTGATAATTAAATTGCGATAAATAAACTGCGATAAATAAAATGTAATCAGTTAGCTAGGATCAGTTAGCTAGGATTTTGTTAGCGTGGATTCTTAATAGAATTTCTCAAAGTTAATTCGTTTGTTTCTAACAAAATTTATTTTGTCTAATGTTTTCTTCATTATGCCACTTGTTGGATTCTGATAGGTCAAAATTCAAATATAAAATTGAATGAAAATGGTTATTATGTGGTGAACGGATACATATATCTGTGGGTGTAAGTAGGATAGTAAATGACTGTCGAATCAGATTCGAAGAATGTACAGTATAACTTATTAATGTGAAATCTAATATTTCTCGGGTATTACCTACCCGTTAAAATATTTTCACTATTAATTCGTTTGTACAAAAGAATTTTTAATTACAATATTTAAGAAAATATACTTACATATATATTTTCTTCAGATGTAATCATGGATTTAATGAGTTAATATGATATTAATATCATTTGATTTATTGTTAAAATTAGAATACATAATCTCTAAAACATTAGAGATTATATAATTGCCATGAAGAACGAAGATAATTGATGTAGAATGATACGTTGAACGATGATTATACTCGAGGTACAGAATGAGATGTTGGGGCATGTGATGTTGAAACTTGTGTTGTTGGTGGTACTGTTGATGCCGGTGATATTGCTGAAGCTGGTACGTTTTGCACCATATTCTCCAAATTGATTACTCGAGCGCGAAGTTCGTTGACTTCTTCTATTATTTCGGGATGATTGTCGGTCGGAACGAGCGGATGAATAAGATCTAGAATTCGAGATAGTATATAATCATGACGAGGTACTTTGGAAATGAGAGAGAAAATGGTGTTTCCGATAGATTCACCGGTAAGTGCTTCGAGTTCTTCACCAAGAGGTGAATTTGGTTGGTGGAAGGGATCGCCTTCTTTGCATCTCCATTGATTAAGTTGACTACGAACCCATCAGATGAATTGGTTGATTCATTCTTGTGACGCTGCTTTTGGAGCTTAGGTGAACATCCATGTCGGAATAGCTATCAGAATAACTATCGAAATAGTTATCGAAATCTGAGGGACTCAAACTGGTTGAGGGATTCATCTCGTACGATCAGATGAAGGATTTTCGATAAGAAATAGATTATATGATGTAGATTAGTATCATGCAATACATAATTTACATATGCATATATAATACTAAAATCCCATAAGTTACGGAGGAATCTACAGAAACTGTCAGGCAAAGGTAACAATAACAGATACGCTAAGATATGAATTTATCTATACACTGTCTATGCAATAGAGGCAGTAAGACGTGTCTAGACTAAGAATTATAAGCAGGTAATGTCCTAAGGATGATAAGTAGACGATTTTCGACAAAATTGATAAGAAAAACTTTTGACATGCAGACACGGTCGAAGTCCAGACTTACTAATGTATCCTAACGACTTATCAGTTAGACACACTAATGCAGACCTGGTTCGCTAAGACCATCGCTCTGATACCAACTGAAGCGACCCGTCCTAATCCATCCGGATGAAGTCTTCAATAGTTGGTCGCAATATAAACGATTCACAATAGTTGATTACATCGCGAGGTACTTGACCTCTATATGATACATTTTACAAACATTGCATTCATTTTTGAAAAGACAATCTTTCATTACATCAAAAGTTGACAACATGCATACCATTTAGTAATATATCTTACTATAATTGACTTAATAATAATCTTGATGAACTCAACGACTCGAATGTAACGTCTTTTGAAATATATCATGAATGACACCAAGTAATATCTCTAAGATGAGTAAATGCACAGCGAAAGATTTCTTTCGTACCTGAGAATAAACATGCTTTCAAGTGTCAACCAAAAGGTTTGTGAGTTTATTAGTTTAACATAAATAATCATTTCATAATTTTAATAGACCACAAGATTTCATATTTCCATTTCTCATAAACATACGTCCCATGCATAGAGACAAAAATATCATTCATATGGATTGAACACCTGGTAACCGACATTCACAATATGCATATAGGAATATCCCCATCATTCCGGGATCCTCCTTTGAACATGATATAAATTTCGAAGTACTAAAGCATCCGGTACTTTGGATGGGGCTTGTTGGGCCCGATAGATCTATCTTTAGAGTTCGCGTCAATTAGGGTGTCTGTTCCCTAATTCTTAGATTACCAGACTAAAAAGGGGCATATTCGGTTTAATAATCCAGCCATAGAATGTAGTTTCGATCACTTGTGTCTATCTCGTCAAACATTTATAAAGGCATTTCATGCATTCGCAGTTCAAAATATATTTTAAAAGCATTTAATAAAGCAGTTGTAAAAATAGTGCATGTATTCTCAGTCCCAAAAATGTAAAGAGTAAAAGGGAATCAAATGAACTCACCGTATTGTATTTTGTAGTAAAAATACATATGACGATATTTAACATTTGACCAATGCAGGGTTAGCCTCGGATTCACGAACCTATATCATTTGTATATTTATTAATATACATAGTTGTAACCGTACAATATATATATAAATTTATTAGTTATATACTTTTAATAATATATATATTTCATATATTCATTTTGTTATTAATTTTCGTTATGTCATATGTATTAAATATATTTTTAACATATATATTTGTTTATTAATAATAGTAGTTATAATAAAACCAAAATAATATTAGTAGTGGTAGAAATGATAGTAATTATAATACTTAATGATAATTATAATGATATTAATAATTATAATTGTAAAATATTAATTTTTACAGTTAATGATAGCTATGTTACTGATTTTAGTAATTACATAATAATACCTGTGATAATACAATTAATACTATTTATTTTAATATTAATAGTTCTATTATTTATAGAACGATACTAATACTAATATATACGAAAATAATAATAATTCGTATTATTTTCATACTAATAATAATCATATTTGTAATTTTAATTATGATAAATAATAAATGGTAACTAATACTTATTTTTGGTAATAATAATAATAGTAACCATAATACTCGTACAAATAACAATCACAAGTAACAACTATAACAATATTTAGTAATAATAATCATACTAATATTATTGTGTGTTAATTAATAATATTAATAATTATAATTCTACTAATAATAGTAATAATGGTAATAATCAATTTAATGATAATATTAATGATAATAATTATAATAATAATAATAATAACAATAATAATAATAAAGATAATTTTTGAAATTAAATACTACCTCAAAAAGCCCTTAAAAAATAATGTCCTGAATCGGAATCGAACCCGTGACCTCTTGAATACTCGCTAACGCTTTAAACCAGTGGGCTGTGGCCCGTTTATCTGTTTTATTATCCTTTGAATTTATTATAACCCGTGTACCCGTTCATTCATCTTCTTCAACCCAAAACAATCGACCAGGCTCAATCCTTTCCCAAACAACAGATTTCCCATTACATTTAAAACTCTATGTCGACATAAAAACACCCATTATCTGTTGAGTTGGATTATGTAACAGAAGATAAAGAAATATTGTATTGAAATAGAAGGGATACACGATGAACAACTCAATAACTGATTTTGAATTCTAAGGTGTTTTAGACTATAATCATAACATGAAAAGGGTTTGAAATGATCTATAGAAACTTTATAAATTATCAATTTCAACAACAAAAACATCTACAGCTCCAATTAAACCCTTGAACGTTCGTTTGACCTTTTTAGAAACTAACTTTGACCGCAAAATTATAGTTCAATAATAAGAATTGGAAGTTGAGATTTTAGAGAAAGTTTGAGTAACAGATTTCTAATGAGACTGCCCTAATACATTTAAAAATAAATTTCGAACTTGAGCTTTGTGAAAATCATAACAAGAACAGGGCAGGGAGTTTTCTTTTAAAAACAAAATTCAATAATTCTTCAAATAAAGTGGTTAATTAGTAATTGTAATTGATAGAGGTTATGGAGAAGACAATTGAATTTCTCAGTGTTAATGAAAGTCGAAAGTGTTATAGCCAGAAAGGGGTCAACACCATTACTTCAAGGACAGATATAAAGAAAAAAAAATTAAAATGTAGCCTATGATACAGATAGCTAACAGAATTTTTTTGCTAGTCGATAACCTGATATGAAAATCGAATTTAGAACAGTTAAAGTACAAATCAGGAGCAGCAAGTAACCCATTTGATTGTGATAGATAAATATAAATATTTGCATTATATCTGTACCATATATATCTGTATTTTATGTAATTGTATTTATTCATTATCTGTTGTATATTTATCAGTATATTTATATAGTTTATATAGCTGTTTTATTTATATATATATATTTTATATGGAATCTATATATATTAATATGATATATCTATATATATCTGTTTAATTAGTTATTTTAGTATTTTATATGAGCTATAAGATTATTTATCATACAACTTTAATATTTAATATTAATAATAATAACAAAACTAATAATAATAATAATAATTAATAGAGAAAATAATAATATAAATGATATTAAGATCATAATAATACTAATAAGAATAATGACAATAATAAAATGATAATTTTTGTGAGCAAGTTATTAATACTTTTAATAACCCTAATAATAATTATATTTATAATGATACTAATAATGGTCATAATAATACAGATTATAGTTTTATTATAATAACAATGATTTTAACATTGATAAATCAAATGTAAAATTTTAGTTTATAGTAATATTAATAGTACTGATAGTAAAGTTTATAATAATACTATGACAACTGGAATTAACTTGCATTTATATTTTACATATTGATATTACAATTTGTTAATCATGTAAGATTTATTAATTGTAAAATTTAACATTTATACTATATATATATATATATATATATATATATATATATATATATATATATATATATATATATATATATATATATATATATATATATATATATATATATATATATATATATATATATATATATATATATAGACTCATTGCAATAACAACTTAAACACATTATATATTTCTTTTCATTTTCAATTCAAATAATATAATTGTATTTTATTAACTCCCATTATCACATACTTTTTTATTTATTTATAGATATACATATTTATTAACATTAATTTTTTCGTGAATCGTCGGGAACAGTCAAAGGTCAAATGAATCCATGAAAATAGTTCACAACTTTCTGAGACTCAACATTACAGACTTTGCTTATCGTGTCGAATTCATATAAAGATTTAGTTTAAATTTGATCGGAATTTCCCGGGTCGTCACATGAGGCACTTCTGGTTCATTGACTTCGGAGTCTGCTTCAATATACATCTCGAAATCGCTTCCGGAACTAATAGAATCCAAGCTAGGTGTAGGATCCATCTCTCACGATCAGTTAAAGGGTTTTGATATGAAATAATTTTTGAATATCGAATGATATTCTAATTATATATAGAATATCTACACATACTTCCAAAGATCCCGTGAATTACGGAGAAAATTAAGGAAACGTGTCAGATAAAGTCTATAGTAACGGATACACTAAGATATGAATTAGTAGATATGCTAAGATATGAATTTTTGTCTATACACTATTCATGCAATCATTGCAGTAGGATGTGTCTAGACTAAGAATGATAAGCAGGTAATTTTCTAAGGATGATAAACTGATGATTTCCGATAAAAATGATAAGCAAAATTTTTGACATTCAGACACGGTCGAAGTCCAGACTTACTAATGCATCCTAACGACTATCAGTTAGACACAATAATGCAAGACCTGGTTCACTAAGACCACCGCTCTGATACCAACTTTCATAACCCGTCCTAATCCATCCGGACGAAGTCCATATCGATTATAAACGATTCATAATAGTTGATTACATCGCGAGGTACTTAACCTCTATATGATACATTTTACAAACATCGCATTTGTTTTTAAAAGACAAACTTTCAATACATTGAAAGTTGACGGCATGCATACCATTTCATAATATATCTAAACTATAAATGACTTAATAATAATCTTGATGAACTCGACGACTCGAATGCAACGTCTTTTGAAATATGTCATGAATGACTCCAAATAATATGAGCAAATGCACAGCGGAAGATTTCTTTCATACCTGAGAATAAACATGCTTTAAAGTGTCAACCAAAAGGTTGGTGAGTTCATTAGTTTATCATAAATAATCATTTCAGATAGTACCATAGACCACAAGATTTCATTTTCATAAACATCATTCTCGTATCAGGCATTTCGTAAACTGCATAGAGATAAAAATCATTCATATGGATTGAACACCTGATAACCGACGTTAACTTAATGCATAGAATAACCCCAAAACAGAACCTCTCATCTGTATAATAATCTCGAAGTACTAAAGCATTTGTACCCCGAATGGTACTTGTCAAGGTCCATAGATCTATCTTTAGGATTCGCGTCAATCAGGAGCCATTTCCCTAAATTCTTAGGTTACCAGACTTGAAGGGCGATATTCGGTTTAATAATCCAACCATATAATGTAGTTTTTGATCACTTGTGTCTATTTCGTAAAACATTTATAAAAGCAGCGCATGTATTCTCAGTCCCAAAAATATATATTGCAAAAGCATTTAAAAAGGGAGCAAATGAAACTCACCTAATGTATTTTGAAGTAAAAATACATATGACTATATTGAACAACGGAACAATGCAGGGTTGGCCTCGGATTCACGAACCTATATCATTTGTATATTTATTAATATACATAGTTGTAATTGAATAAATATATATATAATTTATTAGTTATATTCTTTTTATATTAATAATATATAATATATATATATATATGTTTCATATATTCATTTTGTACATAAAAATATTAAATTTTGTTATGTTATATGTATTAAACTTATTTTTATATAAATATCATTTATTTGTTAAAATAGTATTTTAAGATAATATTTTAAGTGATATCTATAATAATAATGATAGTACCAATATTAATGATAATAGTATTAATGATTCTATAAATGATAATATTAATGATAGTTTTTATAATAAATCTCATAATAATGATAATAATAGTAGTTTCTAATAAAGTGAATAATTTAATAGTAATGGTAATGAAAATAATAATTTTTAATAATAATACCTAATACTTAACGATAATAATAATTATTATAACCATCTTATTACTAATGATAATCTTAATAGTAATACTTTTGTTAATAAAAATTCTAAACGTTACTAATACTAATATTAATGATAATTAATGTTTCTAATATTTATAAAGATAGTTATAATATTTGTAATAATAATATTTGTAATACTAATAACATCAATAATAATAATAACTATAATCCTAATTGTAATTATGATACTTATACTAATATTAACGAATTTGATAATACTCTTTATTTGTTTAAAATAATGATATTTCTAAATATTAGGAGTAATAATAATTATCATTATCTTAATAATAATAACGATAATAATAATAATAATATTGGTTATGTTAAGGATAATAATACTCATTACATTTATAATAGTGATAATAACACAACAATATTATTATAATAAATAATATTAACAATCATACCATAATAATAATAATGTTACTAATAATAATACTTATCATGGCAATAATAATAATAATAATAATAATAATAATAATAATAATAATAATAATAATAATAATAATAATAATAATAATAATAATAATAATAATAATAATAATAATAATAATAATAATAATAATAATAATAAATAAAATATAAAAAAAATGGGACTACCTTTGAAAGAACACGATTTAAAAAAAAACTTGCCAACACCCGGGCTCGAACCCGTGACCTCTCGTTAACTACCAACATCCCTAGACCAACCTTCCAATCTCGCTTTTCTGATTAAATGCTCCCCCCCACTATTATTTAACCAATTTTTCGTTATTCATCATCTTCTCCCCAACTGATCAAATTAAATTCGAATCAAATCATATCCATGATTTACACTTTCAATTTAGGACTTATGATTGATACAGAAACATTTTGAGTTTGTTTCAATTAATTAAAAAAGAAAATGGTTAAGAAAAAGAAACTGAATCAGAAAAATAACACGATGAAGACTCAAATGGTGATTTGGAATTCTAGATCGTTATAGACAAAAGTTACTTCATGAAATAGGTTTATAATCAATCCTAGAAACTTTATAATTTATCAATTTCACTTGAATTACAACAGAGGACTTAAATTTAATCGAAGAATGCTCGTTTGACTTTTATTTCAAAAACTTTGACTCGTAAATTCAGGTTCAATACAAGGAATTGGAATTCAAAATTTTGCAGAAAGATCGTTTAGGATATTACTAACCAAACTGCATTTATACATTTTGTAAATTTATTCTAAATCGAAGCTTAAAAAAAATAAACCAAAAGCAGAGCCGTTGACTGGTTCTTGCATTTTTTCTGTTTAATTCGATCAATCACAGCATATAATTGTAATGTATAAGTTATAGTTGATGTTATAAGGTGGTATGAATTATTTAACACTGAGTTGAATTAATTAAATGATAAAGGACAGTCGAAAAGAAATTATTCAGAAAATAAAAAAAATAAAAAGGGAAATCGATTGATAACTGAATTTGGATATATCTGAATGAAATTCGATTTTTACAGATTTTTAGGGACATAATTGATAATCATCTACAGTTTGACAATTACTTGAAACAGAATGCGTGTACTTACAGAATATAATCAAATTTTTTTATATATTTAGTATATAATTATATATAAATATATAACAGCATTTTATATATCTGTAATTATATATATCTTTATTTATATCTTTATTTGCATTTCTCTTATATTTATATATTTATATATTTATATATTTATATTTATAGGTTATGATAATATCCTTAATAATTTAACTAGTAGTAATACAAGTATAATAGTAATATTATTACTAATAATAATGATAATAATTATTATGAAATATATAATACTAATATTATTTATAGCAATAATACTATTTATACTAATATCATTAATAATAGCATTAATACTAATAATAATATATCAATTTATATATATCCACTTTCATATTTATGTGTTATCTATTGGTATTAATAATATATCTATAATTCGACTTTAATAATGATAATAAAAATATTTTTATTACTATTGATACTAATAATATTATTAGTTATAATAACATTAATTTTACTGATAATAATAATATTAACAATAATAATATAACCATTTATACATATCTAATTCCATATATATATATATATATATATATATATATATATATATATATATATATATATATATATATATATATATATATATATATATATATATATATATATATATATATATATATACGTACATTTATTTATACAACTATATTTATTTTCAAATGATTGTTCGTGAATCGTCGTGAATGGTCAAAGGTTAACTGAATCTATAAAAGTAGTTCAGAAATTTCTTAAGACTCAACAATATATATTTTGCTTATCGTTTTGAAATCAAATAAAGATTAAGTTTAAATTTGGTCAGAAATTGCCGGGTCGTCACAGTACCTACCCGTTAAAGAAATTTCTCCGAAATTTGAATGAGGTGGTCATGGCTAACAATAAAATTGTTTTCATGACGAATATGAGTTGATAAATGAGTTTTATCATCAATGAGTAATATGGATAAAATAATTCGATTATTCGGAGAGTACGAATGAAGTTATCACTAAATAGTGCAATGAGAAAGACAAGTTTCATCATAACTTTTGACTAGTCATGGTTGAATTTAGAAAATAAGGTGCGTCTTAACTTTTGACGTGGAGGTTGAATTCCGGAATTCAAGGGATTTAAAGGAAATATTCGAAATCTAAAAGATTTGATTCTTCAGCTAATAAGGAAATTAGGATCTCCATAATTAAATGCGGTGATCCGCCTAGATTACTCTGTCTGATATTCTCATTATAAATTAAGCTCTTCTGTTTTATTATTCTCACAATTCATATACTTTCTTTCTTAGTTCATACATCCAAAAGATTGTGAAAATGCTTAATCGCGTTCTAATCCTTGATATTTTCCTAATTATCATTTCTGTCATCCTTCTTTTCAATCTTCCACAGAAAATCCGTTTACTTTTAATATAAGCTTGGGTTGATACTATTCTTAATTATACCGTGTCTTTATATTGTTATTCGTATTAATATCCACCGTTTGTAACCTCCGTGTTGTTTTTGGGCTTTATATTTTATCTTATATTTCGAAGTCCCTGCCTCCATCTTCTATAATCATTGTCATTCACAGTTAATACTCTCTCTTATTTGCTGCGATTTATACCCCCTTTCTATTTGGAAGCTTCATGCTGTTTGTAAGTAATGGTCCAGAATTCGTAGGTATGGTGTTTCGAATGAACTTAATGTTCTAAACAAGAAAGAATGTAATCGCACGATTTGATTTGTCAACTTACCCGAATCACTGAGAATAGAACTATCAAGAATATACTTTCTTGATATGTTCAGAAGTTACGCAGAATGAAAAAGTTATGTAACATGGCACATGATGACGTTATGATCTATGAATCATCACGTCCCATTAGAACTCAGCATGACTTACTGTAATATAATCACGTTGATCAAGTATCATTATATTATACTAACTCATGCATCAGTTCCCAACATTACTTCAATAACATTCATATTTTAGGCTCGAAAGTTTACAAAATATAGAAACTAACAGTTTCTATATGATGTAACACTGATAGCACGAAGAGATTAATGATTTCAGATAAGAATAGTTATGAAAATATCTTCAGAAATATGGAGGATATTTATAATGAAAGATACGATAATATCTTTGAATATCTAAAATCAGAGGATGATGGAGACTATTGTCCGCAAGGGTTTAGAGTAAGGAGCAAGATATTCGCTAAAGATTTCATCAGAAATAGAATCATCAGGATTCTTAATGTACAAGTTTAGTCCTTGTGATTCGTTCAGAGACTCCTTCGTGGTTTACTCAATCTGTTTTTCAGTACCAAATTTTCTATCGAGCGTTCATAACACTCCCTTATTTATCATCAAACTTTTTGCCGTTTAGACCATCTATAATTTTTCTGTTTCCTCTGCATTTAATGCTACCATATCTGAGTCATTGATTACCAATCTGAGGTGGTTTCAAGAGAATTGTGTTTTTAGATGATTAAATGCTGAGGGTAATATGGTGGAATATAAAAGGTTCCCCGGTAATAATAAAAGAGTACGCATATATATCATGGTTATAATAAGGTTGTTTCAAAAAAAAAAGTCGAAGTTGATTTGCTGGAGCTGTGATAAAATTGGCTACTCTGGAAAGGGATTGCAAAGTTATTTTGGGTAATAATAACACTAAGGAATTAGTACAGCTACGTGTTAAACGTTTACTCAGTTGCCGAGAGTTTCTCAGGTGCATAACTATATGCATAAATCTTTCCTTCCGTAGATGAAGTGCGGTTGATTCATCCTATCGATTGGGGTGTTTTCAAGAATCATGAAAGGTTTGAACGCGGATTGTAATCGTCAAGATACAAATGAGGTTTAAGATAAAATCAAGTGGCAAACTTGAAGAATTGTTTAGTTTCATATGTTATAATCAATATTTTAATTCATTTTAATTGTCCAATCTTGGTAGTCCACAGTTATCAGTCCACAGTCACTAACTCAATAATTCATATATAGTTTAATATACAATATTCGAATTAATTAATACGTATCGTGACCCATGTACATGTCTCAGACTCGATCACAACTCAAATTATATATATTATTATAGAATCAACATCAACCCTGTATAGAGAACTCAATCATTACTGCATATAGAGTGTCTATGATTATTCCAAATAACACGATGAAGACTCAATTGGTGATTTGGAATTCTAGATCGTTATAGACAAAAGTTACTTCATGAAATAGGTTTATAATCAATCCTAGAAACTTTATAATTTATCAATTTGACTTGAATTACAACAGAGGACTTGAATTTAATCGAAGAATGCTCGTTTGACTTTTGTTTCAAAAATTTTGACTCGTAAATTCAGGTTCAATACAAGGAATTGGAATTCAAAATTTTGCAGAAAGATCGTTTAGGATATTAATAACCAAACTGCATTTATACATTTTGTAAATTTATTCGAAATCGAAGCTTAAAAAATAAACCAAAAGCAGAGCCGTTGACTGGTTCTTGCATTTTTTTCTGTTTAATTCGATCAATCACAGCATATAATTGTAATGTATAAGTTATAGTTGATGTTATAAGGTGGTATGAATTATTTAACACTGAGTTGAATTAATTAAATGATAAAGGACAGTCGACAAGAAATTGTTCAGAAAATAAAAAAAAAAAAAAAGGGAAATCGATTGATAACTGAATTTGGATATATCTGAATGGAATTCGCTTTTTACAAATTTTTAGGGACATAATTGATAATCATCTACAGTTTGACAGTTACTTGAAACAGAATGCGTGTACTTACAGAATATAATCGAATTTTTTTATATATTTAGTATATAATTATATATAAATATATAACAGCATTTTATATATCTGTAATTATATATATCTGTATTTATATCTTTATTTGCATTTCTTTTATATTTATATATTTATATATTTATATTTATAGGTTATGATAATATCCTTAATAATTTAACTAGTAGTAATACAAGTATAATAGTAATATTATTACTAATAATAATGATAATAATTATTATGAAATATATAATACTAATATTATTTATAGCAATAATACTATTTATACTAATATCATTAATAATAGCATTAATACTAATAATAATATATCAATTTATATATATCCACTTTCATATTTATGTGTTATCTATTGGTATTAATAATATATCTATCATTCGACTTTAATAATGATAATAAAAATATTTTTATTACTATTGATACTAATAATATTATTAGTTATAATAACATTAATTTTATTGATAATAATAATATTAACAATAATAATATAACCATTTATACTTATCTAATTCCAGTGCACTCAAGGTGAGATCATAGTCCCACTGTTACTCTTTTTGAACTTACATTTGGGATGAGAAAACATAAACATTTCTTTACTAAGTGAACACAAGTACAGGAAAACAAACATTCTACATACGAGTTTAGAACAAAATCCTCAATTCGATTATCATTAGTTACACTTGCCGGGTGTAAGCGAGAACTTATGTTGTATGGATCCATATGGGTTTGACGTGTGTGTGTGTGTGTGTGTGTGTGTGTGTGTATACGTACATTTATTTATACAACTATATTTATTTTCAAATGATTGTTCGTGAATCGTCGTGAATGGTCAAAGGTTAACTGAATCTATAAAAGTAGTTCAGAAATTTCTTAAGACTCAACAATATATATTTTTCTTATCGTTTCGAAATCAAATAAAGATTAAGTTTAAATTTGGTCGAAAATTGCCGGGTCCTCACAAAAATCATCATTCCTTTCAGGTAATGACAATATAGGTGCCGTAGTTAACTTTTTCTTCAACAATCGAAACGCTTTTTCTTGTTCATCCTTCCATTCAAATTTCCTCCCTTTATGCGTTAATGCAGTCAAGGGTTTTGCTATTTTGGAAAAATCTTAGATGAATCTCCTGTAATAACCAGCTAACCCTAAAAACTGGCGTATGTGTTTCGGAGTTTTCGGGGTTTCCCACTTTTCAACGGTTTCAATCTTTGCTGGATCCACCTGAATACCTTCTTTGTTCACTATGTGACCGAGGAATTGAACTTCTTCCAACCAAAATGCACACTTTGAAAACTTAGCGTACAGTTTTTCTTTTCTCAGCAACTCTAGCACTTTTCTCAAATGTTCTTCGTGCTCTTGATCATTCTTCGAGTAAATAAATATGTCATCGATGAAAATAATGACAAACTTGTCAAGATATGGCCCACACACTCGGTTCATGAGGTCCATGAACACAGCTGGTGCGTTAGTCAATCCAAACGGCATAACCATAAACTCGTAATGACCGTAACGCATCCTAAAAGTAGTCTTTGGAATATCATCCTCCTTCACCCGCATTTGATGATATCCAGAACGTAAATCGATCTTCGAATAAATAGACGAGCCTTGTAGTTGATCAAATAAGTCGTCGATTCTCGGTAGTGGGTAGCGGTTCTTGATGATAAGTTTATTCAACTCTCGGTAGTCGATACACAACCTGAATGTACCATCTTTCTTCTTGACAAACAAAACAGGAGCTCCCCATGGTGATGTGCTTGGTCGAATGAAACCACGCTCTAAAAGTTCCTGTAACTGACTTTGTAATTCTTTCATTTCGCTGGGTGCGAGTCTGTATGGAGCAAGAGCTATTGGTGCAGCTCCTGGTACAAGGTCTATTTGAAATTCAACTAATCGATGTGGGGGTAATCCCGGTAATTCTTTCGGAAATACATCGGGAAATTCTTTTGCGACGGGAACATCACTGATGTTCTTTTCTTCAGGTTTAACTTCCTCGATGTGTGCTAGAATGACATAACAACCTTTTCTTATTAGTTTTTGCGCCTTCAAACTAATAATAAGATTTAATTTCTCGTTGTTCTTTTCTCCGTACACCATTAAAGGTTTTCCTTTTTCACGCATAATGCGAATCGCATTTTTATAACAAACGACCTCTACTCTCACCTTCTTCAGCCAGTCCATGCCAATTATTACATCAAAACTCCCTAATTCGACTGGTATTAAATCAATTTTAAACGTTTCATCCCCCAGTTTAATTTCTCTCTCCCGACATATATTATCTACTGAAATTAATTTACCGTTTGCTAATTCGAGTAAAAATTTACTATCCAAAGGCGTCAATGGGCAACTTAATTTAGCACAAAATTCTCTACTCATATAGCTTCTATCCGCACCCGAATCAAATAAAACATAAGCAGATTTATCGTCAATAAGAAACGTACCCGTAACAAGCTCCGGGTCTTCCTGTGCTTCTGCCGCATTAATATTGAAAACTCTTCCACGGCCCTGCCCATTAGTATTCCCCTGATTCGGGTAATTTCTAATAATGTGGCTCGGTTTTCCACATTTATAACAAACAACGTTGATACTACTTGCTCTGACACTATTCGTTTCGGCATTACTTGTTTCGACATTATTTGTGTAGTGACCCGAACTTTTCCATGTATATATATATTAATTGAGATTGATATTTACATGATTAAATGTTTCCAACATGTTAAGCAATCAAACTTGTTAAGACTTGATTAATTGAAATATGTTTCATATAGACAATTGACCACCCAAGTTGACCGGTGATTCACGAACGTTAAAACTTGTAAAAACTATATGATGACATATATATGGATATATATATAGTTAACATGATACTATGATAAGTAAACATATCATTCAATATATTAACAATGAACTACATATGTAAAAACAAGACTACTAACTTAATGATTTTTAAACGAGACATATATGTAACGATTATCGTTGTAAAGACATTTAATGTATATATATCATATTAAGAGATATTCATACATGATAATATCATGATAATATAATAATTTAAAATCTCATTTAATATTATAAACATTGGGTTAACAACATTTAACAAGATCGTTAACCTAAAGGTTTCAAAACAACACTTACATGTAACGACTAACGATGACTTAACGACTTAGTTAAAATGTATATACATGTAGTGTTTTAATATGTATTTATACACTTTTTAAAGACTTCAATACACTTATCAAAATACTTCTACTTAACAAAAATGCTTACAATTACATCCTCGTTCAGTTTCATCAACAATTCTACTCGTATGCACCCGTATTCGTACTCGTACAATACACAGCTTTTAGATGTATGTACTATTGGTATATACACTCCAATGATCAGCTCTTAGCAGCCCATGTGAGTCACCTAACACATGTGGGAACCATCATTTGGCAACTAGCATGAAATATCTCATAAAATAACAAAAATATGAGTAATCATTCATGACTTATTTACATGAAAAAAAAATTACATATCCTTTATATCTAATCCATACACCAACGACCAAAAACACCTACAAACACTTTCATTCTTCAATTTTCTTCATCTAATTGATCTCTCTCAAGTTCTATCTTCAAGTTCTAAGTGTTCTTCATAAATTCTACAAGTTCTAGTTACATAAAATCAAGAATACTTTCAAGTTTGCTAGCTCACTTCCAATCTTGTAAGGTGATCATCCAACCTCAAGAAATCTTTGTTTCTTAAAGTAGGTTATCATTCTAATACAAGGTAATAATCATATTCAAACTTTGGTTCAATTTCTATAACTATAACAATCTTATTTCAAGTGATGATCTTACTTGAACTTGTTTTCGTGTCATGATTCTGCTTCAAGAACTTCGAGCCATCCAAGGATCCGTTGAAGCTAGATCCATTTTTTTCTTTTCCAGTAGGTTTATCCAAGGAACTTAAGGTAGTAATGATGTTCATAACATCATTCGATTCATACATATAAAGCTATCTTATTCGAAGGTTTAAACTGGTAATCACTAGAACATAGTTTAGTTAATTCTAAACTTGTTCGCAAACAAAAGTTAATCCTTCTAACTTGACTTTTAAAATCAACTAAACACATGTTCTATATCTATATTATATGCTAACTTAATGATTTAAAACCTGGAAACACGAAAAACATCGTAAAACCGGATTTACGCCGTCGTAGTAACACCGCGGGCTGTTTTGGGTTAGTTAATTAAAAACTATGATAAACTTTGATTTAAAAGTTGTTATTCTGAGAAAATGATTTTTATTATGAACATGAAACTATATCCAAAAATTATGGTTAAACTCAAAGTGGAAGTATGTTTTCTAAAATGGTCATCTAGACGTCGTTCTTTCGACTGAAATGACTACCTTTACAAAAACGACTTGTAACTTATTTTTCTGACTATAAACCTATACTTTTTCTGTTTAGATTCATAAAATAGAGTTCAATATGAAACCATAGCAATTTGATTCACTCAAAACGGATTTAAAATGAAGAAGTTATGGGTAAAACAAGATTGGATAATTTTTCTCATTTTAGCTACGTGAAAATTGGTAACAAATCTATTCCAACCATAACTTAATCAACTTGTATTGTATATTATGTAATCTTGAGATACCATAGACACGTATACAATGTTTCGACCTATCATGTCGACACATCTATATATATTTCGGAACAACCATAGACACTCTATATGTGAATGTTGGAGTTAGCTATACAGGGTTGAGGTTGATTCCAAAATATATATAGTTTGAGTTGTGATCAATACTGAGATACGTATACACTGGGTCGTGGATTGATTCAAGATAATATTTATCGATTTATTTCTGTACATCTAACTGTGGACAACTAGTTGTAGGTTACTAACGAGGACAGCTGACTTAATAAACTTAAAACATCAAAATATATTAAAAGTGTTGTAAATATATTTTGAACATACTTTGATATATATGTATATATTGTTATAGGTTCGTGAATCAACCAGTGGCCAAGTCTTACTTCCCGACGAAGTAAAAATCTGTGAAAGTGAGTTATAGTCCCACTTTTAAAATCTAATATTTTTGGGATGAGAATACATGCAGGTTTTATAAATGATTTACAAAATAGACACAAGTATGTGAAACTACATTCTATGGTTGAATTATCGAAATCGAATATGCCCCTTTTTATTAAGTCTGGTAATCTAAGAATTAGGGAACAGACACCCTAATTGACGCGAATCCTAAAGATAGATCTATTGAGCCTAACAAACCCCATCCAAAGTACTGGATGCTTTAGTACTTCGAAATTTATATCATATCCGAAGGGTGTCCCGGAATGATGGGGATATTCTTATATATGCATCTTGTTAATGTCGGTTACCAGGTGTTCACCATATGAATGATTTTTATCTCTATGTATGGGATGTGTATTGAAATATGAAATCTTGTGGTCTATTATTATGATTTGATATATATAGGTTAAACCTATAACTCACCAACATTTTTGTTGACGTTTTAAGCATGTTTATTCTCAGGTGATTATTAAGAGCTTCCGCTGTCGCATACTTAAATAAGGACGAGATTTGGAGTCCATGCTTGTATGATATTGTGTAAAAACTGCATTCAAGAAACTTATTTTGTTGTAACATATTTGTATTGTAAACCATTATGTAATGGTCGTGTGTAAAAGTATATTTTAGATTATCATTATTTGATAATCTACGTAAAACTTTTTAAACCTTTATTGATGAAATAAAGGTTATGGTTTGTTTTAAAATGAATGCAGTCTTTGAAAAACGTCTCATATAGAGGTCAAAACCTCGCAACGAAATCAATTAAAATGGAACGTTTTTAATCAATAAGAACGGGACATTTCAGTTGGTATCCGAGCGTTGGTCTTAGAGAACCAGAATTTTGCATTAGTGTGTCTTATCGAGTTTGTTAGGATGCATTAGTGAGTCTGGACTTCGACCGTGTTTACTTGAAAAATGATTGCTTAATAAATTTTGTTGGAAACTATATATTTTTAACATGTGAATATTATGTGATATATTAATCTCTTAACGCGTTTGATATTATGTGATAGATGTCTACCTCTAGAACAAGTCCCATTGACTCACCTAATAATAATGAAGAGTCAAATGTAAATTGGAATGATTCGTGGACTGATTCACAAGTTCCCGAAGAGGAACCGGAAGAAGAGTCGGAACCGGAAGAAGAATCGGAACCGGAAGAAGAATCGGAACCGGATGAAGAAATAGAACCGGTGGGGGAAATAATAAAACGGTTAAGTAAAAGAAAATCCTCAACCAACCGACCAAGGTTAATTATGGTCAATGGTGTTTCCGCCAAGGAAGCAAAATATTGGGAGGATTACCAATTCTCCGATGAATCGGATTCCGACGAGAATTCCAATGATGTTATAGAAATTACCCCAACTGAATTTAAAAAGGCAAAAGAAAATAATAAGGGAAAGGGCATAAATATAGAGAAATCTAATTCCAACCCCGATGAACTTTATATGTATCGTCAACCCCCGAAGTCCTTAAGTTGTAACAATAACCCGGGAACCTCTAAACCACCAGGTTTTTCTAAACCAATGTGGAAAACCACGGCTCGTATTAGGGGAACATCATATATCCCTAGAAACTTGGCAAAATGAACCAAAACCGAAGAAGAAGAAACAAGCGAGTCGGAATAAGATAGTTGTATTCGTGTGGTGTAATATATGTAATATAGTGTGCTTATGCTTTATGATATATGTAAAAATTGCTTGTATTAATAAGTATTTTTTTTTATGAATCTAACTCTTGTCTATTTTACAGTATAAAAACACAAAATGGATAGACAACCCAATATTTTAAGAGACCTACCCGGAGACATGATTGATGAAATCTTATCTAGAGTCGGTCAGAATTCTTCGGCACAACTATTTAAGGCGAGATCAGTTTGTAAGACATTCGAAGAACGTTCCAAGAATGCCTTAGTTTATAAAAGGCTTTCGTTCGAAAGATGGGGGATATCACATTGGGAAATCCATAAGTTACGATGTGTTTACTTTGACGCATATATTGTGGGGAACCCAAATGCTATTTTACGCAATGGGTTAAGAAATTATTTTGACTCAATATATCCGAATATTGGACTTCGTGATTTAGAAAAAGCGGCTAACATGCAACATAAAGAAGCATGTTATGCTTATAGATTAGTAATGTTCGCTTCTCACCAAAGTGAGAACAAGAACATCGGGCTACAACTATTAAACAAAACGTTCCCACAAGTGACGGAGTCGGTAATTGGGGTAAGAAATGAGGTTTTTAGATTGTTACGGGACTGTTGGACATTACGTAACCCTCGTCCCTTTGACGACGTTACAACACACTGTCTTATCAACGGCCATAACGGTTATGTTCCACAAGACCAAGGATGGGAAGTAATCCTAGTAAAACCAGAATGCATGACTTGTTTCTGGACGTATGAATTACGTGTCTTTATTGCCTTTGCTGAACGACTTGTGTACTAGCTAGAATTATCTTCACAACCATCTTGTATCAAATTTATTGTGTGCTATATTTCATGCTATATGTAAAATAAGCGGTATTGTAAGTTTGTAAAATATTGTGTAAAAGTTTGAACGCGAAATATTATTATAATCAGTTTTTCATATAGAATTGTAGTAGTTGAATTGTATATTAGCTACTAAGTATGAACTTAACGGGTAGGTACTACCCGAATTTAAACTTATAAAACGCTAATATGAAGAAAAAGCTTTTATAAATGAGTTCATATTATGCTACGAAATACTATTAACTACTCTTAATATTCTGTATGATTAACTTGTTCCATTTGACTATTTTGAAGGAAATGGCACCGACTACTCGACACACCGTGAATATGAATGAAGAGGAATTCCGTACTTTTCTAGCTTCAAACATAGCCGCAGTACAGGCTGCGCTACATACCAACAATAACCTTGGATCTAGCAGTACAGGAAATCGTGTAGGATGCACCTACAAAGAATTCACTGCCTGCAAACCTTTGGAATTTGATGGAACCGAAGGACCGATCGGATTGAAACGGTGGACCGAGAAGGTCAAATCGGTGTTTGCCATAAGTAAGTGTACTGAAGAGGACAAAGTAAAGTACGCTACGCATACCTTCACAGGTTCTGCGTTAACATGGTGGAATACCTATCTAGAGCAAGTGGGACAAGACGATGCGTACGCACTACCGTGGTCAGCGTTCAAGCACTTGATGAACGAGAAGTACCGTCCCAGAACCGAGGTCAATAAGCTCAAGACAGAACTTAGAGGGTTACGGACCCAAGGATTTGATATTACCACGTAAGAAAGACGATTCACAGAATTGTGCCTATTATGTCCGGGAGCATTCGAAGATGAGGAAGAGAAGATCGACGCGTTTGTGAAAGGATTACCGGAAAGAATCCAAGAAGATATAAGTTCACACGAGCCCGCCTCCATACAACAGGCATGTAGAATGGCTCACAAACTAGTGAACCAGATTGAAGAAAGAATTAAAGAACAGACTGCTGAAGAGGCCAATGTGAAGCAAGTCAAAAGAAAGTGAGAGGAAAACGGTGATAAGAATCACCAATACAACAACAACAGCAATTACAACAATAATCGCAACAATTATCCCAACAATCGCAACATCAATCGCAACTACAACAAACGGCCCAACAACAACAACAACAACAACAACAACAACAACAACAGCAACTACAACAATCATCCTAACAACAATAATAACCGCAACAACAACAACAATCAGAAGCAACTATGCCAAAGGTGTGAAAAGTATCACTCGGGGTTCTGCACCAAATTTTGCAACAAGTGTAAAAGAAATGGTCATAGCGCGGCGAAGTGTGAGGTCTACGGACCAGGGGTTAATAGAACGAAAGGAACAAATGGTGTCGGAACGAGTAATGGTGGAGCAAGTAGTGTCGGAGCAAGTTATGCCAATGTAGTTTGTTATAAATGTGGAAAACCGGGCCACATTATTAGAAATTGCCCGAACCAGGAGAACACGAATGGACAAGGCCGCGGAAGAGTTTTCAATATTAATGCGGCAGAGGCACAGGAAGACCCGGAGCTTGTTACGGGTACGTTTCTTATTGACAACAAATCTGCTTACGTTTTATTTGATTCGGGTGCGGATAGAAGCTATATGAGTAGAGATTTTTGTGCTAAATTAAGTTGTCCATTGACACCTTTGGATAGTAAATTTTTACTCGAATTAGCAAATGGTAAATTAATTTCAGCAGATAATATATGTCGGAATCGAGAAATTAAACTGGTTAGCGAAACATTTAAGATTGATTTGATACCAGTAGAGTTAGGGAGTTTTGATGTGATAATCGGTATGGACTGGTTGAAAGAAGTGAAAGCAGAGATCGTTTGTTACAAAAATGCAATTCGCATTATACGAGAAAAAGGAAAACCCTTAATGGTGTACGGAGAAAAGGGAAACACGAAGCTACATCTTATTAGTAATTTGAAGGCACAAAAACTAATAAGAAAAGGTTGCTATGCTGTTCTAGCACACGTCGAGAAAGTACAAACTGAAGAAAAGAGCATCAATGATGTTCCCATTGCAAAAGAATTTCCCGATGTATTTCCGAAAGAATTACCGGGATTAACCCCACATCGATCCGTTGAATTTCAAATAGATCTTGTACCAGGAGCTGCACCAATAGCTCGTGCTCCTTACAGACTCGCACCCAGCGAGATGAAAGAACTGCAAAGCCAATTACAAGAACTTTTAGAGCGTGGTTTCATTCGACCAAGCACATCACCGTGGGGAGCTCCTGTTTTGTTTGTCAAGAAGAAAGATGGTACATTCAGGTTGTGTATCGACTACCGAGAGTTGAACAAACTTACCATCAAGAACTGCTACCCACTACCGAGAATCGACGACTTATTTGATCAACTACAAGGCTCGTCTATTTATTCAAAGATTGACTTACGTTCCGGGTATCATCAAATGCGGGTGAAAGAAGATGATATTCCAAAGACTGCTTTCAGAACACGTTACGGTCATTACGAGTTTATGGTCATGCCATTTGGTTTAACTAATGCACCAGCTGTGTTCATGGACCTTATGAACCGAGTGTGTGGACCATACCTTGACAAGTTTGTCATTGTTTTCATTGATGACATACTTATTTACTCAAAGAATGACCAAGAACACGGTGAACATTTGAGAAAGGTGTTAGAAGTATTGAGGAAGGAAGAATTGTACGCTAAGTTTTCAAAGTGTGCATTTTAGTTGGAAGAAGTTCAATTCCTCGGTCACATAGTGAACAAAGAAGGTATTAAGGTGGATCCGGCAAAGATAGAAACTGTTGAAAAGTGGGAAACCCCGAAAACTCCGAAACACATACGCCAGTTTTTAGGACTAGCTGGTTACTACAGAAGGTTCATCCAAGACTTTTCCAGAATAGCAAAACCCTTGACTGCATTAACGCATAAAGGGAAGAAATTTGAATTGAATGATGAACAAGAGAAAGCATTTCAGTTATTGAAGAAAAAGCTAACTACGGCACCTATATTGTCATTGCCTGAAGGGAATGATGATTTTGTGATTTATTGTGACGCATCAAAGCAAGGTCTCGGTTGTGTATTAATGCAACGAACGAAGGTGATTGCTTATGCATCTAGACAATTGAAGATTCACGAACAAAATTATACGACGCATGATTTGGAATTAGGCGCGGTTGTTTTTGCATTAAAGACTTGGAGGCACTACTTATATGGGGTCAAAAGTATTATATATACCGACCACAAAAGTCTTCAACACATATTTAATCAGAAACAACTGAATATGAGGCAGCGTAGGTGGATTGAATTGTTAAATGATTACGACTTTGAGATTCGTTACCACCCGGGGAAGGCAAATATGGTAGCCGATGCCTTGAGCAGGAAGGATAGAGAACCCATTCGAGTAAAATCTATGAATATAATGATTCATAATAACCTTACTACTCAAATAAAGGAGGCGCAACAAGGAGTTTTAAAAGAGGGAAATTTAAAGGATGAAATACCCAAAGGATCGGAGAAGCATCTTAATATTCGGGAAGACGGAACCCGGTATAGGGCTGAAAGGATTTGGGTACCAAAATTTGGAGATATGAGAGAAATGGTACTTAGAGAAGCTCATAAAACCAGATACTCAATACATCCTGGAACGGGGAAGATGTACAAGGATCTCAAGAAACATTTTTGATGGCCGGGTATGAAAGCCGATGTTGCTAAATATGTAGGAGAATGTTTGATGTGTTCTAAGGTCAAAGCTGAGCATCAGAAACCATCAGGTCTACTTCAACAACCCGAAATCCCGGAATGGAAATGGGAAAACATTACCATGGATTTCATCAGGTCTATTTACACTATTCGTTTCGGCATTACTTGTTTTGACATTATTTGTGTAGTGACCCAAACTTTTCCATGTATATATATATTAATTGAGATTGATATTTACATGATTAAATATTTCCAACATGTTAAGCAATCAAACTTGTTAAGACTTGATTAATTGAAATATGTTTCATATAGACAATTGACCACCCAAGTTGACCGGTGATTCACGAACGTTAAAACTTGTAAAAACTATATGATGACATATATACGGATATATATATAGTTAACATGATAATATGATAAGTAAACATATCATTAAGTATATTAACAATGAACTACATATGTAAAAACAAGACTACTAACTTAATGATTTTTAAACGAGACATATATGTAACGATTATCGTTGTAAAGACATTTAATGTACATATATCATATTAAGAGATATTCATACATGATAATATCATGATAATATAATAATTTAAAATCTCATTTGATATTATAAACATTGGGTTAACAACATTTAACAAGATCGTTAACCTAAAGGTTTCAAAACAACACTTACATGTAACGACTAACGATGACTTAACGACTTAGTTAAAATGTATATACATGTAGTGTTTTAATATGTATTTATACACTTTTGAGAGACTTCAATACACTTATCAAAATACTTCTACTTAACAAAAATGCTTACAATTACATCCTCGTTCAGTTTCATCAACAATTCTACTCGTATGCACCCGTATTCGTACTCGTACAATACACAGCTTTTAGATGTATGTACTATTGGTATATACACTCCAATGATCAGCTCTTAGCATCCCATGTGAGTCACCTAACACATGTGGGAACCATCATTTGGCAACTAGCATGAAATATCTCATAAAATAACAAAAATATGAGTAATCATTCATGACTTATTTACATGAAAACAAAATTACATATCCTTTATATCTAATCCATACACCAACGACCAAAAACAGCTACAAACACTTTCATTCTTCAATTTTCTTCATCTAATTGATCTCTCTCAAGTTCTATCTTCAAGTTCTAAGTGTTCTTCATAAATTCTACAAGTTCTAGTTACATAAAATCAAGAATACTTTCAAGTTTGCTAGCTCACTTCCAATCTTGTAAGGTGATCATCCAACCTCAAGAAATCTTTGTTTCTTAAAGTAGGTTATCATTCTAATACAAGGTAATAATCATATTCAAACTTTGGTTCAATTTCTATAACTATAACAATCTTATTTCAAGTGATGATCTTACTTGAACTTGTTTTCGTGTCATGATTCTGCTTCAAGAACTTCGAGCCATCCAAGGATCCGTTGAAGCTAGATCTATTTTTCTCTTTTCCAGTAGGTTTATCCAAGGAACTTAAGGTAGTAATGATGTTCATAACATCATTCGATTCATATATATAAAGCTATCTTATTCGAAGGTTTAAACTGGTAATCACTAGAACATAGTTTAGTTAATTCTAAACTTGTTCGCAAACAAAAGTTAATCCTTCTAACTTGACTTTTAAAATCAACTAAACACATGTTCTATATCTATATGATATGCTAACTTAATGATTTAAAACCTGGAAACACGAAAAACATCGTAAAACCGGATTTACGCCGTCGTAGTAACACCGCGGGCTGTTTTGGGTTAGTTAATTAAAAACTATGATAAACTTTGATTTAAAAGTTGTTATTCTGAGAAAATGATTTTTATTATGAACATGAAACTATATCCAAAAATTATGGTTAAACTCAAAGTGGAAGTATGTTTTCTAAAATGGTCATCTAGACGTCGTTCTTTCGACTGAAATGACTACCTTTACAAAAACGACTTGTAACTTATTTTTCCGACTATAAACCTATACTTTTTCTGTTTAGATTCATAAAATAGAGTTCAATATGAAACCATAGCAATTTGATTCACTCAAAACGGATTTAAAATGAAGAAGTTATGGGTAAAACAAGATTGGATAATTTTTCTCATTTTAGCTACGTGAAAATTGGTAACAAATCTATTCCAACCATAACTTAATCAACTTGTATTGTATATTATGTAATCTTGAGATACCATAGACACGTATACAATGTTTCGACCTATCATGTCGACACATCTATATATATTTCGGAACAACCATAGACACTCTATATGTGAATGTTGGAGTTAGCTATACAGGGTTGAGGTTGATTCCAAAATATATATAGTTTGAGTTGTGATCAATACTGAGATACGTATACACTGGGTCGTGGATTGATTCAAGATAATATTTATCGATTTATTTCTGTACATCTAACTGTGGACAACTAGTTGTAGGTTACTAACGAGGACAGCTGACTTAATAAACTTAAAACATCAAAATATATTAAAAGTGTTGTAAATATATTTTGAACATACTTTGATATATATGTATATATTGTTATAGGTTCGTGAATCAACCAGTGGCCAAGTCTTACTTCCCGACGAAGTAAAAATCTGTGAAAGTGAGTTATAGTCCCACTTTTAAAATCTAATATTTTTGGGATGAGAATACATGCAGGTTTTATAAATGATTTACAAAATAGACACAAGTACGTGAAACTACATTCTATGGTTGAATTATCGAAATCGAATATGCCCCTTTTTATTAAGTCTGGTAATCTAAGAATTAGGGAACAGACACCCTAATTGACGCGAATCCTAAAGATAGATCTATTGGGCCTAACAAACCCCATCCAAAGTACCGGATGCTTTAGTACTTCGAAATTTATATCATATCCGAAGGGTGTCCCGGAATGATGGGATATTTGTCATAACCCGTCCTTAACCATAAGAACGTGTTAGATAACGTATGATTTCATTGCGAGGTATTGACCTCTATATGCGACATTTTTAAAAAGGAAAACTGCATATATTATACATTACAAACCAAACCATTATTTTTGTTACAAGCTTTAGACAATAAAAAGATGATTATCGTTTAACGATAATCTTTGACTTACAAACTTTACAAATGATAATAACAACACGATTTCTAGCATATTTTACAACACACGTCCTCGGATATGCAGTTTTATTTTTGACACAAATATGAGTACGCATGATCCTGCTTAGATTCAACATAATGCAGCGGAAGCTTTAATTATCACCTGAGAATAAACATGTTTAAAAACGTCAACATAAAGTTGGTGAGATATAGGTTTAGTGCGCAGCAATATATATATATAGACCACAAGATTTCGTATATAAACATTTCAATAAAAATATTCTAAGTGGTTGAGCACTTGGTAACCATACTTAACATTTTCACGTCGCATATTCCCTTTAATATGAAATCTTACTACACCGTACCAAGTGTAGTCACAAAACGAAGTACTGTGCAACCGTTGAATACTGGTCGTCCAGTCCGATTGGGGTTGTCAGGCCCGATAGATCTATCAACAGGATTCGCGTTTACAATACCGCTGTAAATATTAGTTACCAAGCTACAGGGAAGTATGCCAGTGGTACAACTCAACGTAGAACATATTTTTCAGTTACTTGTGTCCATATCGTAAAACATAAAATACATGTATTCTCATCCCGAAATATTTAGAGTTTAAAAGTGGGACTATATACTCACTCTTGTCTTGATGATATATATATTTTGACTCGGTCTTCCAGTTGATATCACGAACCTATCCATATATAATATATCAATATGTTTTCATTTTAAAACAAACGTTATATATATATATACTTGTTATACTTTTAATATTTTGAATATTTCCTTAGTCCGTAGTTAGCATTCCGATGTTAGTAATTCAATTTTTAATGGTTCATTTTTTAGATGTTTAATATACCCGCAATAAACAAAACCCCCAACGAAATAAATAAAACCCCATCGTATATGTATTGGTCGAGATTAATCTTGACCCATGGTACCGGTGTTGTCAAATGACGTGTTGCGTACATAAAGTACCGGTGTTGTCAAATGACGTGTTGCGTACAATCATGGGATCTTATGATTAATCTTCTCGTGTTGTTTACGGGTGATCCTGAACCATATAAAATTGAATTATAAGTACATATATATAAAATATCATGTTATCTTAGAAATATGTGATTTATATCATTTTTTTCCAATTGATCCCGTAGTTGAAATGATCTAGGATAACCAATTTTGTTTCGGTCATAGTTTCTTCGTTACAAATCCGTTTTCGTTGATTCAAATTGCCATCTTCTTGGATCGAGTTCTTCTTTAAGACTATGAACTGTAAATACCTTGGTTTGTATTCAAAATCATACGGCATAAGTGAAACATTAGTGAAACATATGAAGTTAAACATTTTTGTTACAACAAAATCATTTAATGACCATTTTTCTAAAAATACTTATACTTTGAAAAACCAAGTTTTACCTTGTTAAATTAGCATATACATAAGTTATATTACAGGTCTTGAAGTATTTTAAAAGTTAAGTTAGAAGGATCTATTTAGTTTGCAAACAAGTTTGAAAACATTCAAACTATGTTCTTGTTGTTAAACTTTTGTACCACAAAATAAGATAGCTATATATATATGAATTGAATAAGGTTATGAACATAGATTCTACCTCAAGTTCCTTGGATAAGTTTGCTGTAAAAGAGGAGTAAGAAGCTAGAATCAAAAGGGTGATGGAAGTGGATGAAAGATTGGAAGTAAGTTGGTGTTCTTGGAAGGTTTTCTTGAAGTGTTTTTGTATGGTTTTCTTATGGTGTTTTAGTATGGTTTTTGAAGCTAGATCTTTATGGAACTTTGCTGGATTGTTATGGAGTTTAGAGAGTAAGAAAGAGTGTGTGTTTTTAGTTAAGAGATTGAAGTAAAAATGAATCAAAAATGATGATACATATATACTCCTAAAAATGTGATCTTTAAGGATAACATGACAAAATTCTAGTTTGTATTTTTGTAATTAGTCTTGCAATGATTCAAAAGTAATTACCTTATACATAAGGCATGAATAAGGGCTGGTTAGGTGGTGATTTGATGTGTATATACCAATAGTAAATACGTATAGAAGCTTGGTATGATACGAGTACAAATACTCTAGGTATACGTATAGAAATTTTGTGAAAAATGGAATGAGGATTCAAATATAGCTATCTTTTGTGAATACACTTATATGATTTTATGTATTTAAGTTCTTAAAAGTGATTAAATACATTACTTATACAATATATGTATAAACATTATAGTCTTAAGTATTTAAGTCAAATAACGTTACGTATTGTTATCGTTTTGAAAACTTAAGTTAGTAGTTTCAAAATACACATATAACTTGTTGTTATTAATATAAAATGAGATATTAAAACATTCTTTAATCATGTTAAATATGTATATATACATATATATACACAAACGTATAATTATCATATATTGTATAGTTCGTGATATCATCGGTCAAACTAGACGGTCAAACGTTGTGTAAAACTCTTTTCGGAAATATAAATCTCGACAATTTGGATTTCTTATCATATTGGCAAGGTTTAATTTATGTAAATATTAATCTTATAAGTATAGAATGATCGAAAAAGTGCGGGTCGTTACATTACCTCCCCGTTAAATAAATTTCGTCCCGAAATTTTAAAATTGTACCTATTTTGCGTCATCGAGAAACAAATGCGGATACTTTCGTTTCATCTGATCCTCTCGTTCCCAAGTAAACTCGGGACCTCTTCTAGCATTCCAACGAACCTTAACAATCGGTATATTGCTCTGTTTGAGCTGTTTAACTTCACGGTCCATGATTTCAATTGGTTCTTCGACGAATTGTAGTTTCTCGTCGACATGGATTTCTTCAAGAGGAATGGTGAGGTCTTCCTTTGCAAGACACTTCTTCAGGTTTGAGACGTGAAAGGTATTATGTACTCCAGCGAGTTGTTGCGGTAATTCGAGCCGATAAGCTACCGGTCCAATGCGTTCGATGATCTTAAACGGGCCTACGTACCTTGGGTTCAGTTTACCCCTTTTTCCAAAACGTATCACACCTTTCCAAGGTGACACCTTTAGCATAACCATGTCCCCGACCTGAAACTCTAATGGTTTCCTTCGGACATCGGCGTAGCTCTTTTGGCGATTGCGGGCTGTTTTTAATCTCTCCTTGATTTGCACTATCTTCTCAGTCGTTTCATGTATGATCTCGGGACCAGTTAATTGTCGATCTCCTACTTCATTCCAACAGATAGGAGATCTACACTTCCTTCCATACAATGCTTCGAATGGCGCAGCTCCAATGCTCGCATGATAACTATTATTATACGAGAATTCTGCTAACGGTAGATATTTATCCCATCCGTTTCCAAAATCGATCACACATGCCCTGAGCATGTCTTCAAGAGTCTGAATTGTTCTTTCACTCTGCCCATCGGTCTGCGGATGATATGCGGTACTCATATCCAAACGAGTTCCTAGTGCCTCCTGTAGTGATTGCCAAAACTTTGAGGTAAATCTACTATCACGATCGGATATAATGGAAATAGGTATTCCATGCCTTGAAACAACTTCCTTTATATACAATCGTAATAGTTTCTCCATTCTATCCGTTTCCTTTATAGGCAAGAAATGTGCAGACTTGGTGAGACGATCAACAATCACCCAAATGGTGTCGTATCCCCAGGCAGTCTTTGGTAACTTCGTGATGAAATCCATGGTAATACCGTCCCATTTCCATTCTGGAATTTCTGGTTGTTGAAGTAACCCTGACGGCTTCTGGTGTTCTGCTTTAACCTTGGAACAAGTTAAACACTCCCCAACATATGTTGCAACGTCTGTTTTTAAATTAGGCCACCAATAATGCGTCTTAAGATCTTGGTACATCTTTCCAACTCCAGGATGTATCGAGTATCTTGTCTTATGTGCCTCGTTCAATATCAACTTCCTTAATCCACCCAACTTCGGTACCCAAATACGATTTGCAAAATATCTAATTCCGTCTTCCCGTATAACGAGTTGCTTCTCATACTTCTTCATTATTTCATTTCCTATATTTTCTTTAGTAAGTGCTTCTCGTTGAACTTCTTTGATTTGTGAGTTGAGATTCATGCGAATTTTTATGTTCATCGCTCGTACTCGAATTGGTTCTCGTTCCTTTCTGCTTAGTGCGTCAGCCACCACATTCGCTTTCCCGGGATGATAACGAATCTCACAATCGTAGTCGTTTATCAGCTCGACCCACCTACGTTGCCTCATGTTCAGCTGTTTCTGATCAAAAATATGTTGAAGGCTTTTATGATCAGTAAACACAGTGAATTTAACCCCATACAAGTAGTGTCTCCACATCTTCAATGCAAACACGACTGCTCCCAATTCTAGATCATGCGTCGTATAATTCCGCTCGTGAATCTTTAATTGTCGGGATGCATATGCAATAACTTTCTTCCGTTGCATAAGAACGCAACCAAAACCTTGTCGCGAAGCGTCACAATATATTTCAAAATCATCGTTCCCTTCTGGTAATGATAAAATAGGCGCCGTAGTCAACTTCTTTTTCAGTAATTGAAATGCACTCTCCTGCTCGGAAGTCCATTCATATTTCTTCCCTTTTTGCGTTAACGCTGTCAACGGCTTAGCTATTCGGGAAAAATCTTGAATAAACCTTCTATAATAACCGGCTAAACCCAAAAATTGGCGTATCTGTGTTGGTGTCTTAGGAGTCTCCCATTTTTCAATGGCTTCAGTTTTTGCTGGATCAACCTGAATTCCTTTGCTATTAACAACGTGGCCAAGAAATTGTACTTCTTTCAACCAGAAAGCACACTTAGAAAATTTAGCATAAAGTTGTTCTTTTCTCAACAACTCCAGTATCAACCTTAAATGCTCTTCATGCTCTTGCTCACTCTTGGAATAGATAAGAATATCATCAATGAAAACGATAACAAACTTATCTAAATACGGACTACAAACTCGATTCATGAGGTCCATGAATACAGCTGGCGCATTCGTCAATCCAAACGGCATAACCAAAAATTCGTAATGACCATAACGTGTCCGAAAAGCAGTTTTCGGAATGTCCTCTTCTTTGACGCGTAGTTGATGATAGCCCGATCTTAAGTCAATTTTCGAATAAACACATGATCCTTGCAATTGATCAAATAAGTCATCAATTCTCGGTAGTGGATACCGATTCTTGATAGTTAACTTATTTAATTCACGATAGTCTATACACATCCTAAAAGATCCATCTTTCTTCTTAACAAACAAAATTGGAGCTCCCCACGGTGAAGTACTCGGTCGTATGAATCCACGGTCCAGTAATTCTTTTAACTGACTTTGAAGTTCTTTTAACTCGGACGGTGCAAGTCTATATGGAGCACGAGCCACTGGTGCAGCTCCTGGTACTAAATCTATTTGAAATTCTACCGATCTAAATGGAGGTAATCCCGGCAATTCTTCCGGAAAAACTTCAGGAAAATCTCTTGCCACAGGCACGTCGTTGATGCACTTTTCTTTCTTTTCGATTTTATTAACATGTGCTAAAATAGCGTAACATCCCTTTTCTAAACACTTCTTGGCTTTCAAACAGCTAATGAGTTTTAGCTTTGAATTACCCTTCTCTCCATAAATCATCACCGGTATTTTATCCTTACCAGGAATACGGATTGCCTTCTTGGCACAAACAACTTCCGCTCCTATTTTGGACATCCAGTCCATGCCGACTATTACATCAAAACCTCCCAATTCTACGGGTATTAAGTCGATTTTAAACGTTTCTCCGGCTAAATTTATTTCACAATCACGACAAATTTTATCGGCTTTAATTAGTTTACCATTAGCTAACTCAATCAAGTACTTAGCATCTAGAGGTAATGATGAACAATTCAATTTAGTGTAAAAATTTCTACACACATAACTTCTATCGGCGCCAGTATCAAATAAAATAGATGCTGATAAGTTATTAATGGTAAACGTACCCGTAACAAGTTCCGGGTCTTCTCGTGCCTCTCTAGCATTAATAACAAACGCTCTTCCACGTGCAGGTCCGCCATTCTGATTCGGGCACTGGCTCTTATAATGACCTTGTTTTCCACACCCAAAACAAGTAATGTTAGCCAAAGCAGTTCTATTTGCGTTGGTGGCAGGAGTCTTGTTGCCATTTGTAACGAGAGCCTTACAATCTTCCACAAGATGACCTTGTCGATTACACTTGGTGCATAACACACTACAGTAACCAAAGTGATGTTTGTGGCAACGGTTGCATAAAGGACTTTGTCCTTTATAACCAAAACCTGAACCACTACCCGCACCTTTCGGGGTTTCTGGTTTCTTAAAAGGTTGTTGTTGGTAACCTCGATCATAATTTCTGTTCCACTTTCTTTTGTTGCTCGATACCTTCACATCAGTATTGGATACTTTCTTATCCATGATGACCTGATCCATTAGCTCGTTTGCCATGGTTATAGCTTCATGAATTGTTTTAGGTTTCGACGCCGTAACGTTTGCCTTGACCTTCTTGGGCAAACCACCTTTGTACATTTCAATCTTCCGTGCTTCGGTTGGAACCAATTCAGGACATAGTAAAACCAATTCCATGAATCGCTGATTGTAGTTGGTGATTTTAGTACCAACCACCTTCAAACTTCGTAACTCATCTTCTAACTTAATAACCTCATTCCTTGGACAATACTCGGTGATTATCATCGCTTTGAATTCTTCCCATGGAGTATCATAAGCTACATCTCCTCCTACCGCCTTCACATAATTCTTCCACCATGTGAGTGCACTATCTTGTAAAGTGCACGATGCAAACTTGGTCATGTCTTTTTCATCACAACCGCTGATTTTGAACACCGTCTCCATCTTTTCTATCCATCGGGTTAAACCGATAGGTCCTTCCGTTCCACTGAATGATGATGGCTTGCAAGCTTGGAACGTCTTGTAGGAGCATCCTACACGAGGATTTGGATTAACTGCAGCAGCTCTTGCAGCCTCAACCCATAACATTCTGTCGTTCACTCGCTGGTTGATGAGTTCCTCGAGTTCTTGTTCCGTCATTCGATTCAATCGCGCCATTTCCTAATGAAAGAAAATAATTATTCACATGGATTATTATAGATGTAGTGTGTATTTATAGTACATTATAGCTTATTAATAATATGAACTAGGTATTATTATAAAAGCCTTTTCTTCTTATTAGCGTTTTATAATTATATCTTGGGTAGTACCTACCCGTTAATGTTCATACTTAATAGCTTAGTACAGAATCAATTACTACAATCTAAATAATACTTAACCATGGAAAATTATTGCATTTCATACTTCAATATTTTACATATGCTTATCTTACATCGAACATTAAGCAAACCACACTATTAATATTATACAAAACATTATTCGGTTCCATGGTTTGACACAGCAGCGCATCGTTTGATCTATTTTCTAGGACGTTTAGACACAAAGATTTGCTTAACGCTTATCCTAACTGTCTGCCTATATTTTGGCTGTGGGACTGAAGAACTGGATGCCGGGACAGAACGAATAGGAATAGCGGGGATAGGGGTGGTAGTGTTGAGTGGAATTGGTGCCACATCATTCTCATTAAACTCGGGATTTGGATTTTCTAATTCATTAGCCTTTCGTTTCTTTCCTAGTTCGAACTCGTCTTTTGTAATTTCCTGTATTTCTTCCTCGGGTTCACTTTCCTCCTCGGGTTCACTTTCCTCCTCGGGTTCACTTTCCTCCTCGGGTTCACTTTCCTCCTCGGGTTCACTTTCCGGGTTCTCTATAGTTGGTTCATCCGGAATTTGTGAGTCTTCCCCAAGGATATCATTTTCGTCATCGGACAGGTTAATGACTGGAACGCCATCTGAAGATTCTGATTCGGAGTCGTTGATTGTGATAACAATTTTTGAGCTCGACATCTATCACACAACAACTAACCCATTAGTACTTATATAATATTTACATATAAATTTTAACCAACAGTGATAAGCAATGGTTTTTTTTTTTTTTTTTTTTTTTTTTTTTTTTTAAATCAGACCCGGTCAAAGTCCAGACTTACTAATGTATCCTAACGGCTTCTCGGTTAGACACACTAATGCAGACCTGGTTCGCTAAGACCAACGCTCTGATACCACATGTCATAACCCGTCCTTAACCATAAGAACGTGTTAGATAACGTATGATTTCATTGCGAGGTATTGACCTCTATATGCGACATTTTTAAAAAGGAAAACTGCATATATTATACATTACAAACCAAACCATTATTTTTGTTACAAGCTTTAGACAATAAAAAGATGATTATCGTTTAACGATAATCTTTGACTTACAAACTTTACAAATGATAATAACAACACGATTTCTAGCATATTTTACAACACACGTCCTCGGATATGCAGTTTTATTTTTGACACAAATATGAGTACGCATGATCCTGCTTAGATTCAACATAATGCAGCGGAAGCTTTAATTATCACCTGAGAATAAACATGTTTAAAAACGTCAACATAAAGTTGGTGAGATATAGGTTTAGTGCGCAGCAATATATATATATAGACCACAAGATTTCGTATATAAACATTTCAATAAAAATATTCTAAGTGGTTGAGCACTTGGTAACCATACTTAACATTTTCACGTCGCATATTCCCTTTAATATGAAATCTTACTACACCGTACCAAGTGTAGTCACAAAACGAAGTACTGTGCAACCGTTGAATACTGGTCGTCCAGTCCGATTGGGGTTGTCAGGCCCGATAGATCTATCAACAGGATTCGCGTTTACAATACCGCTGTAAATATTAGTTACCAAGCTACAGGGAAGTATGCCAGTGGTACAACTCAACGTAGAACATATTTTTCAGTTACTTGTGTCCATATCGTAAAACATAAAATACATGTATTCTCATCCCGAAATATTTAGAGTTTAAAAGTGGGACTATATACTCACTCTTGTCTTGATGATATATATATTTTGACTCGGTCTTCCGGTTGATATCACGAACCTATCCATATATAATATATCAATATGTTTTCATTTTAAAACAAACGTTATATATATATATACTTGTTATACTTTTAATATTTTGAATATTTCCTTAGTCCGTAGTTAGCATTCCGATGTTAGTAATTCAATTTTTAATGGTTCATTTTTTAGATGTTTAATATACCCGCAATAAACAAAACCCCCAACGAAATAAATAAAACCCCATCGTATATGTATTGGTCGAGATTAATCTTGACCCATGGTACCGGTGTTGTCAAATGACGTGTTGCGTACATAAAGTACCGGTGTTGTCAAATGACGTGTTGCGTACAATCATGGGATCTTATGATTAATCTTCTCGTGTTGTTTACGGGTGATCCTGAACCATATAAAATTGAATTATAAGTACATATATATAAAATATCATGTTATCTTAGAAATATGTGATTTATATCATTTTTTTCCAATTGATCCCGTAGTTGAAATGATCTAGGATAACCAATTTTGTTTCGGTCATAGTTTCTTCGTTACAAATCCGTTTTCGTTGATTCAAATTGCCATCTTCTTGGATCGAGTTCTTCTTTAAGACTATGAACTGTAAATACCTTGGTTTGTATTCAAAATCATACGGCATAAGTGAAACATTAGTGAAACATATGAAGTTAAACATTTTTGTTACAACAAAATCATTTAATGACCATTTTTCTAAAAATACTTATACTTTGAAAAACCAAGTTTTACCTTGTTAAATTAGCATATACATAAGTTATATTACAGGTCTTGAAGTATTTTAAAAGTTAAGTTAGAAGGATCTATTTAGTTTGCAAACAAGTTTGAAAACATTCAAACTATGTTCTTGTTGTTAAACTTTTGTACCACAAAATAAGATAGCTATATATATATGAATTGAATAAGGTTATGAACATAGATTCTACCTCAAGTTCCTTGGATAAGTTTGCTGTAAAAGAGGAGTAAGAAGCTAGAATCAAAAGGGTGATGGAAGTGGATGAAAGATTGGAAGTAAGTTGGTGTTCTTGGAAGGTTTTCTTGAAGTGTTTTTGTATGGTTTTCTTATGGTGTTTTAGTATGGTTTTTGAAGCTAGATCTTTATGGAACTTTGCTGGATTGTTATGGAGTTTAGAGAGTAAGAAAGAGTGTGTGTTTTTAGTTAAGAGATTGAAGTAAAAATGAATCAAAAATGATGATACATATATACTCCTAAAAATGTGATCTTTAAGGATAACATGACAAAATTCTAGTTTGTATTTTTGTAATTAGTCTTGCAATGATTCAAAAGTAATTACCTTATACATAAGGCATGAATAAGGGCTGGTTAGGTGGTGATTTGATGTGTATATACCAATAGTAAATACGTATAGAAGCTTGGTATGATACGAGTACAAATACTCTAGGTATACGTATAGAAATTTTGTGAAAAATGGAATGAGGATTCAAATATAGCTATCTTTTGTGAATACACTTATATGATTTTATGTATTTAAGTTCTTAAAAGTGATTAAATACATTACTTATACAATATATGTATAAACATTATAGTCTTAAGTATTTAAGTCAAATAACGTTACGTATTGTTATCGTTTAGAAAACTTAAGTTAGTAGTTTCAAAATACACATATAACTTGTTGTTATTAATATAAAATGAGATATTAAAACATTCTTTAATCATGTTAAATATGTATATATACATATATATACACAAACGTATAATTATCATATATTGTATAGTTCGTGATATCATCGGTCAAACTAGACGGTCAAACGTTGTGTAAAACTCTTTTCGGAAATATAAATCTCGACAATTTGGATTTCTTATCATATTGGCAAGGTTTAATTTATGTAAATATTAATCTTATAAGTATAGAATGATCGAAAAAGTGCGGGTCGTTACAATATTCTTATATATGCATCTTGTTAATGTCGGTTACCAGGTGTTCACCATATGAATGATTTTTATCTCTATGTATGGGATGTGTATTGAAATATGAAATCTTGTGGTCTATTATTATGATTTGATATATATAGGTTAAACCTATAACTCACCAACATTTTTGTTGACGTTTTAAGCATGTTTATTCTCGGATGATTATTAAGAGCTTCCGCTGTCGCATACTTAAATAAGGACGAGATTTGGAGTCCATGCTTGTATGATATTGTGTAAAAACTGCATTCAAGAAACTTATTTTGTTGTAACATATTTGTATTGTAAACCATTATGTAATGGTCGTGTGTAAACAGTATATTTTAGATTATCATTATTTGATAATCTACGTAAAGCTTTTTAAACCTTTATTGATGAAATAAAGGTTATGGTTTGTTTTAAAATGAATGCAGTCTTTGAAAAACGTCTCATATAGAGGTCAAAACCTCGCAACGAAATCAATTAATATGGAAAGTTTTTAATCAATAAGAACGGGACATTTCAATTTGTTCCTTTAGTTCTGTTAAACTTTGGTCCGTAGACCTCACACTTTGTCGCACTATGACCATTTCTTTTACACATGTTGCAAAATGTCGTGCAAAACCCCTGATGATTTTCTTCACATCTATGACATGGCTGTTTTTGGTTTTTGTTGTCGTTGTTGTTATTGAGGTTGTTGTTGGGATTGTTATTGTTGTTGAAACGGTTGTTGTAGTTGTTGTTGTTGTTGGGATGTTTGTTGTAGTTATTGTTAGGATTGCGGTTATTGTTGCGATTGTTGTTGCGGTTGTTGGGATAGTTGTTGCGATTGTGGTTGTAATTGTTATTGTTGTTGTACTGGTGACTCTTTTCACCGTTTTCCTCCCACTTCCTCTTGAGTTGTTTCGTGTTGGCTTCTGCAGCCGCCTGCTCTTTAATTCTTCCCTCAATCTGATTTATGAGTTTATGAGCCATTCGACTTGCCTTCTGTATAGAAGCGGGCTCGTGTGAACTCACATCTTCTTGAATCCTTACTGGTAACCCTTTTACAAACGCGTCGATCTTCTCTTCTTCATCTTCGAATGCTCCCGGACACAATAAGCACAACTCTGTGAATCGTCGTTCATATGTGGTAACGTCGAACCCTTGTGTTCGTAACTCTCTAAGTTCTGCCTTGAGTTTATTGACTTCGTTTCTAGGACGGTACTGCTCGTTCATCAATTGCTTGAATGCCGACCACGGTAGTGCGTAAGCAGCATTTTGTCCTACCTGTTCAAGATAGGTGTTCCACCACGTTAACGCAGTACCTGTGAAGGTATGCGTAGCGTACTTAACTTTGTCCTCTTCAGTACACTTACTTATGGCAAACACCGATTCGACTTTCTAAGTCCACCGTTTCAATCCAATTGGTCCATCGGTTCCATCAAATTCCAAGGGTTTGCAGGCAGTGAATTCTTTGTAGGAGCATCCTACACGATTTCTTGCGCCGTTAGCTACATTGCTAGATTAAGAGTTATTTTTAGTATGTAGCACAGCCTGTACTGCGGCTATGTTTGCAGCAAGAAAGGTACGAAATTCCTCTTCGCTCATATTCATGGTGTGTCGAGTAGTCGGTGCCATTTCCTTCAAAATAGCCAACTGAATCGAGTTAATCATACAGAATATTAAGAGTAGTCAATAGTATTTCGTAGCATAATATGAACTCATTTATAAAAGCCTTTTCTTCATATTAGCGTTTTATAAGTTTAAATTCGGGTACTACCTACCCGTTAAGTTCATACTTAGTAGCTAATATACAATTCAACTACTACAATTTCATATGAAAAACCTGATTATAATAATATATCTCATACAAATATTCTTCAAACTTACAACTTCGCTATATTACATATAACATGAAATATAGTACACTATGATACGGGACAGTTTTGAAGATAAATCTAGTTAATACGCAAGTTGTTCAGCAAAGGAAATAAAGACATGTAATTCATAAGTCCAGAAACAAGTCATGCATTCTGGTTTTACTAAGACGACTTCCCATCCTTGGTCTTGTGGAAAATAACCGTTACGACCATTGGCTAGGCAGCATGTTGTAATTTCGTCAAAAGGACGAGGGTTTCGTAATGTCCAACAGCCCCGTAATAATCTAAAAACCTTGTTTCTCACCCCAACTACTGAATCCGTCACTTGTGGGAAGGTTTTATTTAAAAGTTGCAATCCGATGTTCTTTTTTTCACTTTGGTAAGAAGCGAACATCACTAACCCGTAAGCATAACATGCTTCTTTATGTTGCATGTTAGAAGCTCTTTCTAATTCACGAAATCTTATGTTGGGATATGTTGAGTCAAAATAGGTTCTTAACCCGTAGCGTAAAATTGCATTTGGGTTCCCCGCATTTAATGCTTTAAAGAAAACACGGCGTAACTTACGGTCTCCCCAATGTGTTATACCCCACCTATCAAAGGAAAGCGTTTTATAAACTAAGGCATTTCTGGAAAGTCTTTCAAATGTTTGACAAGTTAATTTCGCCATAACTAAATGTGCTGATGAATTCTGACCGACTCTAGACAAGATTTTCTCAATCATATCCTCTGGTAGGTCTTCTAAAATATTCGGTTGTCTACCCTTAACGTCCATTTTGTTTTTATACTGTAAAATAGATAAGGATTAGATTCGTAAAAGATAATTAACAAACAATACAAGAAATTTTTACATAGAACATAAAAGTACAAGCACACTACAATACATATAATACACAACATGATTACAACCCTCTAATCTGAATCACTGGTTTCTTCTTCTTCGGACTTGGTTCGTGTAACGACCCGGAATTTTCCGATCGTTCTATACTTATGAGATTAATATTTACATAAATTAAACCTTACCAACATGATAAGCAATCCAAACTGTTGAGACTTATATTTTTGAAAAGAGTTTTACACAACGTTTGACCGTCCAATTTGACCGATGATATCATGAACTATATAACACACGATAATTATACGATTATGTATATGTATATATCTATACATATTTAACATGATTTTAGGATGGTTTAACATTTCATTGTGAACTAACAACAATGAGTTATAAGTATACTTTGAGACCACTAACTTAAGTTTTCAAAACGATAACTATATGTAACGTTCTTTGACATATATACTTACAATCTATAATGTGTTGTGATTTATGTCACCAATATGATTTAAGTGTAATGGGATTAATTTGTAACCAAAATAATCTTGATAAATATCGAACAAGTTTGGGGAAGTGTGGAGTGCACACTTGTTTGAACTTATCTTGATTATGACGGGGGTTCGGGGGCAGCGCCCCCGATAAGCGGGGTCCAAGGGGTGGCAACCCCTGGCGGGGTCCAAGGGGCAGAGCCAAAATAAAATCCCGATTGGACCCAAAATGTCTTAAAAATGTCTTAAAATTGGGCTAACATTGCTTTATTAAAAATATCTTAAAATTTTATTTTTGGCCCGGTTGAACCCAAAATAAAAGCCCGATTTTGAGCTTCTTTTACCGTATCATACCCATCATCTATATGTATTTACTATTGGTAAATACACATCAAATCAATATCCTTATCAGCCTTAGATCTGCCCTAGATAAGAGGGAATCTTATTTGTAAGCTAGCATACATTATTACTTAAAAATTCAACACAATAATTTGTCTTTGTTCCCTCAACAACCAGACTGTCCTATAAGTATCACCTGAAATGTCCCGTTCTTATTGATTAAAAACGTTCCATATTAATTGATTTCGTTGCGAGGTTTTGACCTCTATATGAGACGTTTTTCAAAGACTGCATTCATTTTAAAACAAACCATAACCTTTATTTCATCAATAAAGGTTTAAAAAGCTTTACGTAGATTATCAAATAATGATAATCTAAAATATCATGTTTACACACGACCATTACATAATGGTTTACAATACAAATATGTTACAACAAAATAAGTTTCTTGAATGCAGTTTTTACACAATATCATACAAGCATGGACTCCAAATCTCGTCCTTATTTAAGTATGCGACAGCGGAAGCTCTTAATAATCACCTGAGAATAAACATGCTTAAAACGTCAACAAAAATGTGGGTGAGTTATAGGTTTAACCTATATATATCAAATCATAATAATAGACCACAAGATTTCATATTTCAATACACATCCCATACATAGAGATAAAAATCATTCATATGGTGAACACTTGGTAACCGACAATAACAAGATGCATATATAAGAATATCCCCATCATTCCGGGACACCCTTCGGATATGATATAAATTTCGAAGTACTAAAGCATCCGGTACTTTGGATGGGGTTTGTTAGGCCCAATAGATCTATCTTTAGGATTCGCGTCAATTAGGGTGTCTGTTCCCTAATTCTTAGATTACCAGACTTAATAAAAAGGGGCATATTCGATTTCGATAATTCAACCATAGAATGTAGTTTCACGTACTTGTGTCTATTTTGTAAATCATTTATAAAACCTGCATGTATTCTCATCCCAAAAATATTAGATTTTAAAAGTGGGACTATAACTCACTTTCACAGATTTTTACTTCGTCGGGAAGTAAGACTTGGCCACTGTTGATTCACGAACCTATAACAATATATACATATATATTAAAGTATGTTCAAAATATATTTACAACACTTTTAATATATTTTGATGTTTTAAGTTTATTAAGTCAGCTGTCCTCGTTAGTAACCTATAACTAGTTGTCCACAGTTAGATGTACAGAAATAAATCGATAAATATTATCTTGAATCAATCCACGACCCAGTGTATACGTATCTCAGTATTGATCACAACTCAAACTATATATATTTTGGAATCAACCTCAACCCTGTATAGCTAACTCCAACATTCACATATAGAGTGTCTATGGTTGTTCCGAAATATATATAGATGTGTCGACATGATAGGTCGAAACATTGTATACGTGTCTATGGTATCTCAAGATTACATAATATACAATACAAGTTGATTAAGTTATGGTTGGAATAGATTTGTTACCAATTTTCACGTAGCTAAAATGAGAAAAATTATCCAATCTTGTTTTACCCATAACTTCTTCATTTTAAATCCGTTTTGAGTGAATCAAATTGCTATGGTTTCATATTGAACTCTATTTTATGAATCTAAACAGAAAAAGTATAGGTTTATAGTCGGAAAAATAAGTTACAAGTCGTTTTTGTAAAGGTAGTCATTTCAGTCGAAAGAACGACGTCTAGATGACCATTTTAGAAAACATGCTTCCACTTTGAGTTTAACCATAATTTTTGGATATAGTTTCATGTTCATAATAAAAATCATTTTCTCAGAATAACAACTTTTAAATCAAAGTTTATCATAATTTTTAATTAACTAACCCAAAACAGCCCGCGGTGTTACTACGACGGCGTAAATCCGGTTTTACGGTGTTTTTCGTGTTTCCAGGTTTTAAATCATTAAGTTAGCATATCATATAGATATAGAACATGTGTTTAGTTGATTTTAAAAGTCAAGTTAGAAGGATTAACTTTTGTTTGCGAACAAGTTTAGAATTAACTAAACTATGTTCTAGTGATTACAAGTTTAAACCTTCGAATAAGATAGCTTTATATGTATGAATCGAATGATGTTATGAACATCATTACTACATTAATTTCCTTGGATAAACCTACTGGAAAAGAGAAAAATGGATCTAGCTTCAATGGATCCTTGGATGGCTCGAAGTTCTTGAAGCAGAATCATGACACGAAAACAAGTTCAAGTAAGATCATCACTTGAAATAAGATTGTTATAGTTATAGAAATTGAACCAAAGTTTGAATATGATTATTACCTTGTATTAGAATGATAACCTACTGTAAGAAACAAAGATTTCTTGAGGTTGGATGATCACCTTACAAGATTGGAAGTGAGCTAGCAAACTTGAAAGTATTCTTGATTTTATGAAACTAGAACTTTTGGAATTTATGAAGAACACTTAGAACTTGAAGATAGAACTTGAGAGAGATCAATTAGATGAAGAAAATTGAAGAATGAAAGTGTTTGTAGGTGTTTTTGGTCGTTGGTGTATGGATTAGATATAAAGGATATGTAATTTTGTTTTCATGTAAATAAGTCATGAATGATTACTCATATTTTTGTAATTTTATGAGATATTTCATGCTAGTTGCCAAATGATGGTTCCCACATGTGTTAGGTGACTCACATGGGCTGCTAAGAGCTGATCATTGGAGTGTATATACCAATAGTACATACATCTAAAAGTTGTGTATTGTACGAGTACGAATACGGGTGCATACGAGTAGAATTGTTGATGAAACTGAACGAGGATGTAATTGTAAGCATTTTTGTTAAGTAGAAGTATTTTGATAAGTGTATTGAAGTCTTTCAAAAGTGTATAAATACATATTAAAACACTACATGTATATACATTTTAACTGAGTCGTTAAGTCATCGTTAGTCGTTACATGTAAGTGTTGTTTTGAAACCTTTAGGTTAACGATCTTGTTAAATGTTGTTAACCCAATGTTTATAATATCAAATGAGATTTTAAATTATTATATTATCATGATATTATCATGTATGAATATCTCTTAATATGATATATATACATTAAATGTCTTTACAACGATAATCGTTACATATATGTCTCGTTTAAAAATCATTAAGTTAGTAGTCTTGTTTTTACATATGTAGTTCATTGTTAATATACTTTATGATATGTTTTCTTATCATAGTATCATGTTAACTATATATATATATCCATATATATGTCATCATATAGTTTTTACAAGTTTTAACGTTCGTGAATCACCGATCAACTTGGGTGGTCAATTGTCTATATGAAACATATTTCAATTAATCAAGTCTTAACAAGTTTGATTGCTTAACATGTTGGAAACATTTAATCATGTAAATATCAATCTCAATTAATATATATAAACATGGAAAAGTTCGGGTCACTACAGTACCTACCCGTTAAATAAATTTCGTCCCGAAATTTTAAGCTGTTGAAGGTGTTGACGAATCTTCTGGAAATAGATGCGGGTATTTCTTCTTTATCTGATCTTCACGCTCCCAGGTAAACTCGGGTCCTCTACGAGCATTCCATCGAACCTTAACAATTGGTATCTTGTTTTGCTTAAGTCTTTTAACCTCACGATCCATTATTTCGACGGGTTCTTCGATGAATTGAAGTTTTTCGTTGATTTGGATTTCATCTAACGGAATACTGAGATCTTCTTTAGCAAAACATTTCTTTAAATTCGAGACGTGGAAAGTGTTATGTACAGCCGCGAGTTGTTGAGGTAACTCTAGTCGGTAAGCTACTGGTCCGACACGATCAATAATCTTGAATGGTCCAATATACCTTGGATTTAATTTCCCTCGTTTACCAAATCGAACAACGCCTTTCCAAGGTGCAACTTTAAGCATGACCATCTCTCCAATTTCAAATTCTATATCTTTTCTTTTAATGTCAGCGTAGCTCTTTTGTCGACTTTGGGCGGTTTTCAACCGTTGTTGAATTTGGATGATCTTCTCGGTAGTTTCTTGTATAATCTCCGGACCCGTAATCTGTCTATCCCCCACTTCACTCCAACAAATCGGAGACCTGCACTTTCTACCATAAAGTGCTTCAAACGGCGCCATCTCAATGCTTGAATGGTAGCTGTTGTTGTAGGAAAATTCTGCTAACGGTAGATGTCGATCCCAACTGTTTCCGAAATCAATAACACATGCTCGTAGCATGTCTTCAAGCGTTTGTATCGTCCTTTCGCTCTGCCCATCAGTTTGTGGATGATAGGCAGTACTCATGTCTAGACGAGTTCCTAATGCTTGCTGTAATGTCTGCCAGAATCTTGAAATAAATCTGCCATCCCTATCAGAGATAATAGAGATTGGAATTCCATGTCTGGAGACGACTTCCTTCAAATACAGTCGTGCTAACTTCTCCATCTTGTCATCTTCTCTTATTGGTAGGAAGTGTGCTGATTTGGTGAGACGATCAACTATTACCCAAATAGTATCAAAACCACTTGCAGTCCTTGGCAATTTAGTGATGAAATCCATGGTAATGTTTTCCCATTTCCATTCCGGGATTTCGGGTTGTTGAAGTAGACCTGATGGTTTCTGATGCTCAGCTTTGACCTTAGAACACGTCAAACATTCTCCTACGTATTTAGCAACATCGGCTTTCATACCCGGCCACCAAAAATGTTTCTTGAGATCCTTGTACATCTTCCCCGTTCCAGGATGTATTGAGTATCTGGTTTTATGAGCTTCTCTAAGTACCATTTCTCTCATATCTCCAAATTTTGGTACCCAAATCCTTTCAGCCCTATACCGGGTTCCGTCTTCCCGAATATTAAGATGCTTCTCCGATCCTTTGGGTATTTCATCCTTTAAATTTCCCTCTTTTAAAACTCCTTGTTGCGCCTCCTTTATTTGAGTAGTAATGTTATTATGAATCATTATATTCATAGATTTTACTCGAATGGGTTCTCTGTCCTTCCTGCTCAAGGCATCGGCTACCACATTTGCCTTCCCCGGGTGGTAACGAATCTCAAAGTCGTAATCATTCAATAATTCAATCCACCTATGCTGCCTCATATTCAGTTGTTTCTGATTAAATATGTGTTGAAGACTTTTGTGGTCGGTATATATAATACTTTTGACCCCATATAAGTAGTGCCTCCAAGTCTTTAATGCAAAAACAACCGCGCCTAATTCCAAATCATGCGTCGTATAATTTTGTTCGTGAATCTTCAATTGTCTAGACGCATAAGCAATCACCTTCGTTCGTTGCATTAATACACAACCGAGACCTTGCTTTGATGCATCACAATAAATCACAAAATCATCATTCCCTTCAGGCAATGACAATATAGGTGCCGTAGTTAGCTTTTTCTTCAATAACTGAAACGCGTTCTCTTGTTCATCATTCCATTCAAATTTCTTCCCTTTATGCGTTAATGCAGTCAAGGGTTTTGCTATTCTGGAAAAGTCTTGGATGAACCTTCTGTAGTAACCAGCTAGTCCTAAAAACTGGCGTATGTGTTTCAGAGTTTTCGGGGTTTCCCACTTTTCAACAGTTTCTATCTTTGCCGGATCCACCTTAATACCTTCTTTGTTCACTATGTGACCGAGGAATTGAACTTCTTCCAACCAAAATGCACACTTTGAAAACTTAGCGTACAATTCTTCCTTCCTCAATACTTCTAACACCTTTCTCAAATGTTCACCGTGTTCTTGGTCATTCTTTGAGTAAATAAGTATGTCATCAATGAAAACAATGACAAACTTGTCAAGGTATGGTCCACACACTCGGTTCATAAGGTCCATGAACACAGCTGGTGCATTAGTTAAACCAAACGGCATGACCATAAACTCGTAATGACCGTAACGTGTTCTGAAAGCAGTCTTTGGAATATCATCTTCTTTCACCCGCATTTGATGATACCCGGAACGTAAGTCAATCTTTGAATAAACAGACGAGCCTTGTAGTTGATCAAATAAGTCGTCGATTCTCGGTAGTGGGTAGCGGTTCTTGATGGTAAGTTTGTTCAACTCTCGGTAGTCGATACACAACCTGAATGTACCATCTTTCTTCTTGACAAACAAAACAGGAGCTCCCCACGGTGATGTGCTTGGTCGAATGAAACCACGCTCTAAAAGTTCTTGTAATTGGCTTTGCAGTTCTTTCATCTCGCTGGGTGCGAGTCTGTAAGGAGCACGAGCTATTGGTGCAGCTCCTGGTACAAGATCTATTTGAAATTCAACGGATCGATGTGGGGGTAATCCCGGTAATTCTTTCGGAAATACATCGGGAAATTCTTTGGCAATGGGAACATCATTGATGCTCTTTTCTTCAGTTTGTACTTTCTCGATGTGTGCTAGAACAGCATAGCAACCTTTTCTTATTAGTTTTTGTGCCTTCAAATTACTAATAAGATGTAGCTTCGTGTTGCCCTTTTCTCCGTACACCATTAAGGGTTTTCCTTTTTCTCGTATAATGCGAATTGCATTTTTGTAACAAACGATCTCCGCTTTCACTTCTTTCAACCAGTCCATACCGATTATCACATCAAAACTCCCTAACTCTACTGGTATCAAATCAATCTTAAATGTTTCGCTAACCAGTTTAATTTCTCGATTCCGACATATATTATCTGCTGAAATTAATTTACCATTTGCTAATTCGAGTAAAAATTTACTATCCAAAGGCGTCAATGGACAACTTAATTTAGCACAAAAATCTCTACTCATATAGCTTCTATCCGCACCCGAATCAAATAAAACGTAAGCAGATTTATTGTCAATAAGAAATGTACCCGTAACAAGCTCCGGGTCTTCCTGTGCCTCTACCGCATTAATATTGAAAACTCTTCCACGGCCTTGTCCATTCGTGTTCTCCTGGTTCGGGCAATTTCTAATAATGTGGCCTGGTTTTCCACATTTATAACAAACTACATTGGCATAACTTGCTCCGACACTACTTGCTCCGCCATTACTCGTTCCGACACCATTTGTTCCTTTCGTTCTATTAACCCCTGGTCCGTAGACCTCACACTTCGCCGCGCTATGACCATTTCTTTTACACTTGTTGCAAAATTTGGTGCAGAACCCCGAGTGATTCTTTTCACACCTTTGGCATAGCTGCTTCTGATTGTTGTTGTTGTTGCGGTTATTATTGTTGTTGGGATGATTGTTGTAGTTGCTGTTGTTGTTGTTGTTGTTGTTGTTGGGCCGTTTGTTGTAGTTGCGATTGATGTTGCGATTGTTGGGATAATTGTTGCGATTATTGTTGTAATTGCTGTTGTTGTTGTATTGGTGATTCTTATCACCGTTTTCCTCCCACTTTCTTTTGACTTGCTTCACATTGGCCTCTTCAGCAGTCTGTTCTTTAATTCTTTCTTCAATCTGGTTCACTAGTTTGTGAGCCATTCTACATGCCTGTTGTATGGAGGCGGGCTCGTGTGAACTTATATCTTCTTGGATTCTTTCCGGTAATCCCTTCACAAACGCGTCGATCTTCTCTTCCTCATCTTCGAATGCTCCCGGACACAATAGGCACAATTCGGTGAATCGTCTTTCGTACGTCGTAATATCAAATCCTTGGGTTCGTAACCCTCTAAGTTCTGTCTTGAGCTTATTGACCTCGGTTCTGGGACGGTACTTCTCGTTCATCAAGTGCTTGAATGCTGACCACGGTAGTGCGTACGCATCATCTTGTCCCACTTGCTCTAGATAGGTATTCCACCATGTTAACGCAGAACCTGTGAAGGTATGCGTAGCGTACTTCACTTTGTCCTCTTCAGTACACTTACTTATGGCAAACACCGATTCAACCTTCTCAGTCCACCGTTTCAATCCGATCGGTCCTTCGGTTCCATCAAATTCTAAAGGTTTGCAGGCAGTGAATTCTTTGTAGGTGCATCCTACACGATTTCCTGTACTGCTAGATCCAAGGTTATTGTTGGTATGTAGCGCAGCCTGTACTGCGGCTATGTTTGAAGCTAGAAAAGTACGGAATTCCTCTTCATTCATATTCACGGTGTGTCGAGTAGTCGGTGCCATTTCCTTCAAAATAGTTAAATGGAACAAGTTAATCATACAGAATATTAAGAGTAGTTAATAGTATTTCGTAGCATAATATGAACTCATTTATAAAAGCTTTTTCTTCATATTAGCGTTTTATAAGTTTAAATTCGGGTAGTACCTACCCGTTAAGTTCATACTTAGTAGCTAATATACAATTCAACTACTACAATTCTATATGAAAAACTGATTATAATAATATTTCGCGTTCAAACTTTTATACAATATTTTACAAACTTACAATACCGCTTATTTTACATAAAGCATGAAATATAGCACACAATAACTTTGATACAAGATAGTTGTGAAGATAATTCTAGCTAGTACACAAGTCGTTCAGCAAAGGCAATAAAGACACGTAATTCATACGTCCAGAAACAAGTCATGCATTCTGGTTTTACTAGGACTACTTCCCATCCTTGGTCTTGTGCAACATAATCGTTATGGCCGTTGATAAGACAGCGTGTTGTAACGTCGTCAAAGGGACGAGGGTTACGTAATGTCCAACAGTCCCGTAACAATCTAAAAACCTCATTTCTTACTCCAATTACCGACTCCGTCACTTGTGGGAACGTTTTGTTTAATAGTTGTAGCCCGATGTTCTTGTTCTCACTTTGGTGAGAAGCGAACATTACTAATCCGTAAGCATAACATGCTTCTTTATGTTGCATGTTAGCCGCTTTTTCTAAATCACGAAGTCCAATATTCGGATATATTGAGTCAAAATAATTTCTTAACCCATTGCGTAAAATAGCATTTGGGTTCCCCGCAATATATGCGTCAAAGTAAACACATCGTAACTTATGGGTTTCCCAATGTGATATCCCCCATCTTTCAAACGAAAGTCTCTTATAAACCAAGACATTCTTGGAACGTTCTTCGAATGTCTTACAAACTGATCTCGCCTTAAATAGTTGTGCCGAGGAATTCTGACCGACTCTAGACAAGATTTCATCAATCATGTCTCCGGGTAGGTCTCTTAAAATATTGGGTTGTCTATCCATTTTGCGTTTTTATACTGTAAAATAGACAAGAGTTAGATTCATAAAAAAAAATACTTATTAATACAAGCAATTTTTACATATATCATAAAGCATAAGCACACTACATTACATATATTACACCACATGAATACAACTATCTTATTCCGACTCGCTTGTTTCTTCTTCTTCGGTTTTGGTTCGTTTTGCCAAGTTTCTAGGGATATATGATGTTCCCCTAATACGAGCCGTCGTTGTCCACATTGGTTTAGAAAAACCTGGTGGTTTAGAGGTTCCCGGGTCATTGTTACAACTTAAGGACTTCGGGGGTTGACGATACATATAAAGTTCATCGGGGTTGGAATTAGATTTCTCTATTTTTATGCCCTTTCCCTTATTATTTTCTTTTGCCTTTTTAAATTCAGTTGGGGTAATTTCTATAACATCATCGGAATTCTCGTCGGAATCCGATTCATCGGAGAATTGGTAATCCTCCCAATATTTTGCTTCCTTGGCGGAAACACCATTGACCATAATTAACTTTGGTCGGTTGGTTGAGGATTTTCTTTTACTTAACCGTTTTATTATTTCCCCCACCGGTTCTATTTCTTCATCCGGTTCCGATTCTTCTTCCGGTTCCGATTCTTCTTCCGGTTCCGACTCTTCTTCCGGTTCCTCTTCGGGAACTTGTGAATCAGTCCACAAATCATTCCAATTTACATTTGACTCTTCATTATTATTAGGTGAGTCAATGGGACTTGTTCTAGAGGTAGACATCTATCACATAATATCAAACACGTTAAGAGATTAATATATCACATAATATTCATATGTTAAAAATATATAGTTTCCAACAAAAATGTTAAGCAATCATTTTTAAAGAAAACACGGTCGAAGTCCAGACTCACTAATGCATCCTAACAAACCCGATAAGACACACTAATGCAAATTTTCTGGTTCTCTAAGACCAACGCTCTGATACCAACTGAAATGTCCCGTTCTTATTGATTAAAAACGTTCCATATTAATTGATTTCGTTGCGAGGTTTTGACCTCTATATGAGACGTTTTTCAAAGACTGCATTCATTTTAAAACAAACCATAACCTTTATTTCATCAATAAAGGTTTAAAAAGCTTTACGTAGATTATCAAATAATGATAATCTAAAATATCCTGTTTACACACAACCATTACATAATGGTTTACAATACAAATATGTTACAACAAAATAAGTTTCTTGAATGCAGTTTTTACACAATATCATACAAGCATGGACTCCAAATCTCGTCCTTATTTAAGTATGCGACAGCGGAAGCTCTTAATAATCACCTGAGAATAAACATGCTTAAAACGTCAACAAAAATGTTGGTGAGTTATAGGTTTAACCTATATATATCAAATCATAATAATAGACCACAAGATTTCATATTTCAATACACATCCCATACATAGAGATAAAAATCATTCATATGGTGAACACTTGGTAACCGACAATAACAAGATGCATATATAAGAATATCCCCATCATTCCGGGACACCCTTCGGATATGATATAAATTTCGAAGTACTAAAGCATCCGGTACTTTGGATGGGGTTTGTTAGGCCCAATAGATCTATCTTTAGGATTCGCGTCAATTAGGGTGTCTGTTCCCTAATTCTTAGATTACCAGACTTAATAAAAAGGGGCATATTCGATTTCGATAATTCAACCATAGAATGTAGTTTCACGTACTTGTGTCTATTTTGTAAATCATTTATAAAACCTGCATGTATTCTCATCCCAAAAATATTAGATTTTAAAAGTGGGACTATAACTCACTTTCACAGATTTTTACTTCGTCGGGAAGTAAGACTTGGCCACTGTTGATTCACGAACCTATAACAATATATACATATATATTAAAGTATGTTCAAAATATATTTACAACACTTTTAATATATTTTGATGTTTTAAGTTTATTAAGTCAGCTGTCCTCGTTAGTAACCTATAACTAGTTGTCCACAGTTAGATGTACAGAAATAAATCGATAAATATTATCTTGAATCAATCCACGACCCAGTGTATACGTATCTCAGTATTGATCACAACTCAAACTATATATATTTTGGAATCAACCTCAACCCTGTATAGCTAACTCCAACATTCACATATAGAGTGTCTATGGTTGTTCCGAAATATATATAGATGTGTCGACATGATAGGTCGAAACATTGTATACGTGTCTATGGTATCTCAAGATTACATAATATACAATACAAGTTGATTAAGTTATGGTTGGAATAGATTTGTTACCAATTTTCACGTAGCTAAAATGAGAAAAATTATCCAATCTTGTTTTACCCATAACTTCTTCATTTTAAATCCGTTTTGAGTGAATCAAATTGCTATGGTTTCATATTGAACTCTATTTTATGAATCTAAACAGAAAAAGTATAGGTTTATAGTCGGAAAAATAAGTTACAAGTCGTTTTTGTAAAGGTAGTCATTTCAGTCGAAAGAACGACGTCTAGATGACCATTTTAGAAAACATGCTTCCACTTTGAGTTTAACCATAATTTTTGGATATAGTTTCATGTTCATAATAAAAATCATTTTCTCAGAATAACAACTTTTAAATCAAAGTTTATCATAATTTTTAATTAACTAACCCAAAACAGCCCGCGGTGTTACTACGACGGCGTAAATCCGGTTTTACGGTGTTTTTCGTGTTTCCAGGTTTTAAATCATTAAGTTAGCATATCATATAGATATAGAACATGTGTTTAGTTGATTTTAAAAGTCAAGTTAGAAGGATTAACTTTTGTTTGCGAACAAGTTTAGAATTAACTAAACTATGTTCTAGTGATTACAAGTTTAAACCTTCGAATAAGATAGCTTTATATGTATGAATCGAATGATGTTATGAACATCATTACTACATTAATTTCCTTGGATAAACCTACTGGAAAAGAGAAAAATGGATCTAGCTTCAATGGATCCTTGGATGGCTCGAAGTTCTTGAAGCAGAATCATGACACGAAAACAAGTTCAAGTAAGATCATCACTTGAAATAAGATTGTTATAGTTATAGAAATTGAACCAAAGTTTGAATATGATTATTACCTTGTATTAGAATGATAACCTACTGTAAGAAACAAAGATTTCTTGAGGTTGGATGATCACCTTACAAGATTGGAAGTGAGCTAGCAAACTTGAAAGTATTCTTGATTTTATGAAACTAGAACTTTTGGAATTTATGAAGAACACTTAGAACTTGAAGATAGAACTTGAGAGAGATCAATTAGATGAAGAAAATTGAAGAATGAAAGTGTTTGTAGGTGTTTTTGGTCGTTGGTGTATGGATTAGATATAAAGGATATGTAATTTTGTTTTCATGTAAATAAGTCATGAATGATTACTCATATTTTTGTAATTTTATGAGATATTTCATGCTAGTTGCCAAATGATGGTTCCCACATGTGTTAGGTGACTCACATGGGCTGCTAAGAGCTGATCATTGGAGTGTATATACCAATAGTACATACATCTAAAAGCTGTGTATTGTACGAGTACGAATACGGGTGCATACGAGTAGAATTGTTGATGAAACTGAACGAGGATGTAATTGTAAGCATTTTTGTTAAGTAGAAGTATTTTGATAAGTGTATTGAAGTCTTTCAAAAGTGTATAAATACATATTAAAACACTACATGTATATACATTTTAACTGAGTCGTTAAGTCATCGTTAGTCGTTACATGTAAGTGTTGTTTTGAAACCTTTAGGTTAACGATCTTGTTAAATGTTGTTAACCCAATGTTTATAATATCAAATGAGATTTTAAATTATTATATTATCATGATATTATCATGTATGAATATCTCTTAATATGATATATATACATTAAATGTCTTTACAACGATAATCGTTACATATATGTCTCGTTTAAAAATCATTAAGTTAGTAGTCTTGTTTTTACATATGTAGTTCATTGTTAATATACTTTATGATATGTTTTCTTATCATAGTATCATGTTAACTATATATATATATCCATATATATGTCATCATATAGTTTTTACAAGTTTTAACGTTCGTGAATCACCGATCAACTTGGGTGGTCAATTGTCTATATGAAACATATTTCAATTAATCAAGTCTTAACAAGTTTGATTGCTTAACATGTTGGAAACATTTAATCATGTAAATATCAATCTCAATTAATATATATAAACATGGAAAAGTTCGGGTCACTACATCACCATCACCTTGGTTTTTCATTTCATTCTTACAACCATCTTTCTCTAACCAAAAACACACTCTTAGGAACTCTAAGTGTTCTTTACAATCTCAGCAAATACTCATGAAGAACTAGCTTCATGAACAACCTATAATCATCATAAGAAAGTTTGATCAAGATTATTTTTTATCTTTTCCAGTAGCTTTATCCAAGTAATTTGAGGTAGTAACCTTATTCATAATCTTATTCGATTCATATTTATATAGCTATCTTATTTTGTGTTATAAAATTTTTAACAACAAGAACATAGTTTGAATGATTTCAAACCTGTTCGCAAACTAAATAGATCCTTCTAATTTGATTTTTAAAACACTTCAAAACCTGTAATATATCATATTATGACAAAATCGGATTAATCATATCTTGGCTAATTAACATAATATTTAATATATATTTACTTATGATTTGATTTTATATATTTCAGGACCACCCGTAAACAACACGAGAAGATTAATCATAAGACCTCATGATTGTACGCAACACGTCATCTGACAACACGGTACTTTATGTACGCAACACGTCATTTGACAACATGGTACCATGGGTCGAGATTAATTCTGATCAATACGGATACGATGGGGTCTTTATTTATTTTATTGAGCAACTAATTGTGGACCATTAACAACAGACTGCTAACTACGGACTAAGAAAATATTAAAAGTATTATAAGTATATATATATGTAACGATTACTTGAAAAGAAAATATGTTGATATATTATATATATGGTTAGGTTCGTGATATCTATCGGAGACCAAGTCAAGTTAAATACCTTCAAGGAAAAGGTGAGTATATAGTCCCACTTTTAAACTCTAAATATTTCGGGATGAGAATACATGAATTTTATGATTTACGTTATGGACACAAGTGATTAAAAATATATATTCTACGTTGAGTTGTACCACTGGCATACTTCCCTGTAACTTGGTAACTACTATTTACATGAGGTATTGTAAACGCGAATCCTGTTGATAGATCTATCGGGCCTGACAACCCCAACCGGACTGGACGACCAGTATTCAACGGTTGCACAGTACTTCGTTTCGGTGACTACACTTGGTACGGTGTAGTAAGATTTCATAATAAAGGGAATATGCGACGTTGATTAAATGTTAAGTATGGTTATCAAGTGCTCAACAACTTAGAATATTTTTATTAGAACGTTTATATATGAAATCTTGTGGTCTATATTTATAACGCTGCCGGCATTAAACCAATATCTCACCAACTTTATGTTGACGTTTTAAGCATGTTTATTCTCAGGTGATAACTAAAAGCTTCCACTGCAACATGTTGAATTTAAGCAAGATCTTGAGTATGCATATTTGTGTCAAAAATAAAACTGCATATCGGAGGATTTGTAATGTAAAATATGTTGGAAGTCGTATTGTTATTATCAGATGTAAAGTTTGTAAGTCTAAGATTATCGCTAAACGATAATCATTATTAAGTTGTTTAAACCTTGTATTTGTAATAAAAGCTATGGTTTGTATTGTAAAAACGAATGCAGTTTTTGAAAAATGTCGCATATAGAGGTCAATACCTCGCTATGAAATCATATGTTATTGTATTCGTCCTTATGGTTAAGGTCGGGTTATGACAGTTCGTTTTCCTAATTTTCTAGGAATATATGGTGTTCCTCTAATACGAGCCGTCATTTTCCACAATGGTTTAGAAAAACCTGGTGGTTTAGAGGTTCCCGGGTCATTGTTACATTTTAGGAAATACGGATGTTGCCGATACATATAAAGTTCAACGGGGTTGGATTCGGGTTTCTCTATTTTTATACCTTTTCCCTTATTATTTTCTTTCGCTTTATTAAATTGGGTCAAGGTAATTTCTATAACATCATCGGAATCCTCATCGGGATCCGATTCATCGGAAAATTGGTAATCTTCCCAATATTTTGCATCCTCGGCGAAAACACCATTGACTATTATTAACTTTGGTCCGTTGGTTGAGGATTTTCTTTTATTTAATCGATTTACTATAGGTATCAATATTTCTTTCTCCGGAACCTCTTCTTCTTCTGGTTCCTCCTCTTCCGATTCCTCCTCTTCTGGTTCCTCTTCTTCCGGTTCCTCCTCTTCCGGTTCCCCTTCGGGAATTTGTGAATCTTCCCAAAATATATTCGACTCTTCATTATTATTAGGTGAATCAATGGGATTTGTACTAGAGGTGGACATCTATCACACAATATGAAAAATGTTAAGAGATTAATATATCACATAATATTTACATGTTAATAATATATAGTTTCCAACAAAAAAAATGTTAAGCAATCGTTTTTGAAAAAAAACACGGTCGAAGTCCAGACTCACTAATGCATCCTAACAAACTCGGTAAGACACACTAATGCAATTTTCTGGTTCTCTAAGACCAACGCTCAGATACCAACTGAAATGTCCCGTTCATATTGATTATAAACGTTCCATATTAATTGATTTCGTCGCGAGGTTTTGACCTCTATATGAGACGTTTTTCAAAGACTGCATTCATTTTTAAAACAACCATAACCTT